>NC_045719.1:10348315-10698815 GCF_009834535.1 Camelus ferus
TAGAAGATTAGGCTTTGATGAAATTATCCTAGAAAACACTATTAGAAGTGTTACCTACTTGATGGTCATGACTCATTTCATTTGGTATCAAAGTTGTCTCTAAGTCTGGGAACTGAAAGATGCTGTGAGTTCTCCACCCATCACAGCATCACTTATCACTTTAGTTGTCACTGGACAACTCTTTTATGAGTCTCTTGTTAGGTAAATGTATTACAAATAATATTCCTTCCTTCTACTCTGTTAATAGTGTCTTTTGATAAGCAAACAATTTTATGTTTATAAAGTCCTAATGCACCAATTACTTCCTGCATGGTTACTGTTTTTCTGTGTTGTCTAGTTTAAGAAATCTTTGCTTACCCCCAGGTTAGGAAGTTATTCTCTTGTGTTATCTTCGAGAAGCTTTATTGCTTTTCCTTTTGCATTTTAGGTCTATCATCCATCTGGAATTGATTTTTGTGTTTGGTTTGAGGCATGGATCAAGGTTTCATTTTATTCCCATATGGATATTCAGTTACCCCAGCACCATTTATTGAACAGACAATCCTTTCCTTACTGAATTGCAGAGGGCCTTTGTCATTAATCACGTGACTGTGTAAGTGTGGATCCATTTCTGGACATTCTTTTCCGTCCCTTTGATCTCTTTGTCGGTCTTTGCACGATACTACTTTTAGTTACTATAGCTTTATAATAAAACTTGATATCTGATAAGTTAAGTATTTCAGCTTTGTTCTTCAAGATTGTCTTTACTACTCTTGGTCTTTTGCATTCTATGGGAACTTAATTTCCATAAAAGTTGATGGAATTTTTATTGTAATTGCATTGAAACAACAAGTCAAATATCAAAAAGAATCAAATATAAATTTGGGGGGAAATTGACATCTTTACAGTATTGTCTTCCAGTTATTGAACATATATATTCCTCCACTTATTTATTGTTCTTGAATTTCTACTAGTAGTGTTTTATAGTGTGTACAGTTGTATACACCTTTTATTAGATTTATTCTAATATTCGATGTTTTGTATGTTAATTTAAATGGTATTTTAGTAATGCAGTTTTGTTACTGGCATATAGAAATGTATTTGATTTTTGTATATTGCATTTACAACAGCCTTGCTAAATTTACATAATAATTTTAATAGTAATTTTTAAAAGTCATGAATTGGTTTTGAACTTCCGAATTTATTGAAATGACCAGAAGTTTTTAACCCTTTTTTATAATGTGGTGAATTCTATTGATTGATTTTAAACTGTTAAGCAAAGCTTAAATTTTAGGAATAAACCCGACTTGAACATGATGCATTATCCTTTTAAAATATTGGTAGATTATATTTTCAAGTTTGTATTTTTGTGTTTTATGCCTATGTTTATGTGAGATAGTATTGGCCTTTAATTTTTCTTTTTTTGTCAAATTGTGTTACTAATATTATAATGGCCTTATATAATGCGTTGAGAGGGATTACTTTATTTTTATTCTCTATAAGAGTTTGTGTAAAATAGGTGTTATTCTTCTTCCAGTTTTTGGAAGAAATCACTGGTGAAACCATCTGGCTCTGAATTTATTTTGTCAGAAGTTTTTTTTTTTTTTTTTTTTTAATCAGTGTATCAGTCAAGGTCCGGACAGAAGATAGACATCCCATGGTAATTTGAACAGGGAAAACTTATTATAAAGAACTATTTACAGTGTTTTAGCTGTTAAGAAGGAAAAAAAAAATAGAACTCTAAAGAAGATACTTGGAAGTGGGTGTCCCTTCTCTTAGTCTAGGACTCAAATCTGTGGAAGACGGCATGGCTGCAGCCCACTGGATACTGGAGAAATGTTCTAGGTTTCCCTGGGGGAGAGCTGGTCCACAACTAGTGGGCTGGGGCTGGCAGACAGAAATCCTGGGTTAGAAATGGCAAACTGGAAGCTTCTAGCTGAGTGCTAGCTGACCAAAGCTGCCATAAAGGAAACTTGAAGTAGGAACCCCCTAATGGGATGCAGACAGATGGGAGGCTGATGGGCAGGGAACTGTGGGCCAGGGCTTGCAAGCTTGTAGGTAAGTGCCTCTAGATGTCTGCCTACTGCTGGCCGTGTGCACCATGGGAGACCTGTGAGCACGCTGGAGCCAGGAAGAAAGGGTTTTTCCCTGAAAGTAGTACCCTCTACTAACAAGCTTAACATTATGCTGGCCTGTAAAGGAGAAATGTTCCAGTATCACAGACAAAACAATGAAGGGTAGATTTGGAGCTGAGAGATAACTGTCATAATTAGATTCAATTTTGTAGGCAAATATGGGAATATTCAGATTTTCTAATTCTTATGTCTGCTCTAATAAGTTGTGTTTTTCATGGAATGTCCTTTTCATCTAAATTTTCTAATTTAAAGTCACAAATTTGTTTCTAATAACCTTTTATTATTTTAAATGTCTGTAGGATCTGCAGTGATAGTCTCTTTATTGTTTTTAATATTGATAATGTATTCCTTATTTTCTTTTTTCTTGATTAGTCTAAGTAGTTATTAATTTTATTAATATTTTTGAAGATTCATTCTGTTACCTTGATGATTTTCTCTGTTGTATATTTAGTTAATGCTTTCAACTTTATTTTTTCCCCACCTACTTCTGCTTTTCAGTTTTGTTTTGTTTTGTTTTTACTAACTTCTTGATGTGAATGCTTACATTGCAGGTGTTAAGTCTTTTTTCCGTTCTAGTTCATGCATTTGAGGCTATGCATTTCCTTTGAGCACCCCTTTACTTTCATCATGGAAGTTTTGATATGTTTTTATTACTGAATTAATAATATTTTCTAATTTGTATTGTGATGTATTTTTTTCATTTATCCTTGGGTTATTTAGAAGTGTTTTGCATATTTTCAAGCATTTATAGATTTCTAGATCAATCTCACTGAGGTCAGAGAATGTATTCAACATGATTCAGATTCCTTTGAAATCTGTTGAAGACTTCCTTTATGGCCAAACATGTGACCTATTTTAGTAGACAATCCCAGCACACTTGAAAAGGATAAAAAAGGATATGTATTCTGAAGTTGTTGGATGCAGTAGTTTGTTATGTCAACTAGGTTAAGCTTATTAATAATGTTGTTCTAATCACCTATAATTACCAATTCTCTTAGTCTGCTTGTTTTTATTAATTACTAGGAAAGTTATAAATGTACAAGTATGCAGATTTATTCATTCCTCCATTTAGTTCAGTCAGTTTTTTTCTTTAAATATTTTGAGGCTATATAAATTGCTGCATATAATTCTAGGATTATTATATTATATATTCTGTGGAGTAATTCTTTTGTCATTATGGACTATCTCTCTTCATCTCTAGTAATACTTAGTACTTTAAATTTTATTTTATCTGGTATTATTATAGCTACAACAAACATCTTTTGGCTTTGGAGTACATAGTATGCATTTTCCAATCCTTTACTTTCAAACTTTAAGGTATACTGCTATCTCTTGTAGGCCTATATATTAAGATTTTATTTGGTCTATCTATTCTGATCATATTAACCTTTAATTGAAATGTTTTTTTTTTCATCTGGTGTAATTACATGTGTATCCAGATTTAAATGTGTCATGTTATTATTTGTTTTCTGTTTTTTGAGCTATTCTTTTTTTTCCATTTATGACCTTCTTTTGCATCAATCATGTAACTTTAAAAATTACTTCATTTCCCCCATTAGTTATACATTTTATTATTATTATTTTTTTAGCAATTCCAAAATTCACTCTTGAGTGATAAATGTCTAGCTTAAATCAATATGTTTAACTTATGGACAAAGTCTTACAATAATCTAATTCCATTTATTTATTACTCACTTTTGTGCTATTGTTATGTATTTTGATTCTACATGTATTTTGAATTGCAAAAGATATTATTACTATTGTTACAAAGAGATAATAGTCATTTGGAATTACTGAATACTTATCTTTGCTGGTTCTCTTTGTTCCTTCCTGCATTAGCGTATTTCTGTATGGGATAATTTTTTTTTTTTTCTGCCTTAGTTTTTAAAATTTATTTTTATTTTTTAAAAGTTTGTCCCTGCTGGTTACAGTGTCTTTAAGTGTTTTCTTGTTTGTTTGAAAATGCCTCTGTTTAGCCTTTATTTCCTTGTGTACACAATTCTAGGTTGGCAATAGCTTTCTTTTAGCTTTTAAATACATCATTCTATCATCTTTTTTCTTCATAGGTTGTGTTGAAAAGTCTACCGTAATTCTATTGTTGCTCCCCTATATTCTTGTGTATATTTTCTTTTTATGTTTATAAGAGATTCTTTTCTTATCTTTGGTTTTGTAGCAATTTCATGGATACAATTTGATTTGTATTTATCCTGGTTAGAATTTGAGTGTTTCTTCAATATGTTAATATCTTTTGTTTGTTTTGGAAAATTCTCAGAGTATCTCTTCTGTTATCTCTCTCCTTTCCTTTTCAGACTCCAGTTACACTTATGAAAGTTCTTTTCATTGTGTTCCATATGTCTCTGAAGCTCTTTTTTGGAACTCTTTTTCTTTTCATTTCTCTGAGGAAATATTAATCCTAATATTTTCTCCTGACCTATCTTCCAGTTGACTTATCCTCTCTTCTGCTATGTCTAATCTGTTTCTAAACCCATCTATTGAATTTTTAATTTCAGTGTTATTTTAGTGAGCCCTATGTTTTCTAATTAATTTTTAAATAAGTTCCAGTACTCTGATCAATGATTTCATCTTTTTGTCCTATTTTGCTTATGTTATTTGTATTTTTAAAAATTCCATGTCCAATAATTCAAATATGTATTTTTGAACCTGTTTCTAAAATCTGAAAAAAAAAACCCAGCTTTTTTTTTTTTTTTTTTTTTTTTTTGTCATTTGTTCCTGTGTTCTGGCTTACTTGGTAAATTTGATCTAATGCCAAGCATTATGTATGAAAAATTATAGGTGCTATGGATGATATGTCTCTTTAGAGAGGATTTGATTTTATTCTGACAGACAGATAGACCATGGGCAGATCATCTTGATCCACTGGACTTATGTTTCAGACTCAATGTGAGGGCAGGTGAACTCTGTTCTGTTTCTGCTTTGTCTTTATTCCTTGAACCTACCTCTTTGAGGATCTCAAAGATAAGCTGGTGTGTTTATTAGGGATTCTCTTTCTTTGCAGACTGTAAGCTTCAATTTCTGTCTTCTTAGAACCAAGAGACTACCGAAATATCTACTTAGATTCTTAGCATTTCAGCAGCTGCATTCTGCTTGGTTTCTTGGCAGTTTGCCTCACACATGTGCAGCTGAGAAATTGGAAAATGCCTCAAGGAATAATTGCACATATACTATTCACTTTACATTTCTGCAGTTAGTTTTTCTCTCGGATCAAGTTCTAGCTGCCTTGGTAGCCCTGTACACCAATTCTCAACTTCTCTGTCAGTGAGAGTGTTATAAACTCTTGGCTGCTGCTCTTTGCTAAGCATCTATGTTCCATCAAGAAAATTAGCACGTGCCCTGAGGGGCCCAAGTAATAACTAGTGTAGTGCTCATCGCCATGTGTTTTCCTTTTCTCCAGCATTTTGGTCTTTCAAGACTGAGAGACACTTGCAAGGTACAGTGGGACTCCCACAGCAAAAAGTCTGTATAAAGTAACTGCAAAAACAACAACAACAACAACAAAAAAAAAACCAGGGGATGGTGGTGAGGATGAGAGTAGACAGAAGAAGAATAAATCTAGAATCATGGAAATTGCAGCCAGATGAATCCCAGCAAAGTAGGCTCAGGTAAATCCACAAAAATGCCCACAAGAGACCAAGAATCTGCTTACACATCTGCTTGGCCCAAAGGGTTAGAAGCCATCTGCTATGGACTGAAAGTTTGTGTTCCTCCAAAATTGATATGTTGAAGCCCTGACTCCCAAAGTGATGGTATTTGGAGGTGAGGACTTTGAGAGGTAATTGGACATGAGGATGGAGCCCTCATGGATGGGATTAGTTCCCTTATAATAGCACAGGGAATTATATTCAATACCTTGTAGTAACCTATAATGAAAAAAATATGAAAAGGAATATATGTATGTATATGTGTGACTGAAGCATTATGCTGTACACCAGAAATTGACACAACGTTGGAAACTGACTATACGTCAGTTTAAAAAAAGAGAAGACATGAAAACTTACCCTATTCTCTGCTCTCTGCCATGTGAGGAGACAATGAGAAGATGGCCCTTTGCAAACCAGGAAGAAAGCCTCTATTAGAGACTAGATTAGCCAGTACCTTGATCTTAGACTTCCCAGCCTCCAGAACTGTGTGAAATAAATTTCTGCTGTTTAAGCCTCCCAGTCTATGGTAATGTGATAGCAGACTGAGATGACCAGGACACCATGTTAGGGCTAGACCGGTTCAAGTAAGGGAACAGCTTTCTTATTCTCTCTTTCCTCCCCAAACTCCAATCAGTTTGGATTATTAACAGCAACTAGATAATATGGGCTAGTTAGAGTAAGACAAAAAGAACCTCATCCTATCTTCTGCTAAGAGGTTGGCCTGCAAGATGTTCCTGTCAAGAGTAAATAGTAGTGTTGGAGAATTACCTACACTCTTCAGTTATTCACTAGGTTTTCCCAGCCCAGTTTCCAGGAGATAAACACCCGAATCACCGAAGCTTGGGTTCCAGTCAGCTCTACGTGGCAGCTGGACAGGAGCTCTCAGAATTCTGAAGGGCAGGGTGGGTCTGAAGGCTGGGAGCCCAGCCCCTGCTGAAGAGGATCCCTGAAGAGCACAACTGAGCCCAGTATGCTCACATCTTCCCTGAATTCTGGACTTCTCCAGTCTGGATTTATTAATTCTACTCCATTTCTAAGCATTAAATAAATATGACACCGAAAAAAGGTGTTTGTGTTCCAGTGACAAATATAATCCATTTAGTTGTTAAACGGGAAATTCCAGAATCCTCCTGTGGCCTTGCCTCCTATTTTGCAGGAAGAACTTTTTCCCCAAAGACAGAGTTGACTAGAGCCTCATGTCCCCAGAGGGCCCCACTGGAAGCTGGGCTTTGGAAGTTCTAACACAAACATACTCCCACCCACCTGGCTCATGTACAGACCATGAACAACTTGGCTTTTCTTCCGAGCAGAGCAGTTTTCTGTATGAGTCACTTACTTCTGTCTCTTTATTTTGGACTTTTTGCCTCAGGGGATCACGAGGATCCATCCAGTACTGTGCTGAGAATGCTTTCAGCTCTCAGTAAACAATGAACAATAGAAAACCTTCTGAAAAGGCTGACTCCCCTCCTCAGTGTGCATAGGAACCTGAGCCTGGTACCCAGTTCAATGGAAAACCAAGGACCTGGGCCAAAGGAACACACTGATGCATAACACACAAGGGAATATGTAAAGAATTGAAGCTTTGCTTTCTGAGCAAGAGAGACGGGTCAGTTCAAGTCTGGAAAACACAGCGTCCCAGTGCTGGGATGTCTTGGAAAGTCTTCCATGGGAGTAGTCATAATCCCTAGACCATTTCTAGAGTTGTTGTCGGAGTTCCTGCCTGTTCTTTGAAGAGTGGGCACACTGCAGAGAACCTCTACCTGTGAAGAGGAGGTTCATGAAAAACAAGAGGGCTCAGGGTGGCAGAACAGATCACACCTTTTCTGTAAACATCCTTAGTTTGGTGCTTGTATCTTCCAAAAGTTTTCCCTGGTGGCTTTGGAGTAATATCATAAATTATTTGATTCTCTGCCTGTTTTTAGATCTTGGAGAAAGCACTTGGGAACAAAAATATGTCCCTGTACAAGCCAAGTATAGTAAATGAGTTTTTATGCTTGTGGAATACTTTTAATATTGTGAAATGAGAAAGGCCTCTCTTTTGCCATCTTAATTTTCTGACTATGTGAACCATTATTAGTGTCTTGGGGCCCCTGGAAATAGCTAGGGTCCCTATTGGTGCTTCCTTGAACGTGGACTCACTAACATTTATCTGTCTAAAGTGAAAGGTATCTCTAATGATCCCAGCTGACATTTATTCAGTGCCTTTCACTCAGTGATCCCAAAGAGCGCCCCAGGCTGATTTACGGGCTGTCCACGGAGTGGAAGTGAATGGTAATGACCACGGTGATGAAGATGGTGATGGATCACCCAGGCTCTGGCATTTGATATGTCATGTTGTTTCTGGGGCGTTTCCAATTTCCTGAGCTTCCCAGTGATTAGAAGCATAAGGGTAAGAGTCCATTTCATGCTGCATTTCTCAGTGGAGATGACTCTGATTGGGGCCTTGGGAGGTCTTAATTCTCTGCCTCCTTCACACAAATTTTAGTAATCAGCAGAGAGCAGACATTATGAAAGGCTAGAGTGGGGCCAGTTTGCATCCCTCCTCTTACCCTTACCTCTCTTCTTGTAGTCTCTTCAACCACCTGAAACTCTCTTGGGCTTTTCTGCTCCATGGGGAGAAAGGAGGAAGCAAAAGCCAGGATAAAGTCTATTGGCTTAGGAGGTTTATGGTAACATAATCGAGCACAGGACTTTCCAGTTTTTTTAAGCCATGGAAAATCCCCCTCCCCCCCTTTTTTTTTTCAAACAAAGTCCTGTGGGGAATTAGCAGATGAAGCAGATAAGGGTGAGCTGCTCTGCTCCATACCCTCACTGCCCTGCACCCCATCACAGTGGCCCTTGAGACCTAGTGAAAACCACAGGCTTCCTGGGATGCTGGGTTGTGAACTGTACACAGGAGATCTGAATTTCTTTCTAGTTTCCCCACTGACTTTTGAGTAAAGCTATTGAATACCTGTGTTCCCTGTGTTTTACCTTTAGAGATTAAAGACTCTTCATTAAATATTACAATTAAGGCTTTTAAAACTTAGGACGCCAAGTGTATTAGAACTATAATTATGATGGGGGTTAGAAGGTTCCAGGCATAGTTCTAAATGCTTTTGTATATGACCTCATGTAATCCTTATAATCTCCCAATGGGGCAGGTACTATTATTATCTCCACTTTAAGTTGGAGAAACTGAAGCACAGAGAGGTTATGCAGATTTCCCAAGGCCTCTCAGTTTGTAAATGGTACAGGAGGCAGTTCAACACCAGGCAGCCTGACTCCAAAGCACCTTGATCTTAACCCCTGACTCTGGGCTTTTAAACTGCGTTGCACATTAGAATCACCTGAGGATGTTAAAAAAAAAAAATCAGAAGCCCAAACTACATCCCAGACCACTTAGATTACAGGCTCTGGGGTGGGACATTACTGACAGTAGTTTTTGAAACTCCTTTTATGAGTTGAATTATGTCCTCCAAAAAAGATATGTTGGGGCTCTAACCACCCATACTTCAGAATGTGACCTTATTTGGAAATAACATCATTGCAGGATGTAATTACTGAATTAAAAATAAGTTCATACTAGAGTAGGGTGTGCTTTAATCCAATTTGACTGGTGTCCTTATGAGAAGATGGCCATGTGAAGACAGAGACACATAGGCATTGAAGGCAGAGATTGGAGTCATGAAGCTGCAAGCCAAGGGATGTCAAAGATCGCCAGCAAGCCACCAGAGGCTAGGAAGAGGCGAGGAAGGATTCTCCCCTAAGGCTTCAGAGACAGTATGGCCCTGCCTACACCTGAATTCAGACTTCTAGCCTCCAGACATGTGAGACAATACCTTTCTGTTGTTTTAAGCCACCTACTTTGTAGGTCTGCTGTGGCGGCACTAGGAATCTAATACAGCTCCTTATGTGACTGCAGACAAGTTTGACAATCTCTGCCACATACTAATTCTCTTTCCTTAAGAATTTACTGTGCGAATGGGGGAAAGAAACCCCTATTAGATAACCCAGTCTGGTGTAGGTTTGCCATCCTGTGCTAACACTGGGTGTGCCACCTTCTAAAGCACGGATCAGTGTTGATAAGGTATGGAAGATGGTTGGCGTGAGGGGAGATTTAGAAAGTCATTCTCAGTGCTCCTGTTCATGGAAGAAACTGTAGAGGTGGGTGTGCGCCTGGGCATAAAGTAAGAGATGCTCAGACAATAGAGTGGAGGCTGGAAAGGAGCAGAATGCATGCTTCTAAAGACAGTGCAGTCCTAAACCTGTGAAACCAGCCCAGGGGGAGAAACAGCAATCAGTAAGGCTCCCTGCAATCCAGAGATACAGGCACAGGTAAAATAGAGTCCTATGAGACATAGCTGGGTGTCTGGAAGAAGAGGATGTTGGAATGCCACAAAAAAAGGGATGTTTAAACCTGAGAAATGGGTTTTGGCAGGTGGCTATGGGTGAAGGCTGTTCTAGGCACAAGGGGCACCTTAACAAAGGTGGGGGAAGAGGGAACAGGTAGAATGGGGACTGGTGAGTTGTGGGTGGACTTCACGCTTAGAGCAAGCTGGAGAACAGAGCTTGGATAAAAGGAAGGACATCCAGGAAGGTGAGTTAAGGCAATTTTCTGAAGGGATTTCAATACTGCACTGGGAAGTCCCCCAGGCTTCATTTTTGGAAGCACTGTGTAGTCATCAGAGGCTTTTGATTAGGGAAGAAACACCATTATTAACTTAAATGATCTTGATAACATTTCAGAGGGTCCTTTTTCTGTGACCAAAGCTGAGGTGTCTCATTTAATTTTCCCAGTGACCTTGTGAGACAGGTACTGTTATTATCCTACCTTAAAAGATTTAGGAACTGAAACTAATAGAATTTCAGTTATTGCCCAATTCACATAGCTGGTCCATACAGGAGCCTGGATTTGAACCCTGGCTCTCTGATTCCATAGTCTGTGCGCTTGTCTAACTTTTGACTCAGGATTCCTAGCGTTGGTGTTGAAGAAAACTAGCCCCATTGTCAGGATGAGGCAGGTGGCCGGTGGAAGGCAGGAGGGAGAGAATGGGGACAGAAAGGCCAGCTAAGAAGCTACTTCAGAATTGTGTGGACTATCTCAAAGGAAGACCAAAAATGATTTAGCAACTTGTTGTGTATTAGGGGGGATATCTCCCCACTCAAGGATAATTGAGTAACTGGGAGAAAGATGGTCCCCGTACTGAGGTAAAGAATACACGAAGAGCTGTGGGTTGGGTGGCAGAAGAAAATGAAATTTCTTTAGAAAATTCAAAATGAGGTACTTAGAAAATGAAAAGTATCTATGTCGGAGATATTCAGGAAGTACATGAAACGTGATTTAGAGGTGGTTACCCTGCAGGAGAGATGGATCACTGTACCCAATCCTGAGAATTTAGAGACAGTACTGTAGAGACACTCTGAGTGTGGTATTTAAGCCCATGGGCTCTGGGACTCAGTGGGTTGAAATTCCTAACCAGCAGTTTATTGGTTGTGTCTTCTTGGACAAGCCTCAGTTTCTTTGTGTGCCAAAGGGGATAACAGTAGGACCTATTTCATAGTATGGTGCACATGACTAAATGAGATAAGACAGGTAGAACATTTGGCAGGAAGCAAAGGCTTAAGAAAGAGGCATGGTGTTACATTTGTCTTTGTTTCTTGTCACCTTGAAAGCCTTCTCTTGACAATACATCTCCCTCTGTTCTCCTTATTCAACCTTCAGCTTAACAGCTTAAGTTGAAATTTTCTTAAAGATCAATCACTCCACTAGCCCAAGTATGTTTTGTAGCCCTTTCTTTCTCCTGGACTCAAGTGTGGATGTGATTTTCTTCCAGTGTAGCCACCTTACTTCGTTGTGTTCTGTGCCTCAAACCAAGGAGGGGACCAGGCAGCCCACACTGCTCAGTCCAGCTGGTTATCTTCGATGGTATAGCTGGTTTATTGACACCTCAGTTATCTCTGAGCATCTTTAGGCACTGAGTCAGGGATTTTCTTTGTTTGCTGTGTGGACAGTGCCTGGTACATGACAGGGGCTCGATGTGTAAATCTGAGGAATAGCTGCTCTTGGTAGGCAGCGGTGAGCTGAATCAAATAACTATAACAAAAACGTAAGATTGGTTTCCTGGTCTTTTAATTTTGGAAAGAGGTGTCTGTCACAAAGGAAAGAAGTATGGAGGAAGTGATTCACTGTTACCATTTCAATTTCTTGGTGCTCAGAAAAAGGAACTGTATATCTGGAGAAAATAAAGGATATGCTGGGTGGGTGAAGGTCATCTGTTGCTGGTGATTTGGGGAAGACTGAAGCTAGAAGCCAGTTTGAAAGAATGATTTTTGTGGATGAGTGCAATAGCCTCAAAGCTGATGTCCTTCTGCAGGTTGTTCTTCCTTCCAATCCATCCTAAATATTGCCGTGATTTCTCTTTCTTAAAAAAAAAAAAAACAAACCACCTTTATCAAGTCACCCTCCCATTAGAAATATCTTTAATGACTTCCTTTTTCCCTAAGAAGTGAGTTTCAGAGTTTTACGGGAGCAGTCAAAATCTCCTCGCCTTAGCCTCTTCCCACCTCTCCAACCTGCCCTTTCACACACCACTTCCATCGCAGTGAGTTAGGGCTTTTTGCTGCCCCTCATTTCCACTTCTATGTATGGCCGTTGTCCTTTTGCTATACACAATTGTCCCCCAGAGTCAGTCCACTTACTGAGCAGTCAACAGTCCTTAATTTTCCAGTGCACTTTGTTCCCTGGAACAGCGTTAACCACCTGCCCTCTCAGCCCCCTTACTTTTCTAGGACCCACAACTTACTTGCCTTTACCTGCATACTTAAGTTAAAACTTAGATTATTTACAAAAGATCAATAAGCAAGCTAATTAAATATATGTAATTGAAAGGAGAATGTGTTTTGCAGTGTTAAATTTGTAAAGTTCTCAGAGTGAGAACTGAAGCTTTTGAGTTTTATCTTTAAATAACATCTGGCTTGGAACAGAATAGCCTCTCTGAGAGCTCCAGCCTTCTCAGAGCTTTACTTGGCAAGGCCAAGGGCTTAAGACAGGAGAAGATGTCAAGAATATCCAAATGACCCCCCAAAATGAGTGGGCTTCCTTAAAAACTTAACTTGCTAACAGGGAGAGGTTTGGGAGAATCTAGTAATTATCTGTGGTCTAACTGGCTGCCTACCTGAGTCACTCCGTCCACCACCCACCGGGAATTTATCAGATTTCCCTGATGCTGATTGAGTTGACTCATATAAACTATAGTGAATTTCTTCTTAGGCACAATGCTCCATGGAATTAATCAAACTTTGGGTTTGTCTACTGTAATCAGTTCGATAGTTGCTTTTTGCTCATGGATGGCTCCTTGCCTTCATTAAATCTGAAGGTTTCAGCTTTTGTTAGTGCACACCACCTCAATCAATACAGGCAAGTACAGCTGTCTCCTAAATGAGGCTGTCAAGCCAAGGCCCTGATAACCAGTGGTTTCTAAATACTTAATGGTCTGTGTTGTGTGTCACAGCATCCTCGTCACATTCAGTCTAGGGCCTTGAACTTACCTTTAAAATACTCTTTTCTAAAACTTACTTCATTGTTTTCTATCCTTTATTTTCCTTATTTAACATTTTATAGCGTATCAGCAAGGTGCTTCAGAAAATACAAGGCAGGACTGAGAAGTTAGCAGAGCTGAGAACCATCAGCCCCCATTGGCACCTTCTGTCCTCAAGTTGCATTTCCTTAGTGTGGTGCTTATTAGTGCTGTTTACCAAATGTTCCAGTTTCCAACTCCAGTTACTTGAGATGATTGTATTTCCTGACTCCCTTGTGGTTGATGGGGTCATGTGACTAGTTATGGACAATGAGTTGAAAGCAAAAGTAATGTGTGTCACTTCTTTGCTGAAAATTAATGTCAATGTTTAATTTTCCCTCTGCTCCTGTGACCAGCAATTCCCTAGATTTGGCAGATCTGCCAGACTGGGTCCTAATGATGACAAAAAAGATACAGAGCCAAGCCCCAGCCAACCTACTGTGGACATGTAGAATGAGAAAGAAATCAACCTTTATTGTTTTTAGCCACTGATGTTTTTAAGTTTTTGTTAGCATAGCATAACTTAACTTAGCCTACATGAGATAGGCAGCTTACGAGATAATAAAAAACCATGAGATGTGTAAGGAGGACATTATCAGTATCTTTGCAATACCACTGCTAATCTGAAGACTCCCAAATTTATATTCCTAGCCTATGCTTCTTCTCTGAGCTCACACCTACATATCTAACTGCCCTATCAGACATATCCACTTGGATGTCTCAAAAGGTGCCTCATGATGTGCACCTGAACTTGTATTATGTGGAAACTGCAAATTGTGTGCAAACTGAACTTGTAAATGTCTCCAAAATTTGGATATCTCCAGTCTTGTGTCATCATTTAGCACTAGCATGTTCTCAGTTAGTAAAGTCACTCTCATCATAAGCTTCTTCCTTTACTTTATGGGAGATATGATGGGAATACTCTTCTCATCATCAAGGCCTGATGAGTCTCCAGAGCATAGCTTGTTCCTGACCACTTGTCTCCTTATTTATTGCCAACATTCTAGTCAAAACCACCAACATCTAGCACCTAGATTACTACGATGGCCCCCAGACAGTCTCTCTCTCTCTCTCTGTGTCATTTCAATTGATTCTGTACCCAGTAGCCAGAAGATCTTTTAAAAATGTACACAAGAACATATTGACCCCCTACAATGACTTCCCATTAAGCACAGAGTATAAATCTAAACTTCTTGCCATGTTCTACAAGTTCCTATGTGATCTGGCTCCTCCTATCTCTCCAGCCTTATTTTTTACCTCAATGACCCGCACATACATTGACCATTCCTCAGTTACTAGAACAAACCAAGTCCTTTCAGGCATCAGAGCCTTTGCTTCCACTATTCCCTTGGCCTAGAATGCTGTTCCATTGGCTCTGTAAATTGTTTAATTCTTCTTGTCTCTTAAGTCTTAGCTTAACTATCACTCTTTAGAGGGTTTTTTTCAGACTCTCCTATCAAGAGTAGGTAACTTTGTTATTTTCCAGTTATTCAAAATTGTTTCTTTAAGTGTACTTTTCACAACCTCCAAATATTTGATTTTTTTTTTTTTTTTGATGAGTGTTACTCTTCGCACAAGAAGGGAAGCTTCAAGAGGACAAGAATCTTGTCGAGCTTGTTCACCATTATAGTCCCAGTGCCCTGTGTGATGGCCATATGTAGTATGCTCTCATAGTCTATTTGGATGAATGAATAGGCTATCCGTATTTCACAAGACAAAACTGAGAAGGCAGGTGACCTGCTCAGAGTCTATGGGTAGTGAGTGAGTAGCAGGGGACTGAGTCTCTGACCAAATCTCCTGACCCTGGAGTTTGTGCTTTGATTCCACATAACATAGACTTTCATGTTGCCACCTGATAAGCAACAAAAGGCAATTTTCTTGGGATTCATTTTCTATCAGAATCTCGTGAACTCTTTCCTTTTCCCTCACCACTAAACAGTGGCTTTTCAACACCAGCCACCCAGCTAGTCTGCTCATTTCTCATTCTATAAAATGTTATTAAACTGCACCACACAGATAAGTACTAGAAAAATTGCCAGGTTATTTTCCTAACATAAAATTAGCCAATTTGCCTGTGTATGGATTGTAAAGGATGAAAAGCATCCCATTCAAGTGATTAACCTCTTAGTTAATAAAAGCAACAATTTCATGTGTATAAATAATATAAGGAACATTCATATCAAAGTTATGTAGCCCTCCCCTTGCTTGGCTCATCTCTTTAATTGGTAAATAATTCATCAAACTTTGAAATGAATTGTACTCCCACCCAGATTTCTTCATCCAATTATTATGAAATAGGAGAGCAGCCTCCTTCTTTCTCCCTTTGGAAGATGGGAGATAATGAAATCGTTCAGGGCTTCCGTGAGCCTGTGTAGGGCTAGATAGAGAACCCCGCCAGCACAGCCTCGCTGGGTAACTGAGCAGGGCTTCTTCAGGATCTGGAGAATTGGGCTTGTCCCTTCAGTTTGCCCTCTTTCTCCTTGAAGGTCATGTGTTTGTCTTTCTCCTGGAGCACCCACAAATATTATCTGTTGTGAGTGTGACTTTCAACGGGAGGAATGGGCTGAGTGGAGCAGTCAGCTGCCTGAAGATTTTAATATGACTTTTGCATCAAAATGAGTTGCATGGGTCCATTTTTACAATGCTGATGAACCACAATTCCTGGACATGGAAATGTCCTTTTACGTTGTAAATTATGTAAGATTACTGCCTGAAAGTTTCTTATGGGAGCTATAATTTTTTCCCCTTTGGACTTCTTCATGTGTGGAAAAAACCCTATATTAGATATAAATTAATATACTCTTGGGCTGATGACCTTTGGTTTTTTGCCTTTTACCTTTAAATTGAAGTAGAATAATGCCCAACATAGTGTAATTTGCCTTTGCAAAACTCTGATATGTATGTCACTATAATTCCCAAGGATGGTCTCGCTAATAAATCCCATTAAAAACTCTCTTTTCAGATCGTTTTGGTTCCTCTCTTGAGTTCTGTTTAGAATTTGATCGTTATCCGTACTCAACAGCTTTTAACTTTGTTGTAGGTGGAACACAGAGGTTGTGTACTGAACTTACAATAGCAGTGTTTATACCTGGGGTTTCTTTATTTTCCCTCCAATGCATTAGAGTTTTATGGAAAAAGATAAAACAGTTACTGCCTCCTTTACCACAGCTATTTGAATAGCCTCTTCAGCTTGAAGTTTATGGCTGCAGAAAAATCATCTTAATTTGCAAATTGTACCAGCACTGTTCTCTGGGTCCTGGTACTATAGTCAAGCAAAGAGAGAAATGGAAATGTCAGCAGCAGCATTTATGACTGACTCGGTGGGGAAACTTCTTCTGAGTCAAGATGGAGCATATTACCTGCGTGTGCTGGAGAAGTGGGAATGCCACTCAGCCCCGAGCTTTCATTCTGCTCCGTCGCGTCTAAGGTCCATTGAAACCCTTAACTTTACCTTTTGTACTATTTAAAGTTGTGGCAAAGGCTTTCTGTTAAAAAACGATAGCTTGATGACTAGCCCATTTAATTCTTTCCTAAAAATTTCCCTTTCTCTTTTCAAATACATAAGCTATTCTTCCCTGTTGCTTGAGAAACACTGTTGTGAAATTCTGCTTATTCCTTCTACTTACAGTTGCTCTACAGAGACAAAGAAATTTCTGTAGAAATGAACAATAGGAAAGAACCATACTGGAATTGGATTGACTGGACTTGCTAAAGCAAATATGTCTTAATCTTAATTAACCAGCTTTTGACATCTGGATGTGAGGATTGCTGGCTTTGTCACATGAGTACTTTATAATCAGTGTCCTCTGGGTGGCTATCCTAGAATTTTTCTCTGTAGAGTAAATTCTTTCTATCAAACACTGCACCACAATATCCCAAACCACAGCAGGGAAACTTTGATCAAGGTCAGGACAAATGGACTTGGAGGAGTTTCTAGCCGAAAAAGGCAGCTATTCTCTATGACTGCCTGGAAAACGGTTTTTCTTTATCTGGGAAGTTCCCACTCTTCAGAGCAAGGTGCCGATATGGGAGTGGCTGCCCATGGCATACTGAGCAGGCAGGGATGCCTGCCTGGCCAGTCTGAGCAGCAGGCATCTTTCATCTTCTCAAGTCCTTCCGTGGATCATTTTTTAGAATCCCAACCTGATGGCAGTGCTCACCCAATGATTAGAGAAGAAACGCTCTTCCTGGAACTGGTCTTTGTCTAAACAGGATCATAAAACAGACAACACTGGTAAAGTCTATTTTGGAGTCCCTCTCCCTGACCCCCAATCTCCTTCCTCCTGTGAGTTCTCTGTTTTTCTGGGTTTCTTTCCCTCCTTTTGCCTCACCTTCAGAATCTAGCTATCCATTGTCTTACTCCTTAAAATCTTATTTCTGCCACCACAGCCATAGAAGGGGAATGAATGGGAAGCCAATATTTACTGAGTACATATGGTGATTGGCCCTCATTTAAGAAGTGTACATATCGCATTGGAGTCACAGTTGTGCATGTGAGTTAGCTCCATTTTACAGATGAGAATACTGAGGTTTTTTAGAGACCAAGTGACTTGCCTAAGAGCACACAGCAAGCAAGGAGTAGAGTCAGAATTGGCTCAATAAAAAAAAAATAAACAACCCAATCCAAAAATGGGCAGAAGACCTAAACAAGCAATTCTCCAAGGAAGACATATAGATGATCAATAGGCACATGAAAAGATGCTCAATATCACTAATTATCAGAGAAATGCAAATCAAAACAACAATGAGGTATTACCTCACACCAGTCAGAATGGCCATAATTCAAAAATCCACAAATGACAAATGCTGGAGAGGCTGTAGGAGAAAAGGGAACCCTCCTTCACTGCTGGTGGGAATGCAGTTTGGTACAGCCACTGTGGAAAACAGTATGGAGATTCTTCAAAAGACTAGGAATAGACTTACCATATGACCCAGGAATCCTGCTCCTGGGCATATAACCAGAAGGAATCCTACTTCAGGATGACACCTGCACCCCAATGTTCATAGCAGCATTATTTACAATAGCCAAGACATGGAAACAGCCTAAATGTCCATCAACAGATGACTGGATAAAGAAGATGTGGTATATTTATACAATGGAATACTACTCAGCCATAAAAACCGACAACATAACGCCATTTGCAGCAACATGGATGCTCCTGGAGAATGTCATTCTAAGTGAAGTAAGCCAGAAAGAGAAAGAAAAATACCATATGAGATCGCTCATATGTGGAATCTAAAAAAAAAAAAAAAGCGTAAATACAAAACAGAAATAGACTCACAGACATAGAATATAAACTTGTGGTTGCCAAGGGGGCAGGGGGTGGGAAGAGATAGACTGGGATTTCAAAATTGTAGAGTAGATAAACAAGATTATACTGTATAGCACAGAGAAATATATACAAGATCTTATGATAGCTCACAGAGAAAAAAATGTGACAATAAATATATACATGTTCACGTATAACTGAAAAATTGTGCTCTACAATGGAATTTGACAGAATGTTGTAAAATGATTATAAATCAATAAAAAAAAAGTTAAAAAAAAAAAGGAGTAGAGTCAGAATTGGAATTTAGGTGTTTGACTTCAAGGGCCATGCCCAACTAATCCTTCCTAATGTAATCACTACAAGGTTACATACTTTCTTAAACTCAATTAAAATTCTCTTATTCACAAACAACTCTTTAGAATCAAGTCTTCAGTCTGAGACAGGTTTACAGGGATGATCTTTTTGATAAGACCAAGTTTAGACCCCTAAGGGTGCACCTCAAATACTTCCACATGGTGGACTGTCTTTACCTGTAGATCCCGTTTTGACTGGGACCAACATTATGACCAAGAAAATGTGGTTGATTTGATATTCCCAGAATTCCTGTTTCATTAGGTGACATTTGCGTGTCCACTGTTCTAGACCTGACCTGCTTTTTGTGACTCTGATCTCTTTGTGTGGATTAACACATTGACTTCCTAAACTTGGCCCTATTCATCCGTCCCAGAATTACCTGGGCTGTCCTATTTCGGCATGGTCAGGGTCCTCACCAGTTGTTTCACTTCATGCACTGGTTTCATTATGTGTGTGTGATTTATTTACAATCATGTTTCCATTGTCTTACTAGTATAATCCTCTACAGTTCAGCCTGGTCATTTTTCTAGTTTATTATTCCTATTTTAGCCCATTCTTTGTGGGCTATTGGCTGCATCTCCCTTCTTGTATTTTGCAATATAGACATGTGCTAACTTTTATTTCTTATGCTTGAGTGTTATTGCTTGACAAAGATACCTCCCTTGGTCATTCCAAATCATTGGTTAGATTTTAGGTGCAATAAGATTAAAATAGAAAATTTAGATGCCACATATTTTCTTGTACTTCAGAGTGGATTGATCTCATTTGAAGCTATCACAATTTTAGTTGTAAGAGATTAGATTTAAAACCTAGAGATTAGATCGAAATAGATTAGACTGAAAAACTAATTGTCTTATTTTAATTTGCCTTTTTTAAGACATTGTGGTAGAATGGAAGGTGTTAGGGTGCAGGGGATCAGGATTCTACTGTTGGCTCCATCCGTAATCATCTGTACCTATATCAAAGCATCATTGGAATGGATGACATCTTGATTATCCCAATTCAGTAGGCATTTACCCACTCTTATGAGGATAGTGGGCTTTAGACTTAGACTGTGTAGGTTAGAATCCATGCTCTACCACTTACTGACTGTATGATCTTGATCAAATTATCTTTTCTGAGACACTGCTTTCTTATCTTTAAATGGGGATGTGACTATTAAACTGGGATACAAAGAATCAATAGATTCTATTCTGTAAAATGGAGCATTTGACTATGTGATCTTTAAAACTTCTTCATTTCTAAAAGTCTATTCTATGTAAAACCACAGGGAAGTAAATGTATTTAAGCAGAATCATGTGGCTTCAGATTGTAAAAAAGAAAGAATTTTTTCTGATTAGAAACCGATGTGTTACTTGAAGAGGTTCTGGATTTATCCTCCTAATAAATAAACTAGTGACTTGTCTGGTTGGAATGGTTTTGCTGAAAGTTAAAGAGATGGAATAAGTCAGTAGGTTTCAAACAAGTCAAAGAATGAGGAGCATTAAATTCACCTAAGGAAGTTTTTATAGTGTTATTCAAATCTCTACCCTTACTGATTTCTTGTCGACTTTATTTGGGTGAGTTTCTGAGTGCTAAAATCTCCAACTGTAATTGTAGATTTGTCTATTTCTTATTTCTGACAGTTTTTGATTCAAGTATTTCAGAGCTCTGTTACTTGGTACATACAAATGTAAGCTTTTTTTCTTGATAAATTGACTTTATTATCGTTATGATATGTCCCTCTTCATCTCTGTTTTGTCTTCAAGTATACATTGTCTGATACCTACATGGCTGTTCCAGCTTTCTTATGATTAGTGTTTGTATAATACATGATTTCTATTCTTTTACTTTTAACTAATGTGTGTCTATTTTAAAAAATCGTCTCTTTTAAACAATATGTGTTTGGGTCTTTCTTTTTATTTAGTCAAATAATCTCTGCCTTTTAATTGCAGTGTTTAGTCCATTTAGATATAATGTGTTTATTAATGTGATAGCATTTAAATCTACAATCTTGCTATTTGTTTTCTATTTGTCTCATCTGTTCTTTGCTATCTTTTCTCTCCTTTTCTGCATTTCTTAGATTAATTATTTTATATTATTACATATTATCTCCACCATTGGTTTATAGCTCTCTCTCTTTGTTTTATTTTTAAGGTGGTTGTTATGTATTACAATATGTATTCCTAATTTACTAGAGCCTACCTTGAATTTCTATTTTACCACTTACCACATACAAGAACCTTACAAGGATATACTTCCATTTGGCTTATTATAGTGTACTTTCTCTCATGTATGTTAAAATTCTAAAATACATTGTTAATATTTTTGCTTTTAAGAAAATCTGCTACTGAAGAAATAAAAACAAGACGAAGTCTTTTGTTTACCAGTATATTTGCTGTTTCTAGCACTTTTTATTTATTTATTTTTTTCATGTAGATTTGAGTTCTAGTATCATTTGTCTTTAACCTGAAGAACTTCCTTTAACATCTTACAGTACAAGTCTCCTCTTAGTGAATTCTCTCAGCTTATGTTTGTCTAAAAATGCTTTTTCTTTCATTTTTGAAGGGTACTTTTGGTTGGATATAGAATTCTAGGGTGATAGATATTTTTCTTTCAGTATTTTAAATATATCTTTCCGTTATCTTCAGCTTTGCATTATTTCTAAGGAGAGATCACCTTTCGTTCATATCATTGTTGCCCTGAATGTGAATGTATCTTTTTACCTTGACTGCTTTTAAGATTTTCTTACAATTGTTATTCAGTAATGTTACTATATTTTGCCTGCATAGTATTTTTTTTTTTAAATATTTATCCTGCTTGAGGTTTGTTGAGACTTCTTACATCTGTGGATTGATGTGAAATTTGGAATATATTTGGTCATTATTTCTTGAAATATATATATTTTTCTGGCCCAATATATCTCCATGTGGCCTCAATCTCTTTCTCCTTTTATTCTCTCCTTTTATTAATCTACACAGATGTTAACCCTTTTGCTATTATTTATTAGGTCCTTGAGAATCTGTTTATTTTTTCCAGCCTTTTTCTTTAGGCATTTCGGGTTGGATAGTTTCTATTTGCCTGTTTTAAGTACACTGATCTTCTCTTCTGCAGTCTCTAATGCATTCTCAAGCTTACCCACTGAATGTTTTACTTCAAATGTTGTACTAATTCTAGACTCTCCACTTGGTTCTTTTAAAATAATTTCCATTTTTCTCCTGAGAGTCCCTATCTGTTTACTCATATGCCCATCTTTTTTTGTTAAATTACTGAAAATATTTATAATAGCTGTTTTAAACTAATCCTCTGCTAATTCCAATAAATATATGCATTATCTGTGGGTCTGTTTATATTGGTGGTTTTTCTCTTGGGTATGGGACACATTTTCCTGTGTTTTTGGATGTCTAATTTATTTTTTATTATGTGTTAGACATTGTGGCTGTTACATTATTGAGAATATGGATTTAAAAAAAAAATGCCCATCTAGAAAGAAAGCTGAGTTTTAGATGAGCAGAAAGCTAATTTAGTGGCAAATCAGCATAAGCCTATTAAGGCTTGACTTCAGGGTTTGTTACAGAGATCTAAAATAACCCTGCTACTAAGATGTGGACTTCTGGGGTCTTGACTGAATACCTGAAGAGTTTCAGAGAGTTCTGTTCACTCTGGTTGGTGAGAACTTTAACATCTCCCAGTCCTGTGCACCTTGAAAGTGTCTGTTTTTTCCACAACTCCCCAGTAGCTGTACTCTGCTAGGTCTCACAGAATCTAACCCTGTCAGTGTGTACAGATTCATATTTGGCCAAAGATGTAAGGGAACACCTATGTAGGTTTATAGGGGTCCTTCTCTGTGTATATAATTCCTCCCTGATGTCCACCCCACAAATTCTACATCAAACTCTAATTGAACATAGAAATAAAAGATATCCTAAATAAATGGCAGTATAGGAATTAAAACAAAATCAATTATATTTCTATAGTTATAAAATTTCAACTGTTATTTCTGTTTATTTAGTAGTAGTTTCCCTGAAGTCTGCAAGATGGCAGTGTTCTTTTTGAGAAAATTATTATTTTGGAGATGAGTTCTAATAATAACTACAATATAAACTTCAGTACATGTAAATCATTGCGTTAACTGCTTCACATGGATTAGCTCACTTAATTGTCAGGGCACTTCTCCCAGTAAGACCTGTGATTTGACTTCATTTTCCTGTGCTGGTTTAATAAGTGCCCCTAGGCAGAATGCTCAGGTGGATATGGAGCTGACCTTTTTGTTTCTCCCATTCTCGGTATGTTGTAAAATACCTAAGAATATGTCCAGTTTTATAATTGGTTATAGTGGGAAGGTAAGTGTGATACTTATTACACGAGTCTTGCTGGAATCCTAAGGAGCTTTTAAAATATGTGGATTCCAATGCCCTACCAAAACCTTCTGATTCAGAATCTCCAAGGTGATCTTAGAAAGAAAGCACCTGTATTTTAATATACATTCAGGACTTGGACCCACCAGTGCATATGACCCTTCCCAGTAATATCAGGCCCAGAATTATTCTGACCTTAGAGCATTCTAAAAAGCCTCATTTAAAAGTCTCAACTGATATATCTTCACAACTTGCCTCTGGGAGATTAATCATGACTTAACTGGGTCTCCCATCATGAAGGATTTCTCAATTTCCGGACTGCTTTCAATCCTAGAATCTCCTCAGTTCTAATAGTTTGTCCTCCTGAATTAAAGTAAACAATTCTTTATATTCTTAATGTTTACACCTTCAAAATTTAGTAGACACTTATGATATTCCCTGCCAGTCATGACTTAATCAGGCTATACATATTTAATTGTTTTAATGTACCCCATAAATCAACTTGTTGTACTCCCCAGTCATGCTGGTTGCAACATCTTGTCTTCTCTCTGCATAGGAATGAAGAAGGCCAGGAACAAGACGTCTTTCTTCTAGCCATGCTTTCCTGAGGAATAGGACTTATGTCCCATCTTCTCCAGTCTTTGCCATCTGATCTGGAATTTTCATTCCATAAAGCAGCAGACTTTTATTACTCATTGGTTCTGTTCTAATTATTTTGTAAATAATTTTCAAATTCTTAAGCTCCCTTCTTTCACTGAATAAAAGTATTTAAAGTTTTGTTTTTTATTTAAAAATTTTAAATACTTGCACATTCCTCAAGTGGAATGAATCCATTAAAAATCCTGTGTGTGTAATTAAACAATCTTACTGTCCCTAGATTTCTCTGTCATTTCTGGCACCTGGCATGCTTTCCTTGGAGGTTTTCAATTGTGGGCTATAATACCTTCAGAATAATGAAAATTTAGATCCCACAAATCACCCAAAGCCAAACATCAGTTTCTTTGGCCGGTAAAGCGTGCCTGGTTAGCTGATGCTTTCAGAGGGGCTGACAAAAGACCTTAGATAAAACACTGAGTATGCCACTGTTTAAGGCCATCACAACGTGCTGTAATTATTGTGGCAGGCTCCTTCCTGTCTAGAATATCTCCCCCAACAGTAGGTAGTGTGTCTTGAGGTTGACAGGTGGCTAGACTCCCCTCTGTGTTAGTGAGGATGTTAGATGTTGCCAGGAGAATTTAAAGCAACATAGGCAGTGTCTTAGCACTGGAATTGTCCTAATTTTCCTCTTAGCTCTGTGCAATATGCATTTCTTAGGCACATGCAAAAGAAAAGCCTCCTTTCCCCCATTTTCCTAAACTCCTCTCCTTACCAAGGCAGATTCTCCAATTTTCTGGCTGCCCCCGGGAGCCGTACTTA
Organism: Camelus ferus; assembly: GCF_009834535.1. Lineage (NCBI taxonomy): Eukaryota > Metazoa > Chordata > Mammalia > Artiodactyla > Camelidae > Camelus > Camelus ferus. The sequence continues at coordinate 10,373,025 of NC_045719.1, forward strand.
CCGTATCCCCAACGCTCCTGTGCACATGTTTTATGCAAAGATGTGAGCAGCTGGCCACCAAACCCCCAAGAGTCTGTGGCTTTTGTGTTCCAAAGCCTCTCCTCTGCCTTCTTTTCCCTCCCCTCCTGGCTTCTAGGCTCTGTGATCTTTTCTCCACCACTCCCTTGTGTCAGCATTTGCTGGATGGGCTCTGTGCTTTTTACCCAGGCATCTGTACTGAGCAATGTTGAACTTTCTTAAAGAGTGGTTGGTAAGCACAGGGAGTGGTATCAGAGGATGACTGGTACTTAGTAGGTCCTTTCTGCTGAGCCTTTGTTCAAGCCTTCTAAAGAAGTCCCGTATTACCAGGCAGAAAATCTAAAGAATCCCTATGGCATAGTAGATCGAATATGGGGTGAGAGAGCAGAGTCTGTTTTGAGGCTTAAATCAGATAATGTATACAGAATTCTAGAACAGTGAGAGCTTCGTACATGACCTTGGACCCAGGAATCAGACTACTTAGGTTTTAAGCCCAATTCTACCACTCACAATCTTTGTGGTCTTGGGCAATGTCATATCCTCTCTGTACCTTGATTGTTAACACCAGCAAAATAGAAATAGTTCCCACATCAGGGTTGTGATAGAGGTTCAAGGAGTTAATGTAATCGAACTTAGAAAAGTGCCTAATGTAATAAGTGCATAATAAATGTTCAATAAAGGGTAGTTAAAATAGTAATATTGTTATTATTATTATTATTTATTATTATTAGGCACTTCACCAATTCACAAGCTCCTATATAATTTAATTACTTCAGTGGATCTAGAAGAGGTCATGAAGTTGTAGACACCAAGAAGAGACAAAAAGTTCCAGTGCAAGTTCTAGGTCTTGTGGTTACAGTTCATCGGAGTGGTAGTGGGGATGTGGTTCCTTGCTTTGTCTGGTCAAGCCATTTGACAGAGATGTCCAAGTATCTCCCTCCATGTGAACAATAATGGCTTAGAATCCATGATAAAGGGTGTGGCTAACCTGAGACATGGAGGTCTCTGTTCTGCTCCCATAAGAAGAAAATTAAATCTAGAATATAGTCTTGCCATAGAGTTTAAATAATCCTAAAGCAAAAAGAGAGGGAGAAAGAGAAATTAGCATAGATATCTCTGCCCTAAAGTCCTCCTAATATAAAGAAAGTTACTTTGTTATTCTGAGCAAGTTCAGGAAAATAAAAGGTCCACTCTATAAGCCAGAAATCAAGTCTTTAAAAACCAAGTAGGAGCACAATTACTGCCCATTCCGTTGGAAAGCAGCCTCATAGAGGTGCTGGACATTAGTAGAAAAACCTCCAAAACTGCCAGAGGGACTTCAAAGGACTTAGGCATGGAGAAATAATTCTAGAAGAAGTCTATCAGGACTTACGGATATTTTATTCTATACCTTGCGAAGGGGGAGCTGTAGCTGACTTTTTATCCAAGAGTCCTTCCTTGTGCCCATTTCGGGAACATACTCTTTTTTGCTGCTGGCACTCATTATGAGAACTGCTCTCGCTAATTAGGTGGGTAAACATACTTAAGGCATGAGTCCTGCACCAGGCCAGGGTGGATCATAGTCAAAGTTTGGGATCCTCTTTCGAAAAAAGTGCAGTGCTCATCAGAATGGAATCTGGCTCAAATAAAAGTTTGTGTGCCTCCGTTCAAGGGCTGGCTGTGGTTTGAGCTGCCTCTGATTTCATCTGACCCTTAGAGGGAAGATAGAGATGCACTACTGTCTCCGATTTATCATTCTCAATGGGAACTGTGTGGGCAGCTTCCATTACGCCGGGCCAAATTTAGACGAATGAAAAGGTCGACTAAGTAATTATTGATTTTATATGTGTGCATAAATTAAAGCATGGAGTCTTTTAGTCACTGCTAAAAATAAGCCTTCTATGGATTGAGTTTGGGAGGCAGAGGGCCTGTGTAACAAGGATAAAGCAATAGCCCTGGTGGTAAATCTGTACATTGAATAACTATTTCCTTGTGGTTGTCATGATGGCTCAAGACTTACGTAAGAAATCAGCCAAAGGCACATTTTGGGTATCTGTGAGCAGATTGGACAAGGCAAACTAGAGCCATTGTTTCTGTTTCATCGTAAAAATGATATTGGCCATAATCCTTTTAGCAACAAGCTTTTCTTAAGCAGCAGTGACTTATGAATGCTATTCGGAGAACTAGTCAATATATTAGTTTTCTTTTAATTATGCAGCTGCAGGAGCAAGTCGTGCATGAGTTTTATGGAGCTTTGTGAATTTGCCATCGGTTCTGGGAAGCAGAGAATTTACTCGTATACTTTGGAGCAATTTGCTCTGGTTAGAGGAGTGAAACCATATCCTTCTGTCTTCAAAATGAAGAGCTGGTATTTGAATGGGAAATTCCAAGCATCTAGTAATCCAATCAGCCAAGGCTGTTAATTAAAATTGATGAGTATTAAACATTTTTGTAACATTCTAGAATGTTGGGCTGCTGGAAAATTACCAGTTGCCTGAAGTTTGCAACTGTTGACCTGATGAGGGTGGGGGAAAGTGGTTATAAAAGAAGAAAGTGTTTTGTTATCAAACGCCTTAATACTTAGGTGAACATTGCTTTATAAATTTTAGAGGTAAGGACCAGCTAAATTGTTTAGCTATCTTAGTCTTGCTTAAACTTCAGGGGTTTGAAGTCACTTTATGCGTTACATGTGCATCTTAAATTCTGGATTACAGTCATTCTGTCTCTTCTTGGTTGGTAGTTCCTGTAATGTGGAGAAGCAAAATGTCTTGATCAGGTGTGACTTGGTATTCTTTAGAGGCAGACATGAGGAGGCAGATTGTTACACTACTTGATCTAACGGGTCACAGCAGCTCCAAAACTGAAGAAATGAGGAGAGGCACATCAAGGAAGTGGGGTAGCTGAGGGGGAGGGTGGCAGCCTGTGATCAGGAAATAGTACCCTCTGGAACCAGGTTCAGTTCTGCTCCAGGCCCAATCCTGATCTCAGAGTGGAAGGGCTTTGTGGTCTAATCTTGGGGTTCAGCACTAAGTCAGTCTTGCGACCCACTCAGCTGTGACCTTGTACTCCAGTTTACAGAAGATCCAGTCTCCACTTTGTATCCTAATCATGGTAGCCAGGTCCTTGGGCTTGCTCCTTGTGATTCTCAATCTGCCTTGTCCTTTTAGAACTGAAGTCTTCCATCGTCAGTCCCTGACCCAAAGTCATGAGGTTTGCAGCCTTCCCTGTAACTTAACTTATCCTGTTGGACTAGATAGTGCCTGTTTCTAGATTTATTCATGTCATCCTTTGACTAGCTGTTGGGACATCCTCTGCTCTTTTGGGGTGTCCATCTTCTCTCTCCCCTGCTTCATGCCAATTAATACCCTAGACAAACAGATGTTTATTGTTACACACTTTCCAAACTGCATATCCAACATCTGGTGGAGTGACTGCACCATAGAGGCATTAGGTAAATATTTGGTGAATGAATGAATTTATTCTACCTACCAGCCAGGACTTCATTGCAGTATTTTTTGGCAAAGTCCATCTTCCTAGAAACTGCCTATCTCAAATCACTCCAGTTTGCACAGCCTTTCTTGCCCTACCATGAGCTGGGACATAATACCAACATATCATGCATCTGAGATAAGCTGGTGTCATCAACAAGCTGTGTCTTCAATACCTCTTTCTTCTCTGCAGGCTTTTCAAAATGTCAGCCTGCTCTAATTGCATTTTCTCCATCACCTCTTTGTTCTCCCTCAGAAACTTTACAAAAAATTTCATTTGGTGGAATTAATTCATACTAAGGTACAGTGACTAACAATTTGGAGCAGTTAGCTAGTAAGTAAACTTCCAGGTATGGCCCTGGGTTGTAGTTAGTGGGAACAAGAGGAAGTTCAACCTTAGGCACTAAAGGAATTTTTTTTTTTTTAAATGGAGGTACTGGGGATTGAACCCATGACCTCATGCAGGCTAAGCATTCACTCTACCAATAGCCATATCCATCCCCCATGAAGGAATATTTTAAAAAACTAGAGATATTTAGCTTGGAAGAGAATCATCTTAGGGAGGTCACAGCAGCTATTTTCAAGTATCTATACATACATGTCTGATGTGTAAAAGGCAGAATATGTCAATATTGCACAAAGAAGAACTGGTGATGATCTGCCCTGAGGGGAAGAGAGTACACTGTTCTTGGAAGCTAACTTCCCTCTAGACTGGAATACTGGCCAGGGCAGAGTAGGGGGGAGAAGCCTGGTCACAGTTGGTGGCATGTGATAACGACATGGTGGACCCCTGGTTCCAGACCTTTCTCACCTCAAGTAAGAGTAAAAACTTGAACTGAATCTCACCGAGAGCATTTCCCGAGCTGGGCCTCATCCTGCCTGCTGTTTGCCATCTTTCCTGTCTAAGTGGTGTTTCTTGGTATTTGCTTTTATAGCAAATGGAACTTGTGACTGATTGTGGCTGCTTCCTTTGTCTAATTAGAGTAATCCCATTCCTTGTGCCAAAAGTTGATTTAAGAAACAGGCATGTGTGGTACAATCCTGGCCCCTGCTTTTGAGGGGAAGTCTTCATAGGGTAGGATAGTGGTTCTTGGAAGGGTTTTCTATCTTCTAAGAAAGGAAGACAGAGTCTGTATTGTTCCCCTGGAAGTTGTCGTATCAGGATAGAAAGCCTGGAACTTCAGAAACAGTCTTTACTTGACTTGTAGTTGAAGACAGAAGAACCAGGATACTGGGCTGTCTATGATGAGTCACTAACTGAGTCATTCAGTTCTGGGCGGTTCTACCTCTGGACCTTCTTCTTTTTTGATACATTTCCTTATTTCTTTAAAGGCAATTTGTGTTAAGTTCTGATACTTGCATCCCAAACTATCTTTTCCGGGATAGGGAGGTTTCTTTGACTTCTTTGAAAACAAAGAAAGAAAGAAAACCTGTGTTAAGAAGCAAGTACAACTTTTGAATTAGGTGGGTTCTCACCGTACTGTGGCTGGTCAGACTTTTGTCTTCTAAGAAGCTTGTGTCATTTCCTTTGTTCTTCCTTATGGGGAAGTCAGGAAATTATTCTAATCATAATCATCGTATTCTAATCATACCATGGTTGTGATATGTGTCTCTAGTAGTTACCTTTAAATCAGTATTTAGAGTAAAATAAAATTGAGTCAAGCAAAGCACCAAATGCAAGCAGCCCATCATGAAGACTGGCTCACTCTCAGCCCATGCCGCTCAGGGCCATGGCCAGCTGATTTTTCTGCACTACGGAGAGCGAGGCTCAGAGGGTGACCTCTTTTCCACCCAACCCCTGCCCCTGGGGTCCTGGTCAGAGTAAGACACTGTTGAATATTCTGGATCATCTAACTGAATGTGAAAAAAATCTCTGCTAAGTCTTGGCTTTCTAAGAATGTGGACTGTCAATAAGATGATGGCTTTGAAAGGGCCTTGCAAATTGTAATGTGCTGGGCACATTGAAGACAATTATTGGGAGTGCTGAGGAGAGACGAAATTCTAGATTTGGTCTAAGAGAGAAAAAACAGCCTTGATTTAAGCAAGGATCTAGAATCACTTCTCTTCTAGCTGATGATTCAGGTAAGGATTTATGGAGCTCCCTCTTTGACAGGAGAATAAGGTGTCTTACCTGAATTAACAAAGGGCCACTAGGAAGGTAGGGGGCTTGGCTCCTGCAGTCAGGGATGGGTTGGAGTTACTGGCTGCTGGTACATCTCTATACACAGTTCACAATCCCGCTGCATCATGTCACATCTGATACGGTATAATGCGATGTGACTAATGTAATCAGATGTGAAGTGCACTACAGCAACATGTCAAGTCGTACAATTTGAAAAGAGAAATAGGTTTCTCTCTAAATCATGGTTGGGTTATTTCTCTCAGCCACAGGGCTCTGTTTTCAGCATAGAGAGTTCTCTGTGTTGACCTTCTGGCCGAGGGCATATGCCAAGAGGGCTGTCTTTCCTGAAGGTGGTGACCCTGGGCACGTGAGCTGGAGCCTCACGTACTGGCCCCCACCTGCCTTTCAAATCAACATGCCTCACCTCTTCCCCACAACAAGGTATTCACTCCGGAGGTGTGTGCTGTAAGCTGCTGATGGCTCAGAAAATGAAAGATAGTCCAACAATTTCACAAAGGATTAGGGAACTAATCAGGTTCCCAAGGAGGAATTTTTAGGACCAAAAGTGGCTGAACAGAGGGAGTCATTCAAATATGTGTACAATTTTTCATAGCTAATGTGGATACACAATTTTTGATCTGTCAACTTTCTTTATAAGCTTCCTGTATATAGCAGGGTGGGTGATCTTTGTGACCCTGTCTCATTAACAAGGATGAATTCCAGGAAAGGACTCTCTGTGGCTGGGTTTAGTGGAGATGTCCAGTCTCTTCCTCTTCTGCCCCAGGTGGGCCATGGTGCATGTGCGTTCTCTCTCAGTCTCTCTCTCTTTCTCTGTCTCCCCACTGCTTCCTCTCTCCACTCTCACCCGCTCCCTCCCTCTACCTTCTTCTGGCCCATACATTTACATTTCTAAGATGTCAGTAATGGTTTAAGAACCACAGAGAAACTTCAAAAGAATGGCTGAGGCAATTCTATCAAATACGTGACTTGGTCAGTGCTCTGTGGAACTAGCATATGTAAACACACAGAAGAGGGGCTGCTCTGTATGGAGCCGGTGCAGGGAGGGACCCAGGCCCCACTTTCATCCTCAGTTTGCCAACCACTGCCCTAGATACAGAATCAGAGACCCCAGAAGTTCAAAGATGAAAGACCATTTAACTTTTTCAAGGCACAGTTGTGGAAGTGAGCCCAGAGATGAGCAGGTGCCTCTGAGGATCCCAGGTTGAGCTGGGACTAGAACTTGGAGCTCCAGGCCTCCCGGTTCAGTCCTGTGGGCTTCGTGCTCTGGAGACTTCAGCTGTCTCTCACTGTCCTTCTGGCAGATGAGGAGGCAGCAGGATAAAGCCTGTTCCTTCCATGGACCCATTCCCACCCTGGCCCCCATCCTCACACATTCCTTCATCAGAGAGCACAGCTGCCCTGAAGGAGGTGCAATGAAAGGCTGGCTGATTTACTCAGGGCTTTCTAGAGAACTGTCAACCAGCTGGATTTTGTCCATCACTTCTGTTGACCTTTCATTTTTCTCTTTTTCATGCCTCCCACCTCACTGTGTTCTCCCATCCCGAATCCGCCTGCCTGCCCAAGTCATTTCCTCGGCAGGGCTGCGCCCACTCAGTGAGCAGCCCTCTCAAGTCTTAGCCCTGCCCTGACCTTCCCTTGGCCCCTCCCTCCCCTCCATTAAATTCCCTCTCTCCTGTTTACCATTTTATTGGACCCTGCCCTTTGCTCAGTGATAGCTGGCTAATATGAGAAACTAATCTGTTTTAATGTTTTAATGTGTTACCACTCACTAGCCACTGCTAGCGACTTAATGAGATTTTGAGTTTTACTTGCCTCATTCAGGTCCTCTATTCAATTATAAACTTGGTGAGGGGGAAGTGCTGTTCGCTATTGAATAGTGCTGGACTCTGAGTGCCTGGTACCAATGCTGTGGGATGAATGAGAGGGCTGGGGACCTAGGTGGCTGGACCTGAGGTAAACAAATACTAGGACAAAGATGTTTTTCAGGAGATGCCAGTAAAAGAGGTTGACAAGAGAAACTGGCAAGTCCCTCCAAAAAAAGAGTTTAAAAATAACCATAGAGGATAAATTAACTCACTCAAGAAAGTTTGCTTTAACTAAAACAGCAGCAGTGACAAAAACAATAATACCGCAAATCAACTTCGTAGTGCCCAAAGCTGGTCCTGAAATCACAGGGTTCTGTGGGACCTCCCACTATCTTCTGGGACGAAGTTTGACTTTAAAAGTCCAAAGAAAAAATGCGTACAAAATATATGTGTTATTAAAGCCCTTGGGGGCTGCAGACACATTAGCTGCAGGCTTGGCAAGTGCAATTTCTTGCAAAGTGAAATACAAAGAACTGAAGGGTCTAGAGTCACACCATCCAGTAGGACTTTCTGTGATGGAAACGTTTCTACTTTGCCCCATTCAAGACAGTAGCCTTTAGTGCCAGGTAACTACTGAGCACCTGAATGTGGCTAGTGTGACGGAGAACCTGAATTTTTCTTTTCACTTAATTTTATTTCATAAAGTAACAAAACTTCATATTCAAAATCAAATTTCCACATGTTATTTAAAGAACCTTACATTTGAAGAGTGGTCTGTGTATTAGGAATACATACTGGCATCGTGGAAAAGCTTATTAGAAATGCAGAGTCTCAGGCCCACCCCAAAACTACTGATTCTGCGTTTTCCTGGGTGAATCTTAGACTCATTAAATTTTGAGATGTTCCTCTCTAGAGCAACGATTCTCATCCCTGTTAGAATCAACTGGAGGATGAGAATCACCTAAAAGGTTTTTAAACCATTCTGATGCCCAGACTCCACCATGTGAAACTCTGGTGGGAAAGTGTAGGTATCAGAATCTTCAGTGGCACACATCCATCTGAGGAAGGACTGCTCCTCAGAATTTGTGTAAGGAATTTATAAAGTTTGCAGTAAACATGCAATGAAAAGGAATCCAATGGCACTTAAAAACATAGACAGCTTTACATGAAAGAGCTGCAGTACGCACATAGCTCTGCAATGGCGCCCTGAGAAGGGATGAACATAGCTCCTGTGTCTAAAGTACTGTCTGTATGGCTCAGAACCAGAAGTTCTCAAGGCATGAGAAGTAGTCAGTCTCTTAACCTGGGAGACCTGCTGTTGGTTTGGGAAGCCATGGGTCCACGCCCGTGTGACATTACAGCTGAGGAACATTGTTAGTTACAGGAACCTAGGACTGTTCCTTCAAGTGTGGGATCTGGTCAATTTAGAGTTTGACCAAAAGGAATGAAAAACAGGATAATGATAAGTAATGCTTACTTAACAAGCAGAAAGCCTTACACAGGCCTGGTCTCATCAGAAAGGATGGTAAACTGAACTATAAGCTGCAATCAGAGGTGAAGACTTAAAGTCCATTTATGAGCTAGTCAGGGAAGAACTGAGAAGAAAATGCAGTGTCCAGCTGATGGCCCACCCTAATATGGGCAGAATGCAATGAACTTGGTCAAAGACTACAGAGAAGGTTGAAGCTGAGAAAGCTGTCCAGAGGTGGGGAGTGAAAGAACTTAGTGGTCAATAGTGAAGCTCACATCCAAGCAAAATTCTCAGAGCAGATGCAAATAGATGGAGCGTTGAGGCAAGCCTGCCTAACACAGAAATACTGTGAATAATGACTGGCTTCCTTGGCTTTGGCCAGTCAGAGGTTGCAAGGCTCAAAGGCTGCTGGGACCCAGCAGGTCCCAAATGGACAACACCCTCCCCAAGCTGTGAATGGTTCTGCCCAAGAATAAAACCAGAGAGGCATAAAATATTGGAGATCCAGGGACTGGAGTGCACATTTACTCCAACTTCTCATCTGGTTTCATGGTGGACCTCGTGGATGCCTTCACTGGTCATCAGAAGATCCCACATTGACTGGGTTCCTACTGGAGGTCTAAATGTCCTTGAAGTCTGAGCCTTAGCCTTGACCTATGTGTGTCTGACTTGTTCTGTTAACTTGAAGCCTACTCACAGCTGTGTGGGAAGGCTGCTTCCACCCATAGCTTTCAGGAGAGCATCAGGGCCTGCTCTCATTAGTGACCAAACCTCCTCTGCGTCCCTTCTGAGGCTTGTTTCCTCTACAAAATCCTCTGCTTTAGGCAAATGAGTATCTATTCATAGTTGTTCAGTGGGTACCTCATGAACTTTCTTGGCTTCTCACTTTTGTTCAAAGACCTTTCTGGTGTCTCTGGGTCTCATCAATCTTTTTAAGATCCAGCTTAAATTCCAGCTTCTACAAGAAGTCTTCTTGATCACTCCAGTCTTCTACCCTTTTTGAGTCACGTGTAATAAAACCATTCTGAACACCATGGGGTATCAGCAGCTAGTGTAACTGACACATTGAGTAAAGAAGGCTCATGAGGAATTATCAGAAAGTCATTTACTTTTCTCCCTCACAGACCTTGTCAGTTTGTATTTATTAACCTGTTCACTGAATACATATTCATTGAATGCTTACTGGGTGCTAGGCATCACTCTAGGAACTGGAGATGCAGTAGTGAACAAAATAGACAAAAATAAGTGCATCTGTGGAGCTTACAGTCGAGTGGAGGTATTGAAGCATGTAAGTGCAACATTTAGTATGCTGGATAAAGAAAAGTAATAAGGGGAAAAATAAAGCAGGAAAAAGAAACGAGGTGTTAGCACTTTTAGACAGCGTAGCTAGATAAGGCCTCACTGAGGAGATGCCTTCTGATTAACGACCTGGAAGAAACAACGATGCTGCCTCATAGTCACCTGGTGAAGAGGCATTCCAGAGAGGGGGAACAGCAAGTGCAAAGGCTCTGAGGTGGGACTTGTAGTGTTACAAGGTGGCAAAGGCAGTCCCTAGGCTTGGTAGTGTTTCAAGCTGGCCCTTTCTCTCAGAGCACATTTTTGGCTGGTCTTAAGAGTTGTCCCCAGTTCCCCTGATACGGGGAACACATCTCTTCTAGGTTGCTTATGGTTCTGTGCTTAAGCCCCAGGAATCCCATGGTTCCTCCCCCTTCCCCTTATTGGTGACACTACAACCTTCCAAACAGCCCTCTTGGTCAGTCTGTGATGATCTCATGCTAGCAGAGCACTAGCCTGCCAGGCTCTGGGCCTTCAGAGTTTCTAAGCTTCACTCAGACATCATCCCAGTGAGTCCTCAACCTATTTGCGTGGATGCATTAAGCATCTGGGCGGCCCTATGAAAGGCCCTTTGCTTAGGATTGAGATAAAGGGCAGATACCCTCTATGCCTTCCTTATTTGGTGGAAAGGCCGGAAAGTTTGGTGGTTCTTTTAATCACCCAAGTTTTTCCTCCGGCCTCTTCAGTTTCTTTTTTCCAGCTGAAGTTGGGAAATCAGCAAAGGATCACAGAATGTTTTTATAACTTGCTCTTGTAAATCTTGCTTGGTGGTCTCAAACCTCATTTTTAAATAAGACATGTATTTGGTGGGAAGGCCTCAGTTGAGACTGAGCTTAAATGTTGCCAATTAATGTTACAAGAATATGTTTGGATGCCTGCAGATGGTGGTGGTGACTAGTACACAGCTGACTACTGCACACAGCTTCTCTGCAGCAATTACTACCCTTATCATTCATGTAGCATGTAACACATATTGCTTTGAGTTGCTATTTATTTCAGATTAATATTTAGTTATAAAGCCATACTCCAATAAATTATCTATAGAAGTATTTAAATATTTTACATACCATTGAATCAATTTACATCCTCTAGAAATACACAAAATTCATTATTTTTATACAGATTTTTGTTATTTAATAATTTTATTCATACTTTCTTCACCTTTAGCTGTTGTTCTAGTCCCTCAGCTCACCAATCACAGCATTTGTGAATACCCAATAATTCTAGCACACAGTGGTGCTTAATAACTGCTTGGTAATGGGGATGATGTGCTTCTGGGCATATAAAATCTGATGACTAAGTAGATGTAGCAGTTGAAATCACATTTCAACACAATCATATCATTAAATTCTCTTTTTATACAAAAAAAAATATAAAAATGTGTTATTACTTTCTGCTGCTTTGACCCTAGAGTTGCTTGTTTCTTAGATATTTACCTGCAGTTTAGTGGCACTGGTACTTCAGTCCTGGTCTGTGGTTGTCAAAGAAAAGTTAAATATTGAGACTGACTTGAGAGTGCATTTTCTGCTTTTGTTTACTTGATCATGCATCTATTTGTTAAAACATTTTGTTATTTCTGATTTAATACCTGATGTGCAGAGAGCTTTGAAGTTGCCACTGACATCCTTACAACAAGAAAAAAGCTGGACAACACTGAAAACCAATGACATTTTTTTTATTCTCATCAGAAAACTGAGGTTGCAGGGCAAACTTCTGCCCTGAAATCTAGCAAGACAGGCAAATCCAGGGAGACACAGCTGAGATCGGGTTACCTGGAGCTGTGAAGTGGTGCAAATGCTCAAATAGTAATTTTGATGAATTGCTGGAGGCTAAGTGTGGGCTAGCATGAGAATAAGAAATTCCTGGGGACTGAAGTCTTGGGAGGCCCCACACTTTTGTGGGCTTTACCTCTAGAGACTCTACCAGGTTCTCACCGTTAAGATCTGAGAAAGAGCCCCTCGTGGCTCTGGCAGAGTAATCATCGTGACATACACGGAGAGACTTCTCCCTATCAAAGGCGTACTCTTCCAGGGGAAGGGCTTCACTAGTGCTATATCCCAGTTGAGGAAGGACATCCCCATTGCAGCACCCTCTAGACTTCCTGTTTCACCTAACAGGGTGGGGGCAAGGAACTTACTCAATAGGGGTCAGAGTTTCATGGAAATAAATTGGAGATATGCATTCAGAGAAGGGAGCAGAGATCAGGTGGGAAAAAGTTAAACCTCTGGACAATCATCTGTGAAGGTCACAGCCTCAAGACACACACCCACTAAAACATTTAGATTTAGTTGTAAGATTATAGAATGTTCCCTCTCCCCATTCCTTCCTGCCACGCCAACAGGGCTCCAGTAGTAACAGCTGATAGAGCTGCAAGACACAGACTCTCTGAAGAGCAGTCCTTAGGGAAGCCCAAAGTGAAGAGGAAAGACCAGAGCAAGGACACTAGGGGAATTTGACTCTTTGGCACTTACAGCTACTGAAAACATTAAACACAGCCTAACTCCCAGCCAGATTAACATAAAGTCTGACGCCGAAGGCTTACTTACATCATTTCCTGTTATTTAATGCAATATACTCTGCTTTCAACCAAAAATTACGAGGTGTGCTAAAAAGCAAGTAAAAATACAGTCAAAGAGACAAAGAAATCATCAGAACCAGATTTGGGTGTGACACTGATGTTGGAATGATCAGACAGGGCATTTAAATAACTATGACTAGTATGTTAAGGGGTCTAATGGAAAAAGTAAACACTACAAAAAAAGATGGGTGATATAAGCAAAGAGATGGAAATGCTAAGAGAGAATCAAAAGGAAATGCTAGAAATAAAAAACACCATAAGAGAAATAAAGGATGCTTTCACTGAATTCATCAGTAGACTCAGGACAGCCTGGGAAAGAATCAGTGAGCTGAAGATGATAAAATGCAAACAGAAAGGAATGAACCCCCCCTCTCCCGCTCTGAACATCCAAGATCTATGGGATACATTTAAAAGGTGTAACATGCCCAGGAGAAGAACGAGAGGACAGAGCAGAAAAAATATTTGAAGTGATAATGGCTGAGAACTTTCCAAAATTAATGACACATCAAACCACAGATCCCGAAAAGCCCAGAGAACAACCATCAGGATGAAACAACAAAACAAAACAAAGCAAAAAACCTACACTTAAGCATATCATTCAAATATGAGAAAACCAAAGACAAAGAAATCTTGAAAGAAGCAAGAAGGCAAAAAAACACCTTACATCTAGAGGAAAAAGGATAAGAAATACAATAGACTTCTCATCAGACACCATACATGCAAGAAGAGTGCGGAATAAAATATTTAAGGTGTTAAAAGAAATGGACTACCAACCTAGAATTGTGTATCTGGCAAAATTTTCATTCAAAAGTGAAGGTGAAATAAAGACCTCAGACAAAACTGGGGGAATTTATCACCAGCAAGTCTTCCCTGCAAGCAATGGTAAAAGAAGTTCTTCAGCAGAAGGAAAATGATATAGATCAGAAACAAGGATCTATATAAAGAAGAGTGTCAGAAGAGGAATAAATAACGCACCTGTCCCCAGGTGAGTTGAACCGAGTCTGTGTCATCTTGGCATAACAAGTACACATCTACGCCTACGAATGACGATTCCATTTTTTTTTAAAGGAAACAATATATACACTTGCACTCTTGCAGTCAAATAAAAATTATTACATAATGGATTTTTTTCCCTGTAGGCTTCTAAGTAGTGAATAGGAAGTTTAGAACTGGTAAAAATATTGAACTTACAATTTAGGAAAGCTATGATCTTTTCCTCTGTGTAGGTATATTGTACATGTGAATGTATGTATTATTGTAGTGACAAAAGATTTGGGATAAGTAAAGGAAGATACAATTTAGAAAAGAAAATGCTTTAGTAAACTCTTCAATAAACAGAACAGAACAAAACTCTGTTAAACAATACTGTTAATTAAGCATTATAATTAAAGACTTTAGTGGGGAGGGTATAGCTCAATGGTTGAGCACGTGCTTAGCATGCACGAGATCCTGGGCTCAATCCCCAGTACCTCCATTAAATAAGTAAATAGATAAATAAATTTTTAAAAACAAAGACTTTACATATAGCAAGCTTTTAAAGAGAACAAAACCTCTGTTAAAAATTTGTTGTCTTTTAAACACACAGTTTTTGACATCCTTCTAGGTGATAGAGGTATGAGATGATTAAGCTGTGATGAAAATGAGAAGCTAATTATATTGAGGTGCCAGTTGGTATCTTGCACAATCTTAGTTACAGCTTAATTTGCTCCTTGCTAAATTGCTAGAGCATATTAAGTTAGATGCTTCTTGATGTTGGGGCCAAACCATTTATACAGAAAACTCTGCTCATGGCACAATGCCTAACACATATTAGGTGCACAACAAATGTTTGTTAAATGGGATTTACAGGGTTGGCAAAGGACCGCTTGCAGGAGAAATCTAGCCTATAGACCAAGGCTATCCCATGACCTTTTGTGTAGGGCTCTTAAGCTGAGAGTTTGTGTATTTTTAGTAGACTAGAAAGAGCACACACACACACATCCCCCACTGTGTGACAGAGACCACATGTGGCTGCAAAGCCTGAAATACTTAACATCTTGCTGTTGCACAAAGCATTTGCCAACCCTTGCTTTGTCCGGGCTCTCCTTTTAGCTCCTGAACTTTGTCTTGGAGTAAGTTTTCTTCTAGTATCATGATTCAACATTGTGGCACTAAAGTCTTGCCAAGTCCTTCCTTAGCTGCTAGGGGTTCTGCTCCAGCCCAGTAATAAATGGTTGGCACACCTGGCTTGGGTAACAGGCTGCTTAACATAATCCACTTAACTTGCCTACTTCACTTATTCCTGAATTGGCAAAAAGTCTGTTCCATTCTCTCTGGCTTCCTGGCAGCCCCTTCACCAAACAATTGGGGGAAAAATGGTAAGAGGCAGCCACATATGACCCTGACGTCCACGAGGGTCCTTCTCATTCCGCTATACGAGTTCCCTGACGACTTTCTCATCCTATCACTGTTGTCTGTATTTTGTTATCTTTTAACAGTGCACACTCCTGTCCTCTGCCATCAACTTTTCAACGCGAGTGTTCCCATTAGCAATGGCTGTAGTTCACTGGCCATGGATACAAAAGACCTCAACAAGAGAGAGATGCTCATAAAGTGGGTCAGAAAAAGCCCATAGCTCCTGCGATATAGTAGGGTTAAAAACACACATACTTTCAGAGAAGTTTTATGAAAAGTAAAACACTCACACAACACGTAAGAGTAAAGCATGTAATTCCGTGTGTGTGTGTGTTTGAACTCAGCTGTATGACTTTCGAAGGCAGAGATTTCTTCTCTATCCCCCATGCCTGGTTTCCCCACATGCTCAATAAATCCTGATTGAATGAGGAAGGAAAAGTGTTTGCTAAGAGCTTTGACTTCTTCAAAAGTGTGCCGCCACGAAGTACTCACTCGGATTAATTTAGTGTCGGTGCGCCTGGGGTTCTGCAAGGAAACCCACTTGTCAGTCCAAAACATAAACCAACTGATAAAGAAATGGTTTTACATCCTCAAACCAGAATTCTGAAACAGAGCCCCTGAATGGACAAGCGATGAATATTTAGACTTGAATTTTGACTGTAGCCAATGGAGGAGAAGTCCTTTGCACAGTTGGGTGTATTACTATATCTTTATGTGTCCCCAGAGCATGGTTGATTCAGAGAATATGCTAGTAACAACTAACTCTCCTCAGAACTTGCCGTTTAGGTCACTTTTATTATTTGTTTTTCTCTGAACCGAAGGTCAAACCTATTATATGTGCACCCCGCCCCCCACTCACATGGGAAAAGACCGAGCCCAACAGAGCCCTGGATCTCGGTCTTACCGGCACTTCGCTGAAGCAGCGGGGGTGCCAGACCTTCCCTTTCTCACAGGCACTTTGGAACTCTGGTTGGGTTTCTGTGAGCTGAGCACACCACTCGCTCTGTGTTTCACTCGGAGCTCTTATTTTTAAGGCCATCTATTAAATTTTTGCTCAGGCTCTCCCCCAAAGCTCTCCTACTCCGCCGAACAATGTCTTACTGAAGATGAAAGATGTAGATGTGGTGTGAAAAAAGAAGGGACCTTGGTTTTTCTTTTTCCCCAATGGCCTTATTTATGGTTTTCAGATGGTGGCAGGGATGTTTATATGAACCTTACCCAAACTGCCCGAACCTCCTGGGTCTGCAAATATTGCCTGCAAATTGCATGAGAACAGAACTTTTTTCCAGGATGGGGCCAGGGTGGGGGGTGACTAAGATTTCCTGTACTTCCTGTTTTAGAGCTGCTGGAAATGAGACAAAAACTGTATTTCAGGATTTCAGTACCTGGTCCCAGCTGGAATCTGGACACACAGATGTACACAAAGAAGGGACACATATATATGCTCTCGGATACATGCAAATACCCACAAAGGGGCATCATGCATATTCAAAGAATTTTTTTTAATACACACACAATACTTTTCAATTTTAAAAAATGAGGTCACATTCCAAGATGTTTCATAAGGGCCTTTCAAAGTTTCAAGACAAAACAGAACAACGATCTGATTTGAAGGAAAAGCTTTAGTTCCTTATCCTTTTATGCAGATTGGCCAGATCATGCTAGAGAAAAAAAAGAAACAAAGAAACCCAAAGCTCACAGCACACAAGTGTAACCCATTGAAGCCAGGCGACCTGGTGGCACGTTCCTTTTAACACCTTCCTTCTTTGTCCACCTCCTCTTCCCCACTTGCTGAAATCTATTGTTCTCACGAGACTCTGGGGTATCTCCAGGGCAGCGTGGCAGTACTCCCCCTGCGGGCCAAGATGAGGACAGGCAGCAGCACTCTCCACGGAGGACACTGCTCCCCTGAATTCAGTATATCTATAAAGTTTGGAAAAGGGGCACAGGACGACTGAAAAAGAATTAGGGCAGAGGCAGATGCGAAACTGCAAATTAAGTGATGTATTGGCTTATCCTTCAAGCCGCCTGGCTGTCAGAGACTGACTGTAACGATGTGACTGTGATACCACGCAGGTTATTGCCCATGTAGAGCAGCACCCCCAGACATGTGCATCCTCCTAAGGTCTGGCCTTTGTGCAGACGATGAGCCAGCAGGTCATTAACGGGCGGTGCAAACAGGAGGGGCCCATGGAACACGGAGAAGGCGTGCTTGAAAGGGAGAGTCAGACTTTCCAATAACCACTTTCAGTTGGCAGAGCTCTGATTGGAACCATGTGACAATTTTAGGCGATGTACCATAGGCAGCCAATTTATTACATATGGCAATATGATTAATGGTATCAAATGCCTTTTTTTGGTAACATCCAAGAACACTCCACCAGCCAACTGCTTGGAGTCCAAGGCAGTGAAAATCTGTTCCATGAATTTAAAGTCAGGCAGACGAGGTTAAATGAGAGAGGGCCAGGCGCCAAGGCAATGATTACAAAGTAAGTTGTTTAAAAAAAAAGCAGAATGTTTCAAATCTGGTCTTGAACAAATCCCATCCAGTCCCCACCTACCCCTACCTATTTTTTTCTTTTCCTTTCCCCTCGTGTTTCTTGATGCGAAAGCCCTAATAGCTACAGTCTGGAAGACATTTCTGAAGCCAGGCTGTCTTCCCCTTGCCAGAGCCTCCTTCAGGTCTGGGCGAATCTGCACATGACCATCGACTGGATCTTTCCTTGGAATCCTCTGCCGGGGTAGCCAAGAGACCAGCAGATGGGGTGGATGGGGAGATGGCCTTCTGTGGGCAGAAGAAATGGCCCAGCCTTGTCACACTCCCCAGGGTGATTGGGAGCCCTCTCTGCTCTCTTCTGTCTGAGTAGGTTTCCCTGGACCTCAAAGCTACTCCATACACAGAGAGATTTGCAGAGGGAGTGAATGATGAGGAGGGTTGCTTGCACTTGGAATTTTGCAGAATGAGGATAAAGCATTGGGAAGACTGCTGGGAGGCGGAGAGAGTCTCCAGATGTCTTATTCCCCAGAGTGTCCCCACACAACATGGCATAGGTGCTTACTACATTTCTGTTACATAGGTGAGTGTACTATCACCAGCTCCTTTGTGTTTTCTAGTGGACATATGCCCACTGTGTCCAAGTTGTGAGTCACTGCCCTATGGAAAGGATTTTCCAAAAAGACCAACACATTTTAACTATCACTGGGCACTCGGATAGCTGGGATAGTTTATCATCTGTAAAATTTATTTAATCTTTATGGGCAACAAATTGGTAGTGTGTGGTTGTTTCTGATGGAGCAAAGTGATCCCTAACCCTGTGGTTCATGGATTATTGTTTTTTCTTTTTTTGTAAGAACAGAATCTGGCCAGTTATTTAGGGATTACACCCATTACTCAGGGCTCAATCTTCAATCCATCAATTAGGTGTCCTCTTTATAAGTCGTCTGAGGATCCTAGACTGTGTCTCTGGCCAAGCTTTTTTTCCTGCAGAAACAAAACTTAACATGAAAAGTGTGGGTAAATAATGAAAACCTATGGAAGTCAGGTAACTCTGATGCAGGCAGAAGAGTAAAGATGGCTCCAAAATAAGGCAAAAAGGTCTTGAGAGCGAGACTGAGCTATAACGGAAGGTAACTAGGCGATTGCATTTTGATGTCACCCTTGGGGACTGAGTGTAGCCTGCAATCACGATGCCTTCCCTCAGCTTTCTCCACTGGAGTTTTCAAGCCATTCCAACATGCTGTGTGAAGTCTGAGTGACAGACAGGGCTTGACAGTGTTCTAGTAACTTCCTCCTTGAACACCACGGTCTAGTCATTGAAAGCAATACAAAAACCAAGGTTTAATACCAACTGCACCCTCTCCCCCCATATTTAAAGTGAACCGCAGGCAATTAATTCTCTCCTCTGATCCACGATTATTTCTTCCGAGTGAATCATGTGCACTTTTAAATAAAAATTTGCTTTTGCTCTGTTTTCTCTGAAGGCCAAATGGAGAAGCCTATGGAATGCTAGATGAGCAAATGGTTCTGCTGGGCAGAGCGCTGCTTTCCTTTGTAGTTCCTTACTACCCTGAGGAGTTACACAGCCGTGTACCATTGTACTAGTTTTCTGTTGCTGCTGTGATAAAATACACAAAATTGGTGGCTCAGAACAGCACAAATTGGTCAGTTCACAGTTCTAGAGTTCAGAAGTCTGAAACGGGTTTTGTTTGGCTGAAACTGAGGTGTCATCTGGGCTGCCTCCCCTTTGGAGGCTCTAGGGGAGAATCCGTTCTGCTGCCTCTTTTGTCTTCTGGAGGCCTCACACTTTCTCTGGCTGGTGGCCCCTTCTTCTGTTTTCAGAGCCAATAGTATAGCACCTTCAAAGCTCAGAGCAGAGAGCTTCTGTTGTCACATCCCCTTTCTGACCCTGACCCTCCTCTTTCCCTCTTATAAGGACCCTTGGGATTTCATTGAGTCCATTCCGATTATCCAGGATAATCACCCCATCTCTAATTTCTTAATTTTATCACATATGCAGGATCGTTTTTGCCCCATAAGGTAACATATTCATAGGTTCTGGGGACTGGGTTGTGGATATTTTAGGGAGCCATTCTACTGCCTGCCATGACCATTACGATATAGGAAAGAAAAGAGAAAAAAAAAAATAACCAGAAAATCATACAACAAGATTGTGGTGAAAACAGAGAAGAATCAGCAAATCTCTGCTCAGCGTTTCTACCAGGGAGATGTCCCCCACCTCCCTTGCTTCCTTGTTGACATGTCTCACTCTGCCTACTTCATCCATAACTTAACTGAGAGCAGGACCCTGTAGAGAAAGAATAGTGCTAGTTGAGTGCTTACTGATTTGATGCTCACGTGGGGTAGGTGCTTTTGTTATCTCAGCGTGGTGATGACAAAATGGAAGCAGAGAGAAGTTAGGTAACTTGCCCAGTGTAACACAGCCAGTAACCGACAAAACAAACCAAGACTTGATCCATGTCTCTGTGATTCCACAGCCCTCTTACTTAACTGCTGCTTCTTTCTACCTCTTAAGTCTAACAAAGGTGTGGGGTAGCTAAAGAGGGTAGAAGGGAAGGTCAGAGAGTTTATATTTTTTTCTGTTTGTTTCCCCCTGTCTTAAATCAGCCCTGGAGAAAGACAGTCTACAGCCCTGCCTGTATTCTCGTGTTTATTGTTAATACTCACTACTCTCACACCCTTTCCTTGCTTTCTATTGCTATTCACTACTAACTGGGCCTAAATGACCTATTCTGTGTGTCTCCTTGAGCCTAATTCTGATCCACCAAGGTCTTGGGGACTGGAGGGTATCTAGCTACCCAGTGGCTAATGGCTATGCCATCACTGTCTCTCTCTCTCTTTTTTTAAATAACTGAAGCCAAAAATCAACAGGATTTCCCAGTTAATAAAAGCCTAGCCATGTATTAATTTATATATTCAGGATACTGGTTTTGAGCCCTAACTAAGCCAATACAGTTATAATATTAAAAATGTAAATGAAAAGAAATTCCAAAACATGAGGAGAGAAATTAAACTAAAACAATAGTCCTGCTACAGACTGAAATTACCAAGAAAAAAACAAGTGCTTTCAGTTAACAGCTAGACAGAGGGAAGTATGACTTTATATAATCCTTACCAAGTTTTTATGCACACTGTTCTGCAGTCCAGAGAAATTCTAATCTTTTAAGGAGTCTAAATCCAAGAGAGGGGACTATTTAGTAATGTGGCCCACTCTACTCGTCACAGTTTGCCTCCATAAAGCAGTCACAGCTTATAGAGTGTAATAGAATTGACAGATATCAGGCCCTGTTGAGGGGATGTGATGGTTGCCAAACTTCCCTGAAAAGGAACTTTTGCTGTAAGTGTTGGGTACAAGTAATTCAAGATGTAAACTGCAGGCAGCCCCAGAGTGGCACTGGCCACCTCAGGCTCCACGGCACTTTCTGGGAATAGAAGAAAGCATTGGTTTTGCCTAGTTATTAAGATAAATATTCACTTACATTAACGTAGTAATAACACAACCTCTAAAATAAAAGACTCATAATTAGAGCATATTTAGATCAAAACCATGGCCTCAGGCAAAATGCTGGTCTTAAGATTGTAGATGATAAATCTTCCTCTGTAAACCTAAAATATTATAGGAACATATATTTAAAAGATGAATATTTGCATTTTGAATCCTGATTGGCAAATTTGATCCATTTCTAAAGGCCTATCTTTTGTGCAGATACACCACACAAAAGTTCTGTAACCTTAGAATGTGGTTTTATCATTTTAAAAAATTGAAATTGCCCTTGTGTTTATCATTAGTATTGTCTGGAACATTTGGAATAAAAAGATTTAAATTTTCCATTGCTTTTTCTCTTTTGTCTGTCCCAAATCCCAACAGAGTCATGAAAAGATAGCTTCCTGTCTCTTTGATTTATTCGAAGACTCCTCTCTTCTACTGGAGCTGTGATTCAGTGATTCTTTTCTTTGGTACCTTGATGGAACACACAAAGTTGTAATTTTCTCTGAAACTTGCTTTTGGGAAAGTTCAGAGTAAGGGAAGCAGAATGTGGCTCATTTGAACTTTCATGCTTGCGAGGTTTTCTGCCCCTTCCACCATGCATCAGCTGAAGTCACTTTTGTAAATGTCAACACATTTGAGATATAAATAGCCAACAATTAAAAAGCAGGTAAAATTTGTGCAGGTAAAATTTATAGGGCCACATTTCCTCTAAGACAAGTTTCCCATGCCATATTCTCCCCATATCAATAGTTCTCAAACTTGAGCATGCATCCAAATGACCCACAAGGCTTGTAAAAATGCAGTTTTCTGGGCCTCACCCCTAGAGTTTCTGGTTCAGGAGGTCTGGGGTAGGACCTGAAAATTTGCTTTTCTAGCAATTTCTCCAATAAGATGCTGATGCTGCTAGTCTGAGGACCCCACTTGCAAACCACTGCTCTACACCATCAATGGGAATGTAGAAGCTTATTTCTAGAGTATTTACATAGAGATTTAACGATAAAGTGGGGGGGGGTGGAAACATGTGCCATAAAATAAGAATATATTAAGCATGTATTGTATCATGTGGTAGGAACCGTTTCATGTGCTTTATATGTATTACCTTGTTCTATTTGTCAAACCCTTGGAGATAACTATTTTTATTACCTCCATTGTACAGATGGAGAAAGTGAGGCTTAGCCAAGTTCTGTGACTTGGCTGAGGTCCCCCAGCTGGAGGTGATAGGGCAGGGAGACAGGCTCCTTTTCTAAGACTCCAAGCCGACATCCTTACCGCCTTGAAATACTCCCACCCAGGTGCTTGTTTAAAAACCTGATGATGTGTTTCTATAGGAATATAACTCTCATCCTCAATAAGAAGACTCCTTGCCGAGGTCACAGGGTTTCAAAATGAATCTGTGCAGAAACACAGGGGCGGAAAGGGTGTGTTTTGGCTGGTGCCTGCTTCCCTGAGTCGGCTCACTCCGGAGAAACATTTCCATAACAAAGGCAAGTTCTCCTCCCAGAGAAGAGCCGGCAGAGAGTTGCAAGTGTTTGCCTCAGATGTGATCCACATTTAATGCTTATCTGGGTGAGAGGGAATTTGATTAGAGCAAATACAAAGCACAATTCAGAGAACAAAACCACTAATTCAAAGGTGGTTTTCCTACGGATGTAAAATACTTCAAGCCTGTTAAAAAGACTGAAGAGAATTCCACTGAGGAGTGGCTATATTGTGTCTGATTTCTCAGACTGGAGCACTGCCAAGGGGGCTGCTTAGGGGTTTGGGTGGAGAGGGGAGAATGGGCCATGCGGGCTGCTCACGGGACAGGCAGGCACCTTCTAGCCCAAAGGCAACACAGGCTCAGGCTGGGGGCAAGGGAGGCTGTGCATCCCGCAGACCCTGCTCCCACTCCCTCTGGCTCACCAAGGAAGCATCTCTGCATCTGGTGGCTTCCCAGCCTAGGAGCATCCAAGCACTGCAGTGCCCTGATATGTTTGTTTTCCTTTCAGCTAATTTTATCAAGGTCTGAGGTCATTATTAGCCAGATCACAAAAGTAAGAGCTCATTAATATGTATCAGCTCCAAACCCTATGATTTCATCTGCTAATTTGATCTTGTTTTTCCTTGTTTATGGCAATTAAATCAGACCTTGATAAATCTGAAAATGAAAAAAGGAGCCACCAGCAAGCACAGCTATTATGATCACTCATTAGAAAGCCAAGCAGACTCTCTGATAAATCGTGCCAGGGTTTTTAAGGAATAGATGATTACCTGCTTAAACAGCATGGAAGCTACCAGTAAAATGTAGCAAAATGATTAAAGAAAAAAAAAAGAACACCCCCATTACATCCAAGTGAAACAGATGGACAGTTGTACTTTGGGGAATGTTCGTGGAGTCTGTTTCCTCCCCTTCAAGCTAGGGAGGGCAGAAGCCACAGGCCCTCCAGGGGACAACGAGAGCTGGCTTCCCCTACCCTCCTCCTCCCCTACATCCTCCTGGCGGCTGCAGGAGGCAGGCTTAGCCGCCACCAGGGCCTCCCTCCAAACTGTGTGGTGAAGAGAGGTGCTGAGTACGGGCGGGGTGCGCTGGTGGGGGCAGGTTTGCAGAGTAGGGCCACAGCGAATGACAACATGGATAAGACCTTTCCTGTCACACACGAGG
This sequence comes from Camelus ferus, assembly GCF_009834535.1. NCBI lineage: Eukaryota > Metazoa > Chordata > Mammalia > Artiodactyla > Camelidae > Camelus > Camelus ferus. The sequence continues at coordinate 10,396,885 of NC_045719.1, forward strand.
CTGCTCATCAGGCCAAGGGTCACCGGGGTGGGCACTCCTCATTCTTCTGGGTCCCTCAGTGTCCCAAGGACTGTGCCTTGTTTAGGGGAGCCTCCACCTTCTGCATCTTCCTGGGGGAGCAGAGCTGCCTTCTCCAGTTGGAGCTGAACATGCCAAATGCTCGCTTTCCTGGTTCCCCAGAGATAGGGACACTCCCCATTCTGGAGTCTGGGGTCTTTGAAGACCCTCTCACTGGTTTTAAAGTGTTGGGATTCCCAGGGCCACTAATGAGCCTTGGAGTCTGGGAGGGACTGGCTGTGGTGTCTGGGCTAATGGTGGCAGCCGCAGGAGTTCCTCCATGACAGTTCTATGGGATGTTGGGGCTGAGGATGAGCTGCCCTCAAAATGCCAGAGTGGCATACTGATTATTTTGAATTAAAGTTACTTAAGAAATGGCCAGCAAAAGAGGGGTACTCTGACCCTCCTTTCTGTCTTCCTGAAGGGGACATAAATCTCTCATGTGAAAAGTGCACTCCCTGCATCTGGAGGCAGAGGGACACCCTTTTCACCAGAGATGGGAAGTTCTGGCTGAGAAGCCTGGATGAACAAACATTTTTCCTTATTTAATTCACTACCCCAAGCCCAGACTCTTGTTTAGATTCTTCATTAATTGAGCACCCAAAGTCTAAGTTTCTTTGTCCTGTAAATTTCTTACAAATTTATTGTTTCTTGGTCTAGAAAGTATAAAAGCTGCCTCCTTTGGCCACTTCTTAAGTCCCATTTCTATGAGACTTCCATGTGCATGAATTAACATTTGTTTCCGTTTCTCCTGTTAATCTATCTCGTGTTAATTTTATTACCAGTCCAGGGACAAGAACTCCAGGGGGATGGAGGGGCGATTTCCCCCTCCCCTGACAGTAGGGTTTTGGACATCTTCCCCTAAATCTGGTTCTCCAGGTGTTCCAGCACATCTGTGAACTAATCAATATCTTGAAAACTCTGTGCTTAACTGAGCCAGAGCTGATTTCTGTTGCTTGCGGTTGAGAACCCAGACCTCAGACGGGCAGTGAGGGCTTGTGCCCATGCAGATGGCCAGTGAAGGGAGCCAGTTCCTGGTCTCCAGGGTGGCAAGCCTCAACCAGCATCCACAGGGACGGAGGTGGGTGGGAATGGGGCTCAGATCCCTACCTCATGCTGCCTCAGGCTCAATCTGTGTTTGAAGAGTGTCCGCTGAACTTTTCAGGAAAAGCCTTTTTTTTCAGGGAAAGTTTTCTTTTGAATCTCTCTCTCTCTCTTATCCGCATATAATCATGGTATTTCTTTAAGCTCCTCCGTAGCAGTCTGGCCCCATTTGCCTCGGAGGTCTCTGCAGGGATCTGTGTGCAGCCAGCTTAGCACCTTGCTGTCTTCCATTCCCCTAACATCTTGGTCTGTCTTGTCCCTGTGCCCGCAGGTCTCTTTGCTTGACGAGCATCCATCTCCTCCCAATCCCTCTGTCTTTCTTCACGTTTTCAGTCTTCTGCTGGACCCATGAGCTGGTTAAAAGTGGGTCTCCCAAAGTTCATTGTCTTTATTTGCTCACTTCTCTTTCCTTAAATTCTGGTGTCTGACCTCTCCTATGGTTGCTTCTACAGCCTTTGTTGTCTCCCTTTTTTAGATTCTTGACTGGATTCTCTCTGTAATTTGGCTTTCTCTGTCCTCTACAGTAGAAAATTGCCCCTGACACTCTCTAAAAATTGATCTGAAAATTCTGGCTTGCTGATTTATCTTTTCCATAGGTATCTGGGTAGCTGAAACCCTATCACTACACAATTCTGAGCCAAAGGTGCTTTGTAAAGTTACCAAAGAAATTATTGTCCACTTTCTTATCTTCTAATTAACCTGTGTTTTGCTAGCATTCACCACACTTACTACTGCAGGCTATTCAACATTTCACAAAGTCCCTTCAGATTATTCCTGGGGGTTCTCGGGGAGTTTCGCTCATGGGCTCATGAATAACTACTGTCAGCTACCAGGTGGTGTCCATCAGTTTTTGTTCTTATCTGCTCAGGCCCCCTTGATTAATACCTGCTGCCGAGACTTCTGCCTCCTGCCAAGGAGTGTAGACCTGCCTTGTCAATGACTGTGACAGCAGGCAAGTGTCCTCACAGGGACCCTGGTGCGCAGGGCTCCACCAGGGCTGAGGGGCATGGACACAGGCTGTGCTGTGCCCTCGGCACCCCCATGGGATGCCTCTCTCCCAGTATGTATGGTGCTTCCCTATACATGGGTCTCTAGGGGCCCTGATTAAAGCTTTTGGTAAAGAGTAAAAATTTAAAAATTTCAGTTTTCATATACAGTCTTCCTTTCCACTAAGTACTCACCTCTCTCTTCCAATGATTTACCATTGGGGGGGAAAAAACTCACCTGGCTATCTGAGTCCCTCTTCCATCCAGGAATCTTTTCAGAAGTCTCGCGACCTGGCCTCTCAGGCTAGTAAGTTTCCAGTGGGCTGCCTGGGGCCAGTCCAACATGCTGAGCTGCCCGAGTGGAGATGGGTGCAGCGTGGTTCAAGCTGGAGCCCTTCCCGCATTGGTTAGGTGGTCTAGACTGTAGCCATGAAATCACTAGAATTATTTGTTTTTTCAATTTGAAAAGCTATAATAACTAACTGATGAAGCTTAGGCTTTAGAGCCTGAGGGTGCACATTTTTCGTCATGAGATATCCTGGCGAAATAAGACCACCCTATCTCTTAGTCCCTACCCCTTCTAGCCTTTCTGCAAAGCCAGGGTCATTCCAGGCTAGAAGTCACTACTGGCCCTTTCCACCACATCTCCCTGAACCCCTGGTCTTGGGAAGCCCTTCTTGACTTTCTCATCCCATTCTGCATTTCTTCTTGTAGCTTTTGTCATATCTGTAACCTAAAAACATTATTGTGTGATTCATTATTTAAGGCTCATCTTCCCCAGGAGGGCGTGGAGGGGATGACTCTGCCTATTTGTTTACTGCTGTATTTTCAGTATTGAGAGCTTCACCTGGCATTTGACACCTAATAGGAGCTCAGTAAGTATTTGCTGATAATTGCATGAATATCTGAGATTCCACAATCATAAAATGGCTATGCTGAACTCAAAACTCTTGTTTTGGGGAAAACAAGTGAACTTGATTCTTTTCCTTTAGGTGGTTCCTTGTGGGCAGAGAGAAAATACGACTCTATGGGGATAGTTTCTCCATCACATGAAGTCATCTAAGGCTTCTGTACCTGTCTCTCCCCAGGATTACCACCCCCCAGAGAGTTGTAGTAGTTGGCGAGAATGTCTGGAGAAATATACGCAGGGCTATTCCCAGGCAAAATTATGAAGTTAGGGAATGTTTATTTTCAAGATGGAAAGCCTCCCAGCAATATTATGCAAGCTCCTAGTATCATCTTAAAAAATTCAAAATCCACAGAACCCACAGCTCTGGAAAATGGTTTTGCAGAAGCTATCATCACCAGTTCCTGACACATCCCGACTGGAAGTATCTTGTATCTCCTATAAATACATGTAAGCATGTGCTTATGAACAAGTATTGTAGTTTTCTGAACCATATTTCTCCAAATCCCTGAAGATTTGCTTTAAACCACTACTGCTCCCTCCCCAGAGTGGGACTTGCCACACCCTCCTTTAGCTGTCCACTTAGAAATATGCCAAAATGCTCCGCTAATGTGCATGGCAAACTCCCTTCTCTGCAATGCTATATTGACACCATCGATTGTTTCCATTTGCAAAGTTTTAAGATCCAAGTAATAACCGATGGTACCAGTGAGATCTGCGCCTTAAGTAAAGTTATTAATTTGCCAAACATTTTGCTCTTATAGGAAGCAGAGAATAAGAGCTACGAATTATGGCAAATGTTTGTACCCCCTGGTCATGGTTGGTATATGGGGACAACTGGGAGGTATATCCTGAGGACTTGGAAATAAGATCACCCTCTGAATATTAAAATAGAATTTCAATATAATAGATTAAAGCAGAAATGAGCAAGATCATTTGATTTTGTCATTTTGTTTGAGACGGGCCATGTCTCCCTGGCCCACGTGGAACAGGGCCTCCTAAAATTTTTATGTAATTACTTGTCACTAAATCATCAGCTGGGTTCATCTGGGTTTTTGAGATTTAGCTAAAATTGCCACAGATCCCCTTTCCCATGCCCTGTGGTAGTTGCAAAGCTTTTGAGATCTCTGTGAGAACCCAGGAGTCTGGGTTCCTGTGGTCATTCTGGCTCTGAGCTTCTGTGCCTTGTCAACTCTTGACTGTGCTTGTGTTCCCAGTCTGGGGCTTATTCCCTCTCCTGTGCTCCCACTGCTCTAACAACAACTGCACAAAGCCTTCGTGAGTGGCCAACTTTACTGAAGTTTGGGGGTGAAGAAGAGATTTTATATCAGAGACATGGAAACACTTAAGATTGGATATACACGTTCATGGTCACTGAGATTCTATGAGAACACTCACTGGCAGTTTCTCTCTACTCACATTTTCCCGAAGACTCTATGCTGCTGCCCTGGCCCCCTTCTCTCTGTGCAACTCTACCACTTTCTCTGTTTTCTCTTTTGCTCTCCTCTGTTCTTCATTTTTGTTTTATTTCTTTTTTTTTTTAACCTAGTTTTTCTGAATTACAAATTGCCCGAATAAAATCTATAAAAATACCTAGGTATATAGATTTAAGACATTTCACTTCTCTTTCCAGTATGAGCTATTGCCAACATGTTTAAGTTTTGCTCATCTATTGGCAAAAAGTAGTATCACCTTGTGGCTATAATTTGTGTTTTTCTGATTACAAGTGAGGGTAATTTTTTCTACATTGTTCATTGGCCCTATGAGTTTCTTCTGTGAATCATGACTTTATATCTTTTGCACTAGAGGCCAATCACTTCTGGAGCCACTAGAGAATCAGATTTTTAGAGTTTATAAATGAATATCAAACCCAGGAGGTGATCACTGGGCAAGTGCTCTCATGCTGTGGGGCCTCCCTGGTGACCCACTGGCATTCTCCAGGAGACGTCCATCCAGCTCTTGTCTGCCACCTTCAGTAACAGTCATCTCCTTCTGATAAAGACCCTTAATTTTTGGTTGCTCCAAAATAGAATAAATCCTCACAACCTATCAATATGGGGGAGCACTATGACCAATGGATACTTTGTCAACTTGTAGGCAGTCATCAGGGGTTCTAGAACTGACTCAAATTTTGGGTAGAATTGGTATTTGGTTAGTAACCAATGGTGTTTGCTGCTGGTACTGGAGGACCATACTGTTGGGTTTGCCTGGGATAGCTCTGTTTCCAATGCCCTGGGGTCCCATCAGATAGTTTCTCCACTCTCTCTCACAAGTGTGCTGGTATGGATGACCTGTCTCTGCGTGGTCTTCAGCAAGGCATTTGGTTTACAAACCCCTTACCACACAAATGATGGATAGACACTCATAGGCTGTGGTACTCTTTTTAAAAACGACAAGTCTACTAGTTTTATAAAACTTGACAATGTGGTGGCAGCCTACAACTAAAGGTTTCTATCAAACACAGATTCAGAGAATTACAAAAATTTTAAGCTGACGTTAAAGATCATTTAATTCAGTGTGTTTTTTGAGGTCATTGTCTTTGAAAAACTGTTAAAAACTGAGGGCCTTCTCACAGTTGACAAACACCAATACACACACAAAAGATTTTCTACATCATTTCAGGGTGTCCACAAATCCTCTGAAACCCATCAAAAGGCCCAGCTGAAGAATTCTTGGTCTAATTCATGTTACAAAAGGAAGACACTGAGATTCAGAGAAGTTAAATGATATATCAAAAAGCAGAACAGGTTAGAAGGAGAAATATACTTAGGGTCCCTTAATTTCTATTCAGTACTTTTTTTTTTTTTTTTTTTTTCATGGTTTCCCCTGTGTTGCCAAGACTGTTCTGTTAGTGAGAAGTTAAAGCCATAGAAGAGATTTCTGAATGGGATGTAATTAAGAACTTGGAACATTCTGCTTTTTAAAAGCAAAGTGTGAGCTGGCTCTGTTCTAGTGACTACTTCTCAAATCATTTATGGAGTTCTTGTTAATATTTATGCAGTAATTCCTGCTGGTCACCCTTGTTTTTTGTTGAAAGGACACTACGAAAACTTATGTCCCAACTTACTTGCTGCTATTCTTTGTGCATCCCTTGTTTAGGCCATCAGAGCTTTTTCTTCAGCAATGTATCCTTTTAGTCTTGTTCTTGCTCACTTTAATTTCCTTTCTCTAAATATTTCTACCCATCCAGTAAGATGTTTTCAGTGGTGAATTCACTTTATCTTTCTAGTTTTCTTAACTCCCATAGCAGAGGTTGCAGTCCTTTCCCTCTGCCTCTATAATGCTTTGAGAGATTTCAGTTACGACAAGGGATATATTGCATTGATTGCTTTATTTACCCCTTTCTTACCTCATAACCCAACAACTAAATTGTGAGTTTTGCAGGGGCCAGGACGGTATCTAATCCAGGTCTGCATACTAGCAGCTAGGCCAGTGTTTAGCATGTAGAATATCCTCCAAATGTTTGTTGAATGACATGGACAAATAAATCTTCATTTTTTTTTGCATTCCTATTGATCAAATAGAAGCTAAGTAAGGACTAGCACATGCTTCCCTTGCTTTCATAGGGTTTACTGTTTATTGCTTTAGCTTTTATTCTGTTTTATAGGTCAAGGCAGCATCTTAGAGATCTGGCAGTCCTTTTTCTCTTCTTCAGGATTAAGTCAGTTAAAAAAACAAACAAAAAACTTGATCTGCAATGCTTACTGTCACAGTTTTGGAGGGAGTCAAAAATATTGGTGGATAAATTGCTGTGCATCCCAGAGGGAAAGCACATGAGATCCTTGCCAAATTTCTATGGCCTGGGGCACCATAAAAGATCTTTTTTTCCTTCCCAGGTATCTGTGTCAAAAAGAGTTTGCCAGGGAGCCAAGATCTTCATCTGTTTATGGTTTTATGACTGATGAAAAATGCAGGTTCATTAGAAACTAATTACTGGTTTCATGGCAATATTTATCACAAAAGCTAATTTGATGTTCCAGAAGTCACTTTGGGGGCTAGCTGAGCCCATTACTAAGAAGTATTATAAAGTTTTTTTTCTCTTTTAAAGTTATACAAATACTTCACTAACAAACCGAAACCAATTGGGGAAGACAATAGACTAGCATGGCCTGACATCTCAATGGTTTCCATCTGGCCTGTGTAATTTCTGAAATAATTTGTTTCAAAAGCATTCCTCTCTACTTAGAGGAAGATGTTTCAAAGGTTCATGTATGGAAAATTTGATTGAGTGTGCTTTTTTGTGTATCCTTAAGAACTGATTATTTTAAAATGTTTTTAAAATATTTTAAATAGCTTACTTGCACAAAAGATATAAAGATATATTCAAATAGAATCACAAGTCCTAAATTTCAAGATCTGTGAACTATTTGCCAACTCCTGTGTTTTCCCACTATTGCTTTTGCCTTCTTTTCATATATTGCTGCCCTCTAAACGTGAACCTATTTGCATTTGTACTTTCTTCACTTATTCATCCAGCAAATAAGTGCTGATGGTGCATAGGATTTTATTTCATGGATTATATTTAGTTTTGGAGAGAAGATGCATGAGACCTCACAAAACAGACTTTAAATCAAAAAAAGGTTACAAGAGACAAAGAAGGAAATTATATGTTAATAAGGCATTCAATACAGCAAGAAGATATAACAATTATAAATATTTATGTTCCTAATGACAGATCATGAAAAATATGAAGCAAAAACTGATAGAACTGAAGGGAGAAATAGACAATTCTACAATGTTAGTTGGAGACTTCAATACTCCACTTTGAATAATAGCTAGAACAAGCAGACAGAAGATAAGTGAGGAAATAGAAGACCTAAACAACACAATAAACCAACTATCTAACAGACATGTCCAGAACACTACATAACAACAACACATTCTTCTCAAATGCACATGAGACATTTTCCAGAATAGACTATATGTTAGGCCACAGATTAAATATCTATAGATTTAAAGAAGTAGTAGATATGATACAAAGTACCTTCTCCAACTACAGTGGGATAAATTAGAAATCAATAACTGAAGTAAAACTGGAAAATTCACAAAATTGTGGAGATTAGACAGTGGACTCTAAAGCAACCAGTGGATCAAAGAAGAAATCACAAGTGAAATTGGAAAATACTTAGAGATGAATGAGAATGAAAATACAACATACCACAACTTGTGGGATGTGGCAAAGCAGGACTAAAGGGGAAATTTAAAACTACAAATACTTACATTTAAAAAACAAAGATGATCTCAAACCAACAATCTAATTTTACAATTTAAGGAACTAGAAAAAGAAGAACAAACTAAACCCAAAACTAGCAGAAGTAAGGAAATAATAAGAAATAGAGCAGAGAGAAATAAAGTAGAGAATAGAAAAACAATAGAGAAAATCAATGAAAACAAAAGTTGTTTCTTTGAAAAGACTAATCAAATTAAATCTTAACTAGATCGACTAAGAATAAAAGAGGAGACTCAAATTACTGAAATTGGAAATGAAGTTGATAATTCTACAGAAATAAAAAGGATTATGAGAGTACTATGAACAACTGTACATCAACAAATTGGATAATGTAGGTAAAATGCACACATTTCTAGAAAAACAAAGCCTACTAAGGCTAAATCATGAAGAATTAGAAAATCTGAATAGACCTATAACTAGTATGAAGATTGAATTGCTAATCAGAAATCTTCCAATAAATAAAAGTACTAGACTTGAAGACTTCACTGGTGAATCTATGAAACATTTAAAGGAGAACTAATATCAATAATTCTCAAAATTTTCCAAAAAACTAAAGCAGAGGCAAAACTTCCTAACTCATCCTGAGGCCAGCACTACCCGGATACCAAAGCCAGACAAAGATACTCCAAGAAAACTACAGACCAATATCCCTTATGAATATTGATGCAGAAGTCCTCAACAAAATACTAGCAAACTGAATTCAGCATATTAAAAGGATTATACACCACAACAAAGTGTGATTTATTCCAGAATACAAGGATTGTTCAACATACAAATAATTAATTAATGTAATACACAACATTAATAGAATAAAGAAAAAAACAGATGCTTATCTCAATGCAGAAAATTCAACACCTTTTCATCATAAAAACACTCAATGAACTAGAAATAGAAGGAAACTACCTCAAAACAATAAAAGCCATGTATGAAAAAAAAAAATAGCCAACATACTCAATAGTGAAAGAGTGAAAGCTTTCCCTCAAGATCAGGAACATAGCAAGGATGCCACATTTGCCACTTCTATTTAACAAAGTATTGGACATTCTATTCAGAACAATTAGGCAAGAAAGAGAAATAAAATTTATCCAAATTGGAAAGAAAGAAGTAAAATTATCTCTGCTTGCAGATATGATCTTATATGTAGAAACCTGAAGATGTCACAAGATCCATTAGAACTAATAAATGAATTCAGCAAAGTACCAGGATACAAAGTCATTATGTAAAAGTCAGTTGCATTTTTATACACTATTAACAATCAGAAAAAAAATTATGAAAACTTGATTTACAATAGCATCAAAAAGAATGTAATACTTAAGAATTAATTTAATCAAGGAGGTGAAAGATTTGCACAATGAAAATTACAAAACTTTGCTAGAAGAAATTAAGACACAAATAAATGGAAACACACCCTATGTTCATGGATTGGAACACTTAATATTGTTAAAATGTCAATAACACTCAAAGCAATCTACAGATTGAATGCAATCCCTATTAAAATCCTATTTTTTTTTTGCAGAAATAGAAAAAAAACTATTCTAAAATTCATATGGAAAAGACAAATGAACTTATATGTAAAACAGAAACAGACTCACAAACATAGAATACAGACTTGTGGTTGCCAGAGGGGAGGAGGGTGGGAAGGGATAAACTGGGAGTTCAAGATTTGCAGATACTCCCACTAGCTAAAAGAATTAGAAAAAGAAGAGCAAAAAACTCCAAAAGGCAGCAGAAGGAAGGAAATAATAAAGATCAGGGAGGAAATAAATAAAATAGAGATTTAAAAAACCATTGAAAAAAATCAATCAAACCAAGAGCTCGTTTTTTGAAAAAGCAAATAAAATCGACAAACCTCTGGCCAAACTCACAAAGAAGAAAAAAGAGAGAGCACAAATAAGCAAAATAAGAAAGGAAAATGGAGAAATTACAACAAATAAAATAAAAATACGGAATATCATATGAGAACATTATGAAAAACTATATGGAACCAAAATGGATAACCTAGAGGAGATGGACAAATTTCTGGAAACATACAGCCCACCAAGACTGAACCAAGATGAAACTGAACACTTGAACAAACTGATCACTAGAAATGAAATCGAATTAGCAATAACAAACCTCCCTACGAATAAAAGTCCAGGACTGGATGCTTTCACTGGGGAATTCTACCAAACATACAAAGAAGAACTCATACCAGTCCTTCTCAAACTCTTCCAGAAGATTGAAAAGGAGGGAATACTCCTAAACTCATTCTATGAAGCCACCATCACCCTGATACCAAAACCAGTCAAAGACACTACCAAAAAAGAGAATTATAGGCCAATATTACTGATGAACATAGATGCAAAAATCCTCACCAAAATATTAGCAAATAGAATCCAACAGCACATAAAAAAAGATTATACATCATGACCAAGTGGGGTTCATCCCAGGGACACAAGGGTGGTTCAACATACGCAAATCAATGGAATACATCACATCAACAAGAGAAAGGAAAAAAACCACATGATCATTTCAATAGATGCAGAAAAAGCGTTTGATAAAATTCAACACCCATTTATGACAAAAACTCTCACCAAAGTGGGTATAGAGGAAACATATCTCAACATAATAAAAGCTATATATGACAAACCTACAGCCAGCATAGTACTCAACGGTGAAAACTCAAAAGCTTCCCACTAAAATCTGGGACAAGGATGCCCTCTATCACCACTCCTATTTGACGAAGTCTTGGAAGTCCTAGCCACAGCAGTCAGGCAAGAGAAAGAAATAAAAGGGATCCAATTGGAAAAGAAGAGGTAAAAGTGTCACTATATGCCAACAACATGTTACTATATATAGAAAGCCCTAAAAGGTCCACACAAAAACTACTAGAGCTGATCGAAGAATTCAGCAAGGTAATAGGTTACAAGATTAATGTTCAAAAATCAGTTGCATTTACACTAACAATGAATCAACAGAAAAAGAAAGTAAAGAAACAATCCCCTTTAAAATAGCACCCAAAGTAATAAAATAGCTAGGAATAAATCTAACCAAGGAGGTGAAAGAATTATACACAGAAAACTATAAACCATTGGTGAAGGAAATTAAAGAAGACTTTAAAAAATGGAAAGATATCCCATGCTCTTGGATTGGAAGAATCAATATTGTTAAAATGGTCACACTGCCCAAGGCAATCTACAGATGTAATGCAATCCCTATCAAATTACCCAGGACATATTTCACAGAATGAGAACAAATCATGATAAAATTTATATGGAACCACCAAAGACCTAGAATTGCCAAAGCATTACTGAAGAAAAAGAAAGAGACTGGAGGAATAACTCTCCCAGACTTCAGACAATACTATAGAGCTACAGTCATCAAGACAGCATGGTATTGGTACAAAAACAGACATACAGACCAATGGAACAGAATAGAGAGCCCAGAAACGAACCCACAAACTTTTGGTCAACTAATCTTCGACAAAGGAGGCAAGAACATACAATGGAATAAAGACAGTCTCTTAAGCAAATGGTGTTGGGGAAACTGGACAGCAGCATGTAAATCAATGAAGCTAGAACACTCCCTTACACCATACACAAAAATCAACTCAAAATGGATCAAAGACTTAAACATAAGACAAGATACAATAAACCTCCTAGAAGAAAATATAGGCAAAACATTATCTCACATACATCTCAAAAATGTTCTCCTAGAACAATCTACCCAAGCAACAGAAATAAAAGCAAGAATAAACAAATGGGACCTAATTAAACTTAGAAGGTTCTGCACAGCAAAGGAAACTATAAGTAAAACAAAAAGACAACCTACAGAATGGGAGAAAATTTTTGCAAATGAAACCAACAAAGGCTTGATCTCCAGAATATATAAGCAGCTCATATGACTTAATAAGAAAAAAACAAACAACCCAATCCAAAAATGGGCAGAAGACCTAAACAAGCAATTCTCCAAGGAAGACATACAAATGATCAATAGGCACAAGAAAAAATGTTCAATATGACTAATTATCAGAGAAATGCAAATCAAAACTACAATGAGGTATCACCTCACACCAGTCAAAATGGTCATCATTCAAAAATCCACAAGTGACAAATGCTGGAGAGGCTGTAGAGAAAAGGGAACCCTCCTACACTGCTGATGGTAATGCAGTTTGGTACAGCCACTGTGGACAGCAGTATGGAGATTTCTCAAAAGACTAGGAATAGATTTACCATATGACCCAGGAATCCCACTCCGGGGCATATTTCCAGAAGGAACCCTACTTCAGAAGGACACCTGCACCCCAGTGTTCATAGCAGCGCTATTTACAATAGCCAAGACATGGAAACAGCCTAAATGTCCATCAACTGATGACTGGATAAAGAAGATGTGGTATATTTATACAATGGAATACTATTCAGCCATAAATACGACAACATAATGCCACTTGCAACAACATGGATGTTCCTGGAGAATGTCATTCTAAGTGAAGTAAGCCAGAAAGAGAAAGAAAAATACCATATGAGATTGCTCATATGTGGAATCTAAAGAAAACAAACAAACAAAGCATAAATACAAAACAGAAACAGACTCATAGACATAGAATACAAACTTGTGGTTGCCAAGGGGGTGGGAGGTGGGAAGGGATAGACTGGGATTTCAAAATGTAGAATAGACAAACAAGATTATACTGTATAGCACAGGGAAATATAAACAAGATCTTATGGTAGCTCACAGAGAAAAAAATGTGACAATGAATATATGTATGTTCATGTATAACTGAAAAATTGTGCTCTCCACTGGAATTTGACACAACATTGTCAAATGATTATAAATCAATAAAAAGTGTTAAAAAAAAAGATTTTTAGGTACTGACTGGTATATAAATAGATAAACAAGTTTATACTGTATAGCACAGGGTAATATATTTAATATCTTGCAGTAGCTTATGGTGAAAAAGAATATGAAAGTGAATATATGTATATTCATGTATGACTGAAGCATTGTGCTGTACACCAGAAATTAACACAACACTGTAAACTGAACTATACATCAACAACAACAAAAGAAATAAAGTAAAATAAAATAAAATTCATATGGAATCTCAGGGAACCCTGACTAGCCAAAACAATCTTGAAAAAGAAGAACAAAGCTGGAAGAATCAAACTTCTAGATTTTAAAACTTACTGCAAAGTTGTCATAATCAAAACAGTGTGGTGCTGGCATAAATACAGATATATAGACCAGTGGAATAGAATAGAGAGCATAGAAGCAAACCCTTGTATATATGGTCAAATGATTTTGACATGGGTGTCAAGACCATTCAATGGGTAAAAGACAGTTTTTGTTTTTGTTTTTTCCAGTAAATGGTGCTGGGAAAACTAGATATCTACATGCAAGAGAAAGAAGTTGGACCCTTATCTTACACCATATACCAAAATTAACTCAAAATGGATTAAATACTGAGTATAGGAGTTAAACCAATAAAACTCTTAGAAGAAAACATAGGGCAAAAGCTTCACAACACTGTGTTTGACAATGATTTCTCAAATATGACACCAAAGGCACAGACAACAAAAGAAAAAAAAAACAGACAAATTGGACTTAATGAATATTAAAAAAAAAAGTGAAAAGTGCTAAAATGAAGACTCAGAGGTAGGGTTAGTGGCATATAGATTTCATAAGGAAAAAAACCCCACTTGACATTTCCATATCATGCTGGAAGAAAAATCTGTGGCTACTAGTTGTAATTATTTGCCTTCTCCTTGATTTTGGCACTCAAGGCAATTTTACAGGGTCTCATGCTTCTTATCTTTGCTGGAAGATTTTCTTTTTACAAATCTATGCATGCTATTTAATGACCTTGGCAAAGACACGTCCATAGTTTGACTCTTGCAAATGTATTTTCCTAAAAGAAGATCTCATTAGAGGTGCCGAGATTTTCTCATGTCACGCCTTATAAAACTGTTGGGTTTCTGTCTGCCTTTAAATTCTGCTTTTGTGTTGTGGCATCTGTTGACACCAGAGATAGGCTACACAGAACAAGTACTAGATGGGGAAAGAAGATGACATAAGTCTCAATTCTAGATTTACCACCAACCAGCTGTGTGTTCTTGGGCAGACCATCGAATGTCTCTGGACATTGGGTGTGAGATTGGGGGACTTCTAGGCTCCTTTTAGGTCCTAAACTATATGAGTTGTTATTAAGAATCATTATATGGTTTAAAAGACATCCTAGGAGAGTTTATTTTAACAAAAAATATTGAAGTAGCTATACCTTTCCTCTGACATTAAGAGGCTTTAGATGTTCACAGGTAAAACCTTGGAGGTCAGGACCCATGTCTTATCATCTTAACCCCCCTGTTGTGCCCAGCAAGGTGCCCTGCACTTAGCAAACACTATGTCTATTGATTGTTGGATGAAAGAACAACTTTCCTTCCAAAAGGAGCTGTGTTTTCTACAAAGAGAAACGTTTCTGTCACACTTGGGAAAGGCTGGTCATTGTGAAGGGCTCGTTCTCACATTAGAAGCAGCTTTCAATACAATGTGCTGTGGTTGTATCCCAGCCTGAGACATTAAATTTCTTGACTGCAGGGACCACACTATTCAGCTCTGCACACCCTACAGTGCCTAGCACAGGGCTTGGCAAATGGTAGGGGCCTCAATTAATCTATTTCAATTGAATTTAGTCAACTTTAAAAGCCATTTGTTTTCATCAAATCACTCTCTGTCCATTCTTTCATTCAGCCTTGCAAATGTGTAAAAAATTTCTGAGCTTCTGTTTCACTTGTCAAAATACATTGGTGGCATTTAGATTTCCAATAACAGTTAAGCTTGTATAGACACCTGGTCTTTTTTAAGACCACTTCTCTTCCATGATCACAGGGAGAAGAAAAAGCAAAAAGCAAAGCAAAAACAAAACAAACTCAAAAAACAAACTAAAAAAAAGCCCATCACTGAAGCATCCCCTGAGAGTCACTGCAAGTTCAACTGCCATAAACATGAGCTAGAACAGAGCACAAAGACAGAGGGTGGGATTGCTGTCAGATTGGCTATCTTATTCCTGTTAACTGTAGGGGCCAAGTCCTCTGGCCCTGATTTGTTTTAAGATTGAAGCGCCCATGCTGATGGGGAAGTGGTCCTCTGGATGAAATCCAAGGATGTCCCCCAGGAAACAGGCATCTCTCCCAGTGCCTCCAACATAGTTTGCGTCATGCATCTATACACAATGGACAGGTGAAGTGGAATTGACAGAGAGGAACAGAGAACCAATATCTTGCAAAAAGGATACATTCGGATTCCTCTCCTTCTCTGCCCCAGCCTGGTTCCTTCCCGTAAGTCCATCTCTGTGAAGGGTAGCCCCATGTACCCAGTTATGGATATCAGAAACCAGAAGCCCTACTCCACTCTTCTGTCTCCTCAGACCCACATGAAGCCAGTCCTTGGATCCAGGAGACTCCATCTGGGAATCTTTTTCAAATCCCTCCCTTCTTTCCCAAGGCTTCTACAGTCTAGCTCCAGCCTATCATTCCAGCCTTGCCCACCACTGTGCCCATGATCTAAGTTTACAGCTGTGCTTCTTCATGAATTCTGCCTTTGTGCATAATCTCTCTTTCTGCAAGGCCCTCTCTTCCCCACTTCCTGTCCTTGAGGAACTCATCCTGTTGTCTTCTTCCAGCTCATCTCCAGTGTGAAGCTTTTCCAGCCCATTTCGACTACAGACTCTCACAGCCACAGTGCTGATCACAGTACAATGCAATTATTTGTAAACGGCTCTCTGTTTCCCTGACTTGAATGGGAACTCCTAGAGGTAGGGTCTATGACTCTATATCTCTGTCCCCACAAACCCAACAGGCACCTTGTACATAGAAGGTAATCACTCACTCAATCAATGCTTGGTGAATAAGTGACTTGGGGATGAGATCAGAGTGGGGATAGGAATGAAGAGAAATTGGAGAAATTGGAGAAACTGTGGCTGAATCAGAGGTGATGTTTCTTCTTCAGTGAACTGTACATATTTTATAAATTAAAAAAAGTAACAGTGGCCCTGTGGTTAATATGGAAATTGAATAGGGAGGTGGAAGTGTATGTAATATTCTCTTAGAGAAGGCAGAGCACTCCAGCCCTGTTCACAAGGCACACAGTGCTGAGAAGGAGAGAGGTAAAACTTCTTTCTTATTTCCCTTGCAAATGCTTGTTTTTCTTTCTTTTTCCATAATCCTTTGCCATTTGGAGGACACTCGTTAATCTGCAAAGCAAGCCCCCTTTCCAGGCCATTAGTGCCAGGACGATGTGAAATAGCGGCCAGCCTGGGCCATTAGTGCCATGGTCATTTAAAACACCAGCCCGCTCGGGTTATTAGCAAACCAGGGCAATTTGAGTGAACAACCTGTCCAGGCAATTAATGCCAAGGTAATTTAAAGGGCCACACCATCACAGGCCTGTCAATTAGCAAGGTGTCTTCCGTTTTACAAATGGGTATGCAAGGCCTTGAGCACATCCAGGGCCTTCCATAGGGTCTGGGAAGAGTCTGACCACTGAGTGCTTTCACCGTGTGGTTGGTACTTCTGACTTCAGGCAGGTTTCTGGACTACAGGCCTAAGGGTGGATGTTGAAAGACGAATCTTAGAGATGCTGGCTTCTGTGCCCGGTGGCACCCTGGACAAAGTGTAAGATCCTTCTCCACAGCATCGGAGCACATATTGTAATGCAGATTCCACTTCCCTTTCCCAGATACTCTTCAGGGAGACAAAGCACGATTCACAGCTTCTGCGGCGGCCCTAGAGAGTGCCAGCATGTGCCAGCTGCCTGGGTATCACGTAGACCAGCCACACTCTTGGCACGCCAGAGGGGGTTGGGTGCCATCTCCCATTTTATGCAAAATCCAGCCTAGAAGCACAGATGAGCTCTGTGTTCTGGGGTGTTCCTGAAGAGATTAGCGCTGTTGTCTGTCACAGACATCACCATCGAATCTGGGGAAGTTTGAGGAAGGCGCAGGGGAGGGCCAGCTGGCTCAAGCAGACCCTTCTCTGCCTGCCGCCTCCTCCCAGGGAGGTTTTCAGGTGGCTTATCGGAGCTGGCTCACAGACACGCGGCCCTTCCAGGTCGGCTGCGGAATGCGGGGTCAGGAACCATAAACTGCAGTGTGAGATGAGGGCTGTCAGCTTAGCGGAAGGCAGAAAGCATCAATCACTTTTATGAGGTGCTCTGACCTTGTGGGATAGCCAAAACAACTTTGCAGACCCTAAAACATTCTTAAGTTACTTATTATCATCTCAATAATTATTCAGCATGTACAAAGCTCTTTTGCTGAAATACATCCTGTATAGTCTTTTCTTAGTTACCGTGATTAATCATTCCCATTCAGTGGTGGCGTTTAATCCATTTAATTTGAAAACCTTTGTTAGACACGTGTTCCGGCAACAGACTAAGAACTCTGAAATGGAGTTACATTGGAAAGGCCTCTGCCTCCAGGAGTTTACGATCTTATTAGATTTCTCTGTCAAATCCTTTGTGGAACTCACCATAAGCATGGAAAAATTTCACAGATTTCAGAAGCGAGGTGTCCAAAAAAGACAGCAGAGTTCAGGAAAGAATGACAAGAATTTAAGTCAAGGGATTAGAGTAGGGAATAGTGAAGTGGCTACAAAATGGTTCTGTGGTGGTTTGAAATATGATATGAAGCAAATTTAATTTTTCCGAGACCTATTGAAAGCCTCAATCCAGCTCCTCTGATCCTTGGCTACAGTTGTTCCAGAATGTTCTGTGGCAGGAAGGAAATAAGCTGAATTCTCAGACGCAGGGAACTTCCAATGGGGAAACTGAAATATACCAGCAATAAGTTCAGTTTTACCTGCTATTTTCTATGTATCAGAAAGATTTACTAAGTATTCACATGTAGGTAGATCCCTTGGACTATTCACTGTAAACAATAAGGAGCTTGTTCAACCAGGTCATTATGAAGACATATGAGCCCGTGAAACGTTCTCTCATATTTGCTAAAACTCTTCAAGGTCAAGGTCAAATGCCTTCTCCTCCCTGAAAGTTGCTTAAATCCTTTCCAAGGAACCCATATTACTTTGTAATTTTATTACGGCTGTTATTCCTTTCTATCCCGTGTTACATCCTAGATTTGCGGGAACCAGACAGATTAAGATGTTCATTCTTGTTTTGTCCATGAATGACTACATTCTACAAAAATTCCTGTGTTTTCCAGCATCTACATTTCTCAGCCAGAAATATAACAAAACTTTGTCAAAAAAAGTGTTTTTGGCTTCTCATAAAGTCATTTCATTTAGATTCCAAACAAACTAAAGCAGAGAGAAGAGGTGACCACAAGTTAATTTGTCCATGCGTGAGCTGAGAACCCCAAGTTTCTGGCTCCAGCCAGCAGGAGCTGTGGACACAGCCAGAGTCTGAGCCCCTTAGGCCACCATGGCCCCCCAGACCTGCCCTGCCTGGGCAGTCCATAAGCCAGGCACCCAGCACAAGTGGGGCCCTGCTGGTGCCAGGGCGAAGAGGGACATGTCACGGGTTCGTGAGGACATAGGTGATGGGCAGCCCCTCGGCTCTTGGCTTTCTGTTTAGAGTCTGTGAACTATATTTGTAGCTGTTTTTAAGTGTTTTCCCCTTTTAAGTATAACTTTCATAAAGGCTGTGATAGGATTTCTCAACTTTATTTCCTCACAGTGTTCGTAGCACTATGTTCTAACACTGCTTATTCAGGAAATTTCTGTAATCGTGAACCGGGTATGTTTTATTTCTGTAGCTTGTATATTAAATGCAGTAAACTCAACAGGGCACACATAGGAAATTACTTTTTCTCAACTCTGATTTCCTAATATCTTTGGGCAAATTATCTCTTCACTACATCTTTGTAAGTTCTCTGAGGGATCCTGTGTCCTCAAAGTCACTTTCAGCTAAACGCTGGAGTCCCGTTTGGACAGTTAAGATTCATTTTCAGTTATTAAGCAGTCCAGTTTAGTTATGTTTAAAATTTCAATCTCACATCCAGTTAAAAGCTCTTCCCTCTCCTTTGCTCAGTCTTAAACCATGACTGGGGGACCTGCAATGAGTCTTTGGGCTTGAGCCTAGATTCTGAGACAATAGAGGCCCCATCCTATTTCTTATTATACTATCACCCAGATAGAGAGGGAAGACACATCCTGGGCACATAATGTAATATACTTGGGTCTACTTGCTTCATGTGGACAAAAACCAAGATTAAGGTTTAGTTTAAAGTATTTTCAGTTGTTAAATTGTTCATGATTTTATAATGTGACTATAGCAGCATTAAAGACTTTAATCACCCAGATACCAAATCCAAATATTTTTGCAGCACAGAGTAGAAGTATTTTTTGCAGGGAAGAAGCCAATAAAACTTTTGCTCTGCATTCTGAATTTAGAATTAGCATCTGACAATCCCCTTGGAATTATAACTCTTGCATTGTTACACACTAAATAGCTACACTTGTCTTGTTAATAAAATCATAGTAATTGAGTAGCATTTTCATTAAGACACGAGTGTGGTTCATTTTGTAGATAGATGAAAAAACAACCTGAAGATTCCATAGAAACTCTCTCTCTCTCTTTTTTTTTGATTCAGATTGCACAGAATCCATATTAATGGGAAATTGTTTTGAACAAACATATCAGCAAGTCGGGTGCCATAGCCCCTTCTGGGGTCAGCACTACACGAGCCCCTGCCCTGGTGGTTGTCAAGTGTTCTTGTTTCTGGGCTGCCTAATTAGCTGGCAAAATGGCTGCATGTCTCTATGTTAGAGACCCACTTAACATCCCCGAAGTGTGTAAGAAGGACTGTCCCAGATTTAACAGCATCTTGGAGCAGAGGTGGACACAGATAGAGCTTCAGTGAAGATGTTCTTGCAACCACACTGCTTGAGTTAAGTCACCCCTTGTGCTGCACACCAAGCACATTGCATCATGATCTAATAAAGGCTGGTATAGAATCCAGAATCTAGGTTTGGTATGAATTCTTCCTCTATAAGAATCAGCAGGATGAACTAAGGGATCTACTAGGGTGGTAATCAGTAGATGCAGCCTTCAGTGTGCTCCTGGGTACCACTTTCTGAGATGTGCTTGAACTCCGTGTGCATTCTCTGGACACTTTCTAGTAATGAAACTGAGGTCTCCCAGTTATGTGGCAGGGTATGGATGGAGATAGTGGAGCATCTTGGCAAGCTGTCCACATCTGAGCAAGTGCTCTCTGCCCCTGACGTGTGGAGAAGGATGAGGCATAAGTAGCAACTTGGTGTCCAAATCATAGATATTTGCACAGACCCTCAACTTAAAACAAAATTAGGCAAATACAAAATGAAACTAAGTGGTAGGCCAGTTAATATTTCAATAGAGACTTAAATACCATTTCAGCACTCGAACACCATGCTTCTTTGAGCCATAGATGCCATCAGGTGTTTGGCAGCAGAGCACTAAACCAGAAGGGAAATTTCACAAATCTCAGTTGTAGTTCCTACCCTCCAGAACCTCAGAAATCTCCATTTTAACCATCTCCTTGGCAAATATTTATTTGGTGGCATAATAGGTGCTGTAGGTCAAATCAAGATAAATCATAATCAAGAGGTACAAACTTCCAGTTATGAAACAAATGTCAGGGGGAGGATGTCATGTACAGCATGGTGACTTAGTTAGTAACTGTATTATATACTTGAAAGTTGCTAGGAGAGTAGGTCTTAAAAGGTTTCATCACAAGAAAAAAAACTTGTAACTATGTGTGGTGATGGATGTTTATTCGACATTGGGGTGATCATTTCACAAAGTATACAAATATCGAGTCGCTGTATAATACACTTGAGACTAATATTATATGTCAGTTATATCACAACTGAAAAAAACAAAGATAAATCGACTAGATCTTGCTTTCAAGGTGTGACGGCCTGGGTTTAAACTGTCTCACTACACTTACCTGTTCCTGTGTGGCCTTTGGTAAATTACCACTCACTAGACCATGCTACAAGTTCTTGTGCGATTGAGAGGTGAATAGAAGGTTGAAAAGTGTGTGGCATGGTTTTAGAATAATTGGTACAGGGACTTGGAGAGGAGGGGGCGGGGCCAGAAAAATGAAAAGATTGCCATAGATCAGAAATCCCAGCAGGCATCACTATCAGTGTCAACCAGCAGTTGTGAAAGAGAGCAGTTCATTCAGAGTCCCACTGGCTAACCCTTAGAAGAGGGAGGGTGTGTGTGTGTGTGTGTGTGTGTGTGTGTCTATCTGTCTGTCTGGGGTGAGAGAGAGGGAGTGAGAGGTAGGGAAATTGGTTCATTAGGTTGACAAAGCACCAGACAAGCAAGCTTCCTAACAGAGCAATCTGGAAACAAAACTATGAAGTTGTATGTATGAAATATAAAGTTGATTGTATGAAGTCTAAGCTCACATAGCCAATCAATGAAAGAGGCAGGATTAAAATATGCATCCAAGGTCCCCCCACCCCCCAGCTAGGTGGGGAAGATAGCTTTCTTCCTGTCATCTTCTCGAGCTGACATTACATTTCCCAGTCAGATTTGCCCACAGATTGCTTTTCACACAGAGTACCTTGTAGCCCTAGTGTTTCAAATGGCAAAATAGGCAGTCAGTATAGAGGGATGTAGCAAGGGGACTCTCCCCTTCTTAGGGAGTCTTCTTTGTATCTCTGTGTGTACACTCAGCATTGGCATGAATCACTCCACGACTGCACACTTGCTGAGGGCAGAGATGGGCTGTATTCATCTCTGTGCTCCCTCCACGACCAGAATAATTCCTAGTGAGCTGTATATGCTCAATAAAGCATACATTTCACTCACTTGAATGAGTTCCGGAGGCCAGCTTTGCAGAATTGGTGTTTGGTGACCAAGAACTGGGCTGAGGAACAGGACTCGGGTTCTCTCTATACAGACAGCTGAGGAACTGTCCGGGTTCTGAGGCCACTGACGGTCCTTCCTCTCCTCCACTCACTCCTGGCTGAAAATCACAAAGGTGGCTGATCCCAGGAGACCGGGAGCATTTACCCAATAAGGGAGCCTAACCCAGTGAAAGAGAGTTAACAGTCCAACTTCATATATCTGCCAAATAGAAGGAGTTATAAGGTGCTGTTTAAATGAGCAGCTAATAATGACCTAAAGAGAAACAGGCCCCAGCTAGCCTTTGTGCTTCGATGTATGGTCTGGGGGTAGCAAAAGACATGACAGACCACAAATGAAGCCTCAGAGGTCAGTTTAGTTTCCATCTTCCATTGAGAGTTTCCCCTACTCCCTGCAAGGCCTCTCCTGACATAAATAGATTACCTTGAAGGGAACACACACCAGCCCATGATTATCTATTACTACTTTAGAAGGGTTCACTTTTAAGCACTTGAGCATCATTGCCAGCCTTTAAGGAGCTCAGACTCTGGAACATATACTTTCTGTGATACTCTTTCAAGTCTCAGCTCTGCCATTACAAGTTGACTGACCTTGGAATCCACTTCACTTCTGAGGGTCTGATTTTCTCCAACACTAAAGTGAGTCTCAAGTCTGTGGTTCCCTGTGATTCTCCGGGATCAACTTGGTAGTTGCCTACTGCTTCTGCCAGTGCTCACAAAGTAGGTGATGCCCATTCCACCCTGGTTTGTCCCATCAGTGAGAAGAATGATGGCTCCACTGGTCTTTCATTTATTGCTGTTGATGTCTCCAGGGGAAAGGAATTTGACTTTAAGGATTGAGTAAACCCCTGGTGCCTTCATTATTGATGATTCATTTGTACTATCCCACAAGTCTGACTACAAAGAATTTACTAAGTGATGTTGCATAATGTAGTAAGATTCCACTCATAGTGAAATATATTAAAAAATGTTTGTAATATATTTCTATGTATCTATCCATCATGTACGATCTATTTATCTATCATCTATCAATCTATCCATCCATCTACTGCAATCTCCTTATTTGTATCATTGGTGTATTAATGTCTGTCTCCTCTACCACATGGTACACTTGAAGAGTGCTGGAACCACATTTGTCTCATTTACTCTGTCAACTCTGTTTGGAACAATGCCTGGCATATTAGGTGCCTATAAAATTTTGTCGAATGAATGAGTGATCCTTGTAGACCTTATTCCCTACTCCTGGCCACTCTTCATTCCTAATGTCTCTCTTCTTGTCTATCCTCTTTTACTGCAATGGCTTTCAATTAAAAAATTTTTTTATTGAGATATAATTCATATACATAAATTTACCCATTTAAAGTACACACTTTAGTGGGTTTTAGTATGACTCAAACAGTAGTACAGCCATCACCACTGTCTAATTCCAGAACCTTTCCATCACCCCAAAAAGATACCTCATACCCATCAGCAGTCACTCGCCATCTCATCCTTCATTTTGCCCCTGGCAGTCACTAATCTACTTCTGTCTCCATTGATTTGCCTGTTTTGGACATTTCAAACTAGTGGAATCATACAATATGTGGTCTTTTATGTCTGGCTTCTTTTGCTTAGCATGTTTTCTGATGTTCATCACGTTCATACATGTAGTATGTATCAGTACTCCATTCTCATTTATGGCTTAATGATGTTCCATTGGAAGTACATACACATTTTGTTTATTCATTCATCAATGGATGGACATCTGGGTTGCTTCTCCTTTTTAGCTATTATGTATGATGCAGCTATGAACATCCTTCTACAAGTTCTTGTGTGAACATATGTCTTAAATTCTCTTGGGTATATCTTAGGAGTGGAGTTGCTGGATCATTGTTTCATTCTTTCTGTTGTTGTTGTTACTGCATGTGCTTTTTTTTTTCCTTTTTCAGTTTCTTAGGTAGAAATATTACTGCACATACACATTATATTGCACGTAAATACATACTGTTTCATTCATTTTTGTAGGTGTCTTTCCAGTTTTTTATTTTAGTTCACTATTTCTTCTTTCTGCTTTCCTTCGGTTAGGACATTTTGTTTTAATTTTGTTGTAGAGATGAGAACCCCGTTCATCACCTGACTGTGCCTCGCTATGTGTGTGGGCTAGCTGACTGTCAGCTGGGAATACAGATTCACTGGATTATGGAAGTTCTCTTCTGCAGGCAGCCATCTATTTCAGCCAGGGCTGTACCTGAGTATTGGGTACAACACAGACGAGGCTAGTCATTTCATTCTCTACCACTTACTGTTACCTCATTTGTTTCCAGAAAGTCCACAAAGAACCCCTTAAAGATGCTTCAGAGCACCAATGCTCCTTGATGGCGCATTTTAGTGAAAAGCCCATGGACCAGCCTGACTCCACAGGAGATGGATGAAGATACTCGCTTTTGCATTGCAAAGAAGTGATGTGGAATCTTGAAACTTCTTGCTGGTGGGTCTGCTGACCATCAGAATGCTTCTTGGCTGTCAGCAAGTCCAGAGTAGTGCTGGGGAAGGATAATGCCTGACAGCCAGTTAAAAGGTTCCAATCAATGAGAGGAAACTTGTCTATGCAATGGAAAACCTTTCACCGTGTCTGACAGAGGCAGGAGTGCAAAGTCATAAAGAAAAGAACAAAAATTTGCTTGCCAGTTCCCTGAAAGTTCCCTTTTAAGCACTGAGATTTCTAGAGCTGGGTGGGGGGAGGTGGTGGATCTCAGATGCCATCGGATAGGTTATTAATGTTTCAAGGATTGCAGAATCATAAAAGTAAACATGGAGAGTAGCTATTAATCTTTCTAATTTCTCAACTGCCAATACCTACCCCTTCCAACTTCCTCTCCCTGTATTCAGGTAGGTTGTCAGGTCTGGTCTAAAAAGATGTCTGTGACAGGGCTTCCTCCTTTGGTGCAGGTGTCTCTGGTGAGATTTGACAGGAAGTTGGCCTGAATGGTTTCCTAAATCAGGGACGTGAGAAGTGGAAGTGAGGATGTTCTGCTGTGAAGCTCAACAGCAAGGCAATACCTGCTGGGGGAGGGGCAGCTGGAATTCACAGCTTCAAAAATGGTTTTAGAGGCAGGCAGTGAAGTGGAGTGTCTTTTTTTTTTTTTTTTTTTATTGGCAGCTGATCCTATGCGCTTGGTCATAATTAAAGACGGTGGCCACCCAGGTGGTTGGATTGAGATGAGCCTGGAGGCCCTCCCCATTCTCTCTATCTTATGTGTGATTATTGGGAGCCTCCATGAGCAATTCCTTCCTTTGGGTTAAGACATGATTCCCTATTAAAATGCAAACACCCCTGGGAAAAAGAATACATTAACCCTGACAATCATTCACCTTGATCTATATTTAAGCATCAGGTCCTTTCCAAATAGTATCTCCTCCTAAAGGCAAATTTTGATGGGACTAGGATGGGAGCAGGATAGGAAGGAGGAGAGGAAAAGCCAGCTTTGCAGGAGAAGCACAATCGGTGGAAAGCTTGTGTCTCTGGGTAGAAGAAGGTACTTGTTGGGGAGGAGGATTAAACAACGTGAAGGGCAAGTCCATGCGTACCTTGGGCATTGTCTTGACTCTGGCCAGTTCTGTGGTCGGTTCTCAGCTCCTGCACATCATGCCCACTGCTGTCAGCTGGTGACCACCAGGGCTGACTGTGCATTCTTGTTTCCTGACCCAGCTGCTCTCCACTAGAGGCAGGACAGTACTGGGCATCAAAACAACTCAGCCCCTCCATTTCACTTGGGACCCTGAGCACATTTCCAACTTAATTCACACCACTGATGGTCCAGCAGGAATCTGGTTCTGCAGACAACTGGAGGCTGCAAGCAGACTCTATCCCTATATGTGGCAGGCAGAGTAATGGCAAAGATGTCTGTGACATCCTCATCCCCAGACCCTGTGAATAGTTACTTTATGTGACAAAAGGGACTTTGCAGATCTAATTAAGTTAAGGACCTTGAGATGGGGAGATTATCCCGGATGATGGGTCCAATATAATCACAAGGGTCCCTAAAAGCAGAAGCAGAGAATTATTTCCAGCTGTAGTCAAAAAGAGGCTGACGGAAGAAGGGTCAGAGAGATGCTAGGCTGCTGGCTCTGGAGATGGAGGAAGGGGCCCAGAAGCCAAGGTATGCAGCCAAAAAGTAGGAAAAGGATTCTCCCCTTGAACATCCAAAAAGGAATGCAGCCCTGCTGGCACCTTGACTTTAGCCCAGTGAGACTTGTATTGAATTTCTGACCCACAGAACTGTAAGATAGTAAATCTGTACTGTTTTAAACCACTGAATGTGTGGTGGTTTGCAAGAGCAGCCATAGAAAACAAAATACCCTGGAAACTTGAGAGGAGTTAATCCTGCCTTGTCCCTCACCCTGTCTTCCTGGGTCATTTCCAAAATCAAGACTCTCGCCGTCCCCTCCCTCCCAGATATTCATTGCCATTTAGTGCTTTCCTTCCTCAACCAACTCATCCACCAGAACATTTCTGTGCTGCCCTTTGAAGCCCCTTTCAGTGAATAATAATAGATGCCATCAACTGAGCACTTATTTTAATGTGTTACTTATTCACTTTTCATACATTATAAAGCACTTGTGTCTTATGTGCACAGAAACTAAGACTTAGACAGGTAAGTACCTTGCCCAGGGTCACACAGCGGGTGGTGGTGGAGGTGGGCTTCAAACCCAGATCCACAGCCCGTGTTCTCAGCCTATTCCAGTACTTCCCAGAGGGTGTGCCGTAGAACAACAGCTCCACGGGGTATGCATGTGGATGAGGAGAAGAGCTGATTTCACAGTCCAGTTTTAACTTGCTGTTTCCTCACTGCTCTCTGCTGTGGTCCAGGTCACCCCTTGGGCTCCCAATTTGCAGACTCTCTCCACTCTGCGCCTGCCGTCCTTGGGGCTTTTCCATCTGTGCAGCAGGTCCATCTGGTGCTCTTGCTTTAGAATCCTCTCCTCTGGTGCCTTTTTCCTCCACCTGCATCTCTGACCTACCCAAGACAGATCCCTTTCTGGAATGCCAGCCTCTAAGCTGCATCCCCGCACCCAGCCCCTTCTCTCCTTCCTGTTCATCCCTTCCTTTATCTCCACAACACCTGCCTTTCCTGAAGCCCTTCAATTCCTTGGCTCTCTCTTCTTTCCAAGTCTGTTAGTCTCATCCTGGCATTATGAGATGCACATTAGACCTACCTCTCTCACCACAAACTGCTAAACACAAAAATTCCAAGAGTGAGGGGCAGACACTGGTGTTAGAACCTCCCTGCACTGCCAAGGTTGAGAACCATTGCTCAAAAGTAGCCTAGACTCTTGGGGGAGTCCCCTCAACCTCTCTAGGCCTCCTTCTACTTTCTTTCTCTTCCTCTTCGCACTGCCATCCCCTGCAAATGCTCCAAAACCTGGTAAATCTAACAGTCTGGCTTCATCATTGTTTTAATTAGTAATTGTTCCTTGTAAGTAATAGAAACCTCCTTCAGGCAACCTAGGACCATTTTAGAGGAAATTTCTTATAAGAAAGCTGTGGGGATGCCTAGAGGCAGAGGCGCAGGTACTGAAGGAAGTGGAGGGCATCCTCTGTGCCATCAGCTCTGTGTCCCTTTGTGCTTCTGCTTCATTCTTATCTCGCTGCAATTTCTTTTCTGTTTTCCAAACCTCATGGTAAGAAGTGGTTAGTGCCAATAACTTCTGAATTCACCATTTGAAAGAAGGCAGACTGGATGAGATCTTTGAGATAGTTTTAAATTTCTAAGAAAGGGATTTGGTTGTCGCCAGACTGAATCAGCTTCTTGCCCCAGGACTAGTAACTATGGATGTAAAGGTGGGACCAGGGACATAAATATGGCTGCTTCCCAAACAACTCTCACCCCCACATGAAAGGAAGGGACAGGCATAGCTGCGGTCCTCAGAAAATTGGAGATAGGATGGAGAACTGTGCAGCCAAAACTCAGCAGGGTTGCTGACTATCCTTAAGGAAGTTTACCCACATATGAGAAGTGGTCCTATCGCAAATTTTGTTTTACAGTGTCAGCTGGGTCCTTAACAGAGCTTAACAATCCTTCTATTCATTTGTAGTCAGTTTCTCAGTCACCTCAGCCGATTCTCAACCTTCCTACAATCTTTCCACCACCTCCTACTTTATAGGAAAAATGAAAGTCTTTCACCTCTCAGTTACCTCTAGCTGAGAAACTGATTTATACCCACACCTTCAGTCTCACACACTTTCTCCTGTCGCTTCCTGCTCTAGCAACATGCCCGTCTACGGTGTCTTCATCTGCTTTGCCTCCAGGTTCTTACCTGTAACTATAATCATGGTCCAAGGTCAAGCTTCTACTCTAAATCTCCCTGTGGCCCTTGCTCTCTCTTCCTTAATTTACAGTCCGACTTCTACCTTCAGATTTTAATTTCCAATTTCATCCTCAATACATTCAGTCTGGCTTCACCTCTTCTAGCACCAGTTCCTGATAACCTCTCTGGCTAAGGTCAGCAATGACCTCCTAATTGCCAGACCCAATGGGTGATTTCTAGCCTTTGTCTTAATGTGCCTCTCTGCTGCATTTGACACGATCTTCTAAATATGTCTCGAATCATTGCTTTTCTCTCTGTCCCAGTGGCCATGCCAGGCCCTCTTCAAATCTCCCCTGAACTCTTGTAATAGTGCCCTTAATGGCTTCCCTGTCTTTAGTTTTACTCAACTCTTCCTACTGCTATTCAGGTTATTTTTCTGAAACAAAATCTGATCAAGCCACTCTCCCATTTAAAATCCTTCCACTGCTCTCCATAGCCCACTACATGGGTTCAAAATCCTTAGCATAGCATATAAGGTCTTCTGTGCCATGAACCCACCAGCCTTTCCATCCACAGCTTCTGTCCCCCTCCCCTCTGCCTAAGTGACCATGCATACCAAGCTGCTTCTAGCTTCCTCAGCAAGCCACCCTCTTGCATGTACTGTTCCTCTGCCATGCAGCAGTGGCATAGTTCCCTGTTTTCACATCTCAGCTCAAAGATCCCCTCTTCAGTGAAGCCTTTCCTGGCTGCTCCAGGCAGAGTCTGTTTTTCTCTTCTTGATTTTCAGGCCCCCTGTACATTTCTCAATCGTAGGGCTTCTCACGTTGCATATTTATGATTTCTTCACATGTCAGCTTTTCCCATAAGATCACAAGTTCCTCAGGGGCAAAGGAGGGGGTTTAATCATTCTTAGTCAATAAATATGTAATAAAGGAATGAATAAATGGGAAGGGGTATCCACAGAGACTGGGCTGGAAAGCTGAGGCAATGAGGCACCACCAGTGGACGGAGGAGACCGGGCCACAGAACCATGGGCCATCCCTACCTTCTGCCCTTGCTATCCTGTACTGAGATGTAACCTGCTTGCCTCGGGTGCAGAGTCCCTGATTCAGGTAAACAGTCCCTCCTTGGCCTTTGCATCTGCTTTCTTTTATAGCTCTCATCAAGGTATTACTAGCTCCTTCTGGCTTCTACCTCTTTACTTTTCTCCTTGAAGTCCAATTTTGAAAAGCAAGTTGAGGAGTTCAGCCACTGAAAGATCTTCATTGATTTATTTTGCCTTCCTTATTTATTAATGGGACCACTTTCTCCATGGTATTTCTCTTTCTTTCTCTGATGTATTTGTAAAAGCTCTGCTCCTTCCTTTTAACCTTTCTGCATTCGATCACTCTAATCTCTGGGTTTCCTTCTCTCACCGTCCAGTCTGACTCTAGTTGAGAAAATTTTAGGTCTCTTTCCTGGAGTCCCTGTGCCCCACGAAATTTTCACATGATCTTGAACCTTCCTGTTGATCCTTAAGAAGTCAAACTGCTGACTTCTTCATCCTTGCATTTTGTTCTCTTTTATACCTTTGGCTCTTGGTTAACATAGTGGTTAAGGACGTGATCTTGGAGCCAGACACCTGGGGTCCAGATCCCAGCTCTACCACTTACTGACTGTGTGACCTTGGTCAAATTCCTCAAACTCTCTGTACTTTAGTTTCCTCTTCTGCAAATATGGGCTCCACAATAATGTCTGCTTCCTGAGGTCCTTGTGAGGAAAGTTTACTGAAAGCTATCACATATACAGAAGAGTGCAGGCACGGAGTCTGCCCGCCATGGTCCTGATTCTTTATTCTGCTGTTGCACCTTCACCTCTTCCCTCACTTTTCTTTTCCTGTTCTCTGGTTGGTTAGCAGGAAGCATTCAGGATCCACTCCTCCAAGCAGGACATTTTTCCAGGCACTAGATGTGCAGTGATCACAGGATGAACATACGTATAAAGAAAAGCCAGGCCCTGTTTATAAACCTTGGGGACTATAACAAAAGAGAAACGAAAGTGACTTTTTTTTCGAGTGCTTAAAGGGCTGGGCAGTGTGATAGGGGCATTACGTAGTTTATCAGCTATCATTTCTTCCTCACAGTAATTGTTTAGGGTTGAAATCATGATCTCATACTTTATCGAGGGAGAAATTAAAATATAGGAAAGTGGAGGTTCTTGTCCAATGTCACACAGCATGAGTTAGCAGAAGTGGAATTGGAATGCAGATTGCCTGGCTATAAAGCAGATGCCCTTAGTCACATGGCTCTACTCGGTCCCAAGTGGAAGAGTGTTATTATTATTCAGTGGTGGGATGTGAAATAATTGCAAGAAGGAACTGATTTCAAGTGTATCTTTGTTCTAGTATGAGGAACAGGTAAGGAGGCCCGGATGATGAGTGACTGTAAAACTGAGATAAATCTGAGAGTAAATATTACAGTTTTTGTTCTTGTTTTTATTTTTCTTGGAGAGAGAGGGGAACAGCAGAAAACACCCAGCCCAGGCCTCTGACCTTTTATAGTAGCTCAGGGAATGTTTGTTGAGTGAATACATGAATACCAAAAGGCAACCAGGGTGAGGTGGTGACGGTTCTGTGGGAGCTCACTGTGGAGTGGGGCTGTGGCAGGGAAACCTGGCAGGAGGTCCTGGGGCCACTAGTCAGAGTGTGTGTAGAACACCACAGCAGTGGGGGCATCAGAAGGGGCTAGAGCTAGATGGGGGAGACAAGGTCAGGGGGACCTGCCATGCCTGGCAGCATGGAAAGGGTTTGATTCATTAGGAGGAGCTGGGTGAGGCCACACTCGGCCCTTCTTTCCTTGGCAGTGGTGGACCAGGGCAGCTTCCCTGATCCTGAGTTTCCTCCCTAAGGTCTGGAGTGGACACTGAGGCTAACCTGGGCTAACCCAACACAGGTGCATGGCTGATGTGCCCAGGAGAAATGGTGACTCATTTGAGGTGGCCAGGTAACCCAGGTAGGATGTGTTGTTACTAAGGTGACTCTAGTTGCCCTTCTCGATTCCACACTCACCTCTGTGGTCTGAAGACCATTCTGGACTCTGACCTGGAATACATTCCTCTCTGTTTCTCTTCTCTGTTCCTCACGGGAGGAAGCTCATTTTTGCTTCAGGTCTTTGCACTACTGTTCTGTCTGCTTGTTTTCTCTGACTCCTCAAGGGGCTGGCTGCTTCGTATACGTCAGTTCTCAGCTCTGATACCTCCTCACTGCCCTGTCTCACACAGTCACCTGCCCAGTATCAGTCTCTATCGCATCACCTTGTTTTATTTTCTTTATAACATTTATTGTTACTCAAAGAATCTAGTTTGTTAGTTTCCTTGCTTAACTTGTCTTTCCCATGAGTTTAATCTCCAGGGGAGCAGGAGCCCAGTCTGATTTGTTCATTTTTGTGGCCCCAGTTCTTAAGATAGTTCCTAGCACATAGTAGATGCTTAGTAAATATATTCTGGAACAAATGGATGCATCTGAGCATCACTCTTGGTGCCCTAGACTTAGCTTTACATGAACACACACAGTCTCTGTTGCCATTACATTTCCCTGGTTTCTGGTTCAACAGTAGAAATATGAAACAGTGGAATTTAATTGAATGCAATGCCAGGAACAGAGCTGGATTTTTGTAAGATCACAGAAGGGAGAGAACCCACATGGTTGTAAGATACTATAGTATGATTTACTGTAAAGTGAAAAATCAGGTTACCAGAAAGCACTTTTATAATTATTATGTTTTCTCTCTCCATTTAATAAAGGGAAAAGCCACCTTGATGCTCATTTGGGGTTCAACACTTAAAAGTTCAAAATTGAGAATCAGTGAGGGAAATTTGATCCTACCTATTCATTTGGAAATGTTCCTGTGGAGAATTTCCTGCTCATGTTTTTACTGGTTAGAACACATTTTAGTTCTTTCCTGAAGCAGCTTAACCTTGTCTCTTTTTTCTAGTTTTAAGCAAACACAATCAACCCAGGCAGTGTTTCTCAAATGTCTTAATTGAGTAGCTATTACCAGGGAAGACTCTTCATCCTCATGGTTTTAACCTTCAGCCTGCTTCAGAGCAATTCCCTTACTTACCTATTTTTGCTCTGACTCCTCCCTCTTTTCTTGGTGCCATTTCCTCTCACTTCCAGAGCATCTTTATTTCTATGTCCTGCCTACACTGGAAATTGAACATGACAAAATAGCCCAGTCTCTAACAGCCAGAACCAAACCCCTTCTCAAATTCCCAAATGAACTTCAAAAGTTCTTCTCATGTCTTAATCCCTAAAAAGTATGATCTTGGAGTTACTTTTTACTTCTTTTCCTACAGAAGCATTTTATGAACAGTGTCCAAGGTCTCCTGGGTTTTGGAGACTGGAGGAGCCTCTAAGGCCCTCCTAGTTCTCCTTGGGTCTTGGGCAGACAGAAGTATCTCTTGAGGGTCTAAGAGAGCCCCACCATCTTGCCCGGTGCCCCTTAGCATCCGCCCCCCTCACCCAGACCACAGACACAGTCTCAGCCGCTGCGCAGGGCTGAGCTGAGGAGAATGCTTCTTGTGCTTGTGTCCATCTGCTCGCACCACTCTCCTTAGTGGAAGACTCTTATCTGTGCCTCCCAAAGTAGCAGATCTATCCTACGATTTCTCAGCAGGCCCTGCCCTGCTTCTGGTACAAGTGTCAGTGATCCCTGGGCCTGCGGTCCCAACCTCCCCAAACCCTCACTTTTCCTGGAGCAGTTAAAGCCAGATATATACTTTAAGCTTATGACTTCTGAAATACTTTGCTTTTAAAACAACAGGACTTTCAAAAATTTCTTTAAAGTAAGCCACTTTTCTCTAACAATATCAAAGACAAGGTTAAGTAGTTTCCTTCATTCAAGAAATATGTATTGAAAATTTTATATGTGCAGGCACTGAGCTAGAACATGGGGAGTCCGGATGGACATGAAGCCCACGGACCTGAGGAAGACAGGCACTGATAAAATAACCAACACTGGGCTGTGTACCTACACTAGTGATAAGTGACAGTGATAAGAAAGGAAAGAACAGGGTGCTATGAGAGAAAGCAACTCATGTGATTGACTTGCCTTAGAATGCAGAGCCCAGAGCCAAGAACCCACAGAGGAAGTGGCTTTCAACTGAAACCTGACAGTTGGGTAGGGAGTAGGAAAGAAAAGAGGTGGGAGTGTGGAAATAGTGTGCCAGGTAGAGGAAACTGCATGAAAAGAATCAGAAGAGGGATGAGCTTACCTCTATGGTGGAGCTTATGAAGCCCAGGGCTACTTGAGAATGAATAGTCAGTGAGAATGGTAGGTATGAGGTGAGGTTGGAGAGATGGTCAAGGGGGCTTTGTAGATCATGCTTGGAACTGATATTTAACTATATAAACAAAAGAAAGCTATTGATGTTATTTAAGCAGGGAGGCAAATGGTCATATTTACATTTGAAAAAGATCTTTCTGGAGAAGGAGTTGGGAGTAGAGTGTGGAATCAGGGAGACCAGTTAGAAGGTTATTGGAGGAGACAAAACCATACAAAGACTCACATAGACATGCCATGTCGGAAACCTTCATCTCTGCAGTAAGGAGGAAAAACCTTTAGTTTATAAAATCTGCCAAATGGAAGACTACCTTGACTTCTCTTTCACCTACAGGAAGGTCCTCCATAGAGTTGGTCCAGGGCAATCGAACTCTTTCAATAATGAGCAATTAAAATAAATTAGTACAACATTGTTATAAAAATTCAAAAGAAAACAGGTGAAAAAATAGCAATAAAAAGAAAGAATATCTTTCCAAAATTTGCTACTGTAGACTATATAAAAATTATGACTAAACATGTTGTCATGAATTTTTAAAAAATGAAGTAACTGTCTTTATGAAGGAAGACCCCAAAATAAAAATGGGAGAAATCAGAGAAGATATGGCAAGGAGATAAAGTATGAGCTTGCAGGAAAGATGTAGAAGAAAAAACAAACATCACAGGAATGAAGGCAAAGTTGGAAGGAGCATAAAAAATTGATACCATGGAACACACAGTAAGAAACAAGAAAAAAGAAAAGAGAAAAGCTAACAAAATAAATAGAAACAAAATAAGAGTTTAAAAAGAATAAAAGAAAAAGGATAGATATAGACTACAAAGGGCAATCCAGAATTCACAAAATAAGGAGTCTCTGAAGACAAAAACCCAAACAGTGAAACTTTGAAAAACTGAAAACATAAAATAATGACAGAAGTAAGACTGCTACATCTATCAACATAAATGAGCTTAACTCTCCCACTAAAAAAATGTATTTCCAGCTTAACTTAAAAAAACAAAAACCAAAAACCAAAAAACAAAGCCTAGTTCTGGATATGGGACAACCCTAAAACAAAATGACTCAAAAATATTGAAAATAAGCTAATGGACAAAAATATATATTGGGCATATGAAAACAGTAAGAAAGCAGGCATTGAGATGTTAACATAGTAGAATAGTAGAATGCAAGCCAAAAAGCATTAATCCAGTCAAAGAAGGAAGTTTATACTACTAAAGTATGCACTAATGCATAATAAAGATAGCACAGTCATGAAAAGAATGAAAATAAATGAATTAGGGAGTGGTATCTGTTAGCCCCAGGAATACACACTCCCAGTCTCCTTTTCAGCTTTGAATGATGTCAAATCCAGTGTAAATAGTGAAATGAGAGCCAATTTTGCTGTCCTATAGCCCTTGTCTAAGTGTACAGGTGAATATTTTTCATCCTGAAATATTTGATAGTCTGTCATCCACCACTTTTTGGAGATATAGGCTTAAGATCAAATTAGAGTTAGCTAAACACTTTTCTCCTACTGTCTCGCCCACATGAACATAAGATGAAGAGGTAAAGGAATGCATGGGTCAGGACAGAGATGAAATTTCAAAATTGGACAATTTCAGGAAGGTTTGTTGATACAGGTGTGGCCAAGGACAATGATTTCCAACCTTGGCTGACAATAGAATCACCTGGAGAGCTTTTAAAAAACATCAGTGTCCCTGGTCTTTCCTTTTGTAGCATGTTATAAAAATCTGTGTTTATTTTATCAATGTCTGTCTTCCTCGAGACTGTAAGTTTCATGAGAACAGAGAACCCTTTTCCATTTGGATCCTCCAGTGTCTAGTTCAGTGCCTGCTCAGTCACTCCAGAAATTTTAATTTAATTGGCCATAGGAGAAACCCATAAATTGATATTTTGAAGAACTCACAGGGATCCTAAGGAGCAGTAAGGTTGAGGACCACTGGTGTAGGAGGTGCTTAATGGAGAGTGCAGTCGCCTGGGTCTAATACAGACTGGCTGTTGTCACCCTAGAGCTCAAAGGGGTCAGCAGGGGGAATAGCTACTGGAACCCAGAAGTGTGGACCAGGCCATCATGAGAGGGGCAGTAGCCTTTGATCAAGAGACACAACTGATTTGAGGCAAGGATGCAGGGAGAGAGTCTGACCTTATTTCCCTCCCTCCTTCCATTAACTGAAGCCCATTGGAGGTCTTGGGGACAGAATCATTGATGTAGTCACACTGTCAGCCTCCCGGGGCTGTGAGCAGGATGGCAGAGACCAAGAGACCATCCGGGGGAGCAAAAGGAAGCTATCCAAGCACAGGTGAGGGTGCTCCCTACCAGGAACTGACGTCCTCATTCATGTATTACAATCATTGGAGGAGACAACTGAAGACAAATGAGATAATGATGAGTTGTAAGTTTTTGTGCTGATAGATACCTTTATCTGGAGAGATCTTCTAACCCATATGTGTCAATGGACAAAAAATAGAATGAATGATGATGAGGAGGTAACAGAGAAGTTGAGCTAGACTATCAGAAAAGGTAAACTTAAAAAGCAAAATGCGTGAGACACAACTTTACAATGCTGGTAGGCTCTCACCTGTCCTTCCTGCTGCCCCGGGGAGCGGTGGGGAGCAGACCTGCTGCTCCTGCAGGACTTTGTACTAATGCTTCTGGCAGCATCTCCTTACCCACAATTCTACCCTGAATCCAAAGCACAGAGCAAGCTCTTTCTTTCTTACATGTATTTATGTGCGTGAGGCCTTCTTAGCCAGGGTCACACCCGGTTCTGATAAGGTTTTCAGTGAGGTCCTGCTTGAACACGTGGCTCCTCTGGGAATTACAATATTGTGCCTTCAGTTTGAGTGTAACCAATTTACTCATGTTTCTTGGGACTGGAGAATGATGAGACTCACATCATGAAACACACTATATTTGATTTGTTCCATTGTTCAAAGGCTGTGCAAATGAGTGTGTATACAAATATGCATTTGCACCCATCAGCCCATATATACAACATGCATTTATAGCTACAGTGCAATTCCAGGGTTAACTACCTTGGTCTACTTACAAATACAGCTAGCGAGGACTAAGGCAGTGGTTCTCAATTGAAGCAGGCATCAGGAAGGCTTGTTGACATACAGACTGATGAGGCCCCACCCCAGGTTTTCTGATTCAGTAGGTCTGGGGTGGGACCTGAGTTTCTGCATTTTTAATAACCTCTCAGCTGATGCAGAAGCTGCTGATCTGAGGACCGCACGACTAGAGTATTGAGATATCCCTCTTCTGTTTCTGGTTCTGGGTCACTTGTTCTGCTGCTGCTGCTTAAACTTTGCTAATCCCACACTCTGGTGGTCTGTGTTTGCTTCATGTGCTACCTGCAGTTGCTCTGATTCCTGATTTGTTCAGCAGAATCTTTATCATTTGAACTTTCTTACTCTGCTTAGTTCTGTTCCTGTTAGTTACTGCAAAGATCTGTCCATCACCAGAAGGTAAGGAGGGGTAAACCTCCATATCTTTGCCGGTTCCAACCGATGACTGTCACAGGAGCAATATTTCCCCTCTCCTACCACTGCTCTTTGTGGAATTACATATAGCATCAGCTTCAGATTGGCCAAGAAGCAAGTCCTGGTTCTACTGTTCACTGGCTATGAAGCACTGGATAAATGATTTGGCAGTTCCTCATCTGCAGAATGGGGTGTTTATTCTTTCAGGGGGGTGTTGCAAGGCTGCAGTGAGATAAGGTATACAAGAGGAAACATGCCTGGCTCAGTGAACATTAGCTAGTAGTGGATCACCCTGGCTTTTGGCAACAAAACAAAACAAAACAAAACGAAAAACATTAATTTTCAGGTTGAATGTTACCAGAAAAATTTCCTTTCCCTCTTAGAATTAATTTACTTTTAATTAATTCCAAGGGCAGTGGTTCTCAAGCTATGTATTGAAAGGCAGTGGTTAAGGACTCAGAGTCTAAAGTTGGCACTAGACTCTGGGCTCTGCCAACGAATAGCTATGCAAATTTGGGGGTGTAACTTAACCTCAGTTTCAGCATCTGTGACATGGGAATGGGAAGAGAACCTTCCTCAGAAGAGTATATGAGGATTAATTTCTGTAACGCATGTATAGGGCTTAGCCCACTGCTGGGTATTTCATAAGCACACGGTACATATTAAGTGCTATTTAATCTTTAGTGATGGCTATCGTTTATCTTCGAAGGAGTGCAGAAGGGGAAAATGGTGCTTATTCTAATAGTTTTTCCCCCTCAGACTCTTGCACTTGAAGAGTGTTTTCTGGGTGAGCTGTGTGGGGAGTTTTAACTTTATTGAGAGGCACATTGTGTTAAGTATTTCATAAACACTGTCTCTCATATATCTCACAACTACCGCATGGGGCCAGTATTTCAGGTCAATGTTCAAGATCTAGAAGGTTGTGCATCTATCATCTCTCTTGTGACACATTTTTTCAGGTTCTGGTATAATAGAATTAAAAGTATAAATATTTTGTTGTGTTCCACAATTTTCCCACCTTACATTCGGTCACTCTGTCAATTGAGTGAACACGTGGAAAATTGATTACTTCCCAAGTTATGCTATTAAATACCCCATTATGGCATTAGGGCCTGGAATTCTGATATTACACCTTTTTACTTAGCAAGCACACACACATGCACACATTCTATAGATTCACACACACAGAGTGTACACCCTTTGAATTTATTCATATTAAGTGACCAGAAAGTTTTAAGAGTGCATGAATGAGTGTACTGTTTTCTCTACCCATCCTATCTTGCTTTTAACACAGTTAAATTTGGCTTGCTACTTGCTTCACATCATGCTCAACAAATTCTTGTTGAATAAAAGGAAATGATACTGAATTCTCCAGTATCTATGCAATAGCCCAACAATAAATCTCTCTAGGTTTCTCTTCCTTCCCCAGTGCTCTCTTCACAAATTAGAGATGACCTACATCTCCACATTCTTTCCCCTTCCAGCTCATTGATGGACATTTTTCCATAGACGGCCAGTCGGCTCCTTGCCAGTGCCTGTTGTCTTTACAACTTAGGAAAGGGTCGGGCCTCCTTTGTTTATGAGCTGCCTGAGCCTACCGGGGAGGCCATGACTTTAAAAATATTTTTCCCATTCTGAATGGTGAGGGGAATCAATCCAGTTTCTCGCAAAGAGGCCTGGAGGAGTCACACTCACACTTCCTGAGGCTTTGAATCTGTTTACCTGACGCAGAGGGGCCCCTGCTTCTGCGTGATTGGGCTGTGGCTGCCTTCTGATGGGGCCGCTGTTGTGTTGGGATGAGTGTTGCACCACCCTGATGGGGGATACAGATACATTTGCCACTGCTGAGCCATTTGTAATTAACGTGTGCTTTGTGGTTTTAATCTTTCTTTAATCTGTAAAGCTATAAAAATTTACAGCGCAATTTGAGAATCAAGAAAAAAGCTACACAATTGCATGGCTCAGTCCTTAAACTTAACCTATTTCACCAGATCAAAACTGTAAGGAGAGTGTGTGCAGAGGTCTTCCTGAGCTGCCCCTACTGTCTTTTCTCAGTGGTCTTGTTTTCTCCCTTGCCCAGAAGTCATTGGAAACAGGAGAGCCATCTCTTTGTCACCAAGGCGCTCACAGTGCCCAAAAGAAAACAAACAATACAGTAGATGGTATATAAAACGAAGGGAGGAAAAGAACATCTTAGGTAAATACCAGACTACTTATTTTATGATTTTTAAATGTCATTTTTGCTCCAATATTGACTTTTTTATGGAGGATGAATTATAGATCTTCCAGCACTGGGGGACCAAAATTCCCTTTCTTCAACACAGCTGGTCAGGTTAAGAACTGAAGTCATGGTAATTAGTTCCGAGTTTCTTAGCACCAAAGACCAGACCACTGAGAAAACTCTGCAACTCTGCGAGGTGACCCCTCAGGGAAGACAATACACCCGGGAAAGAACCAGAATGGGCAACACAGAAGCACAGGACAACTTCCCAATCTTGTTGCTACAAACAGATGTTGCCGCCGGCACTCTCTTGCAATAACGAAATACAATCCAATCCTTCATTTGTCTGAGCAGGCTTCTCTCTCCAAGAACTGTTTTCGAGGCAGATTACTTCTGGGTTGCACAGGCTGGTAAAAGGCAGTGGAATTGGGAGCTATAGTCCTCAGTGACCTCAGGGCTATGAACTGATGCTGTGAGAAGGGAAAGGGGTTCACCTGAGGTCACAGGGAGACCCAGAGCCAGAAACCAGGTCACAGAAAAGGAGGGGGTGGCCAGACTTCCAAGAAGAGTTTTCGAGAAACTAGCTAGAGGAAGTGGGTGTGAACTGAGGTTCCTGGTGGGGGGTCGTGGGAGGCTAAAGGAAAAAGAAAGAGAAATCTGAATTAGTACCACCCCTGCCCTCACCCTCAATTTGATCTTGCTTAGTGTCTACACAGAGAGATGAGGGGTTAAAGAAATGGAGATTGAATTGGGAAAATTTAATTTACATAGATTAAAAGTTAATCCAGGCCAGCTGGGGCTAGGATCCAGTGCGGGTAGAGGGGAAATCCCTTTGTTTTGTTTGGGAAAAGTTGTGTTCTTTTTAAAACCAAGTTGTGTAAATTAGCTTGTCCTGTTTTCCAACTTGCCCATATAGGCAAGTGAGCCTACTGTAGTTTCACGTAGCATTTTGCCAAAAACCATAATTATTCTATTATAAGTTAAAGGCAAATACTACCACAAATTTATAATTACTTAAATCTTGAGTTTTTGCTTTCCATCTTCCTTAATCCAACTGCTTCTATAACAATAAGTCATTTTGTGGGCAAGCAATAGTATAGAGAATAACTAACATTTATTGAAAACCTACTGTCTGCCTCGAACTGCATCTATAACAGTGATACCAGCCGACACTTCTGTAGTGCACCTAGGCGTCAGGGATATTTTAAAAGTTTTACGTGTGTTACATCACT
Organism: Camelus ferus; assembly: GCF_009834535.1. Taxonomy (NCBI): domain Eukaryota; kingdom Metazoa; phylum Chordata; class Mammalia; order Artiodactyla; family Camelidae; genus Camelus; species Camelus ferus. The sequence goes on from NC_045719.1 coordinate 10,437,565, forward strand.
GGGTCCCACAACAAGCCTATAATATGGGTGTGATTATTACTTTTTCCTTATAAATGAAAAACATTGGGCCCAGTGAAATTCAATGATTTGTCCCAAAGTTATGCAGCTGCTGAGAGACAGAAGCAGTATTTGAGCCAGACTGTCTGGTTTCAGAGTCTGGACTTTGAATGGTAACACTAATTTCATTTCATGCTAATGAAACTCTTTGAAGTAGGTAGCTTCTATTGTCATCATTTCCATTTTACATATAAGGAGATTGGAATTTAGAGATGAAATAATTTAATCAAGATTGCCTAGTAAGGGGGTGAGCCAGGATTCAAATCCAAGCCTGTTTCAATCCCACCTTATCCAGAGGTAGAGCTGTGGTTGGTAGCTGTAGACCTGTGCTTTTCAGACATGAAGGTACACATGAATCATACAGGCCCTGATTCCACAGGCCCAGAGTGGGGCTCAAGGTCCTGCATTTCCAACAAGCTCCCAGGCAGTGTTGCTGGACCACAGACCACACTGCATGCAAGCCTTTAAAGGTTGGGGGTCAGGAAACAGAGGGTGTTCCTCTGCTGCTCCTCTGCTCCCCAACATGCATGTGGAGAGGGTGTCTCTGAGGGTAATGGTCTGGAGGTGACAAATATAGCCCTGAATTCTGCAGTTTAAAGTAAACTCACTATTCTCCTTCTTAAAGCAACATGCAAGGAATTTCTTTCACATGTATAACCAATTATACTCTTTTTAATTTACACTAATCCGTATGGTTATCAAATTCATCCTAATTGCATCACTTTATCCGTAAAATCTCTTTAAATTTCTTTCACGTATATTCCCTTTTGATCTGCATTTCTGTCCTTTTGTTCTTATCTACCTAATAAACTAAAACTGATAGTCAACCAAAGTTTTATGACATATCAAGTTTAGTACTTAATGCTTCTTAATTGCCAACTTTTAGAACCAAACATGGAATCCCATTTTGTCCATTTCTCTTCCATCAGAAGAAAATTTAATTCATTATCTTGAATTTCCTGCATTCTTCTTACCCACCAATATAGCTCTGTCTTTCTTTTCCCTTTAAACACCATCACTAGATTCTGAACCTCAAATCTATATGTCAACTGTGGTTTACCTAGAAGGCTATCGTACAATATCCTGGAATTTATGATTTATACCAAGGACCCTCGTCAGCTGCACTTCCACTGCCTACTGAGCTGAAAATTGAAATGCTGGCTCAGTCTGTAGAGTCAGGCTGTCTTCTTCTGTTGTGTTAACTAATTCATTACTAACCTTGGCTTGAGTGTTTTGCTTACCCAAGAGCACCTCATACTGAAGAATTTAAATTTTACATACAATCTCTTTATTCCTTTCTCTCATTGATCAAACTTATTCAGGGCAACAATGATCTCCCTCCGGATACTAATTTTCTCCCCCATTTCATGGCATCCTCAAACAAAGCTCACAGGCACACTGCAATCCTTCATTAACTGAAAACATGCAAAGTGCACAAGTCTTTCCAATGGAAAATTCGATGCAAAAGCCAAATGAGGTAAATCGCATTACTTGACCCGCCCTGGGACACTTTTAACAGTGTTACATATTAGTACACTGCCAAGTCTCAAGATGATGGGAAGATTCTCATCAGAGCCCAATGCCATTTTCGAAGGAGGGAGATATTTGCCCCCTCCCTCTGGCCCTTCCTGCCACACACAGATGCAGTCCCGCCGATACTCACTGATGGACCTCTGGCATGAAATACTCAAAATCCTTGCTTACGTGGGGAACAAAAGGACAGGTCAGCTGGGAGAAAAAACAAGTCAACCGGGGTCACTGTGTCTAGGCACTCCCTCAATGTAGTATCTAATTAATACATTCATGATCTTTGTTTATAGCCACTCATATCATTTTATAATCACATCTAGTATATGTGTAATTGTTTGTACTTGAAATTATTACTCTTGCTATTTTGCATGCCTTACTATATATTCTGTTCTAGAAATACAGTCTTACCACAATTTAGTTTTATTCCTCCAGACTTAAGATGTTTGAATTGTAGTTATTTTAGGGAATTTCTTTTGGTTGTACCTATAGAGATGGAGCAACAGTACTTGAAGACAATCTCAGACAAAAGCTGCAGGGTTGTCATCCATCCGAGACACTGAAAAAGGTGTTCCTGGAATAATGTTGGTTATTCCTGTCCACTGACTCCTGTCTCCCACAGCTGTAATGTCGTCAGTTCCTGACTCAGCTTTTCCTGGACTTCAGATTTCAGACTGCCCTTGGAAAAGTTCTTCCCATAAATTGTGAACTCCCAAAACTAATTGCTTGACTCATTGTTCAAGTGACTGACTTTTCTGGATTGCGTAGCAAATATGATCACGTAGACCTTACCACTAAATGTTCACACCCCCGGAAATTGGCTCTGGCCAAGCGCAGTGGTCATACTAGGTGCAACAACTTGATTATTTTAATAATGGAAAATGTTCCCCCCAAATTTTAAGATTGGATTGACTTCCAAAATATTAATTAATCTTCATTTAGGAAATGTTTATTACACGATCTCGCCATGTTGAGACTAGGCTAGTTTAGGTACATGTTGCTTGCAAGAATACACTCTTGCCTGGCAAGTGACTGCCAGCCTTGCCCTTCAACCCTTAGGAATGATTCACACCACTGTCCCGCACCTCTCCTTATTCAAATCTCTGGAAGGAGTCCCAGTGTCATTGGGATCTGCAGACACGTTAAATGCCTTCATGGGGTCAGGGAAAAGTGACCAAGGTTAATGTGCTCTGGTCCCTGATCCCTTTTCACGTGCCTCTTCTCTATTGTGAGAAGCATCATGTCTGCAGGAACGCGTTGTGACCAGAATACACAATACAGGTCCCACAGCATGTGACTGACAACATTATTCAGTGAGCAGTCCAAAATAATGCTGCCCAGGATCTTTTGAGCCCTGGAAATTCATGAGATCCTGGAGGCAATTATCACTATTAGTATGTTCCTCCCTCCTGTAGATGGTAATAAAAATGGTCTTCGTGAAACACCATAGCTGTGGCTTCTGTGAATCGAGAAAGTTCCTCTGCAGAGGGCTCAAAGGAGTTTGAGCTCTGCCTCAAAGAGCCCGGTGCCCCCCTGTTACCAGCACCTGTTAATTCCTCCATGTCTTGAGTTCAGCAGTGACAGGAGAGTGCTGTATCTTTGTCATCAGATCTGGCTGACTTTTTTTTCTTATAGAGGGTCTTCCATAAGTTGGAGCAGCTTGCTGGATGGTGTTTTCTTCACCAAGATGGGTGATGATGGTTAACCCCACACATGGGCATCTGGGCAGCACTCCCCACTGGGGAGACATATATGCAAACACATTAATGTATATAGTTAATTGGGTTATAATCTATTGACCATAGATACTGAGGCACTGAGCAAGCAATTAACAGAACAGCTTTGACTAAATATAGTTAGCACTAAATATAGTTGGTTAATTGGTATTTAATATGCTTATTAAATGTCAATTAAGTATCTTTAGCAATGAATTGGTACCTAATTAACTTCCTATAGCTATCCTGTTACTTGACATTTGAACAGCTAAATATTCTCTACAAGTTTAATGTTTTAATAAGAAACAAATTATCCATGCATTGCTCATGAATTTTTTAGTTAGTTTAATGGGATTTAAATGTATCTCCCAACTTGGATACGTATTTTTCTTATAATCAACTGGTATTTTACATTTCAGACCACTTTCAAACTTGATGGGCTGATTCCACAGGAAGTAAAAGCTGTACCAGTCAGAAATTGTGTTCTAATCCTGGTTCTACCACTGACATTCTGTGTTATCCTAGACATGTTATTTCACTGCTCCTGAGCTTCCATTTTCTCGTCTGCTATATGGTGTTATGAACAAAAGTTGCAATTACTATAAAAATAAAGTTATATTAAACATATGAAAGCACTTAAGTAACCAAGACATCTTAAAAATAATGATTAAAATTCTTAGGAAGGTTGTGTGTAATCATTATATTGACTGAATCTTCATGTGTATGTGCAAATCCTTATGATAATTTGTTGCTGGAATAGAAATCCAGTGGCATCATTTTCTGAATTGTCCCTAAAGTATAACGTACACTTGTTTTATCACACCTGCAGCTGCATAGCTACCTGGGTTGCTCTTCAAAACATGCCTGCCTTCCTCTTCTGGCCCTTTGCCTCTTTATCTGGTCATGCCCAGGATCCCATTCTCTTTTTGGATTGGAGTATGTAGCAAACTATTGGTCTTTAATCCAGAAATTGTTGGTTTGTGACTATGGCTCTATCTCACTATATGTTGTGTTTTTAAATTTTGTGTCTACTTAACCTGGTTTATGGTCTCCACTGAGCTCTGTGTTAATTCCACTATTTACTTGCATTTGAAAGCTGGTTGATGATTTATAATCTTAGTAGCTTTTTTATGTCTGTTGGTAGCACACAGCAATGTAAGCACTGTGTCTCCATTCATGCTCACTTGTTTTACATCTTCTGCACTTCATAAACAAGGTTTCTTGGATTAAACACTTGCAATAATTTTAATGCCTATTACTCTATCTTGGTTCACTACACTGGAGCCTTCACACCCATCAAACATTTGCTTTATTTAATCTATAAATATGGCAAATTAAGTAGGGAAGAGGGCTGGGTGTGTCTACTTTAGAATTTGTTGTTGCTCCTTTTATAAATAATTTCATGGCTTGCAATTATTCTATTTTTGAAAGTTTTTATGGTTTCAGACTATGCCCATTATTGCGCACTAATTTATAGAGGTTGCAGTCAGCCTTGTCGTAGTGCCTTAACCCAGTTTCGTTTCCAGGAGCAATATACATTGTTGAAGTTAATTGTTCCCTAACCGTTTTTTCCATATGGCAGAGTGAGTCTCTCTGTAATAGCTTTGGAATGATTTATCCAACATTTTGTCATCATCCCTTGGATATTGCTCGGGAAGTCTCACGAATCTTCGTTGGGCCATAGCATACTGCCAAGTGAGTGTACTGAAGCTGCTACCTCAGACCCACCAACTGCCTTCGTTTTATCGCCTGCACTGAGATTAGTTTATAACATTTTCTCCACAAGTGAACTAAATGTTATTATCTTTATTACCGCTGTTGATGCTATTGTTATACAGGTGCAAAAATATTCTTATCTCTGCTATTTCTGAATCTTCCCCTGTGGACCTACAGTTAGTGATTAGCACTATATTAGTCATTCATTGACGTATATGGAGTTCCCAATTCATGCTGGAAATGATTGCAGACTTTCAGTTACAATTCTAACTTCAGACTGAAGTTAGCAGAGGATTGTGCACCACCTCAAAAGACCGAGACGGTGCAGTACAGTGTGTAAAGCCAGACTCAGGTCAGAGAGACACAGGCTCTTAACTCCATCCCACTAATGGTGCAGAGTGACTTTTTCTTCGACTTCTGTATCTGTAAATAGGAGAGAAATAATAATACTTACCTTGTAGGGCTGGTGAGGATTATAGGGAGAGTTTAAAGTACCTAGGATGACACATCGCAAGTGATAAGATCTCAAAAAAAAGGAAGCGATTGTTGAAATAAAAAGCTTTTCTAAGATATCTCAATATTAAGTATGATTTAAGGAAGGGGAAGAAAAAAAAGACACTTTAAAAAGTATCCTATTGCTTTATTAACATCCAAGGGGAAAGATAGTAAATGACAGCAAGTCTGAGTGCTGAGTACGTGTGCTGTCCATGAAAACGTCAACTACAGAGCACCTGGCCTTTTTATTGATGCTTCCTTAGTCAACAAAAGAAAAGCAAAGAGAAAAAAAGTGAATTTATTTCCCTATCCTTGTATAATGAACCATCTCGACTACATTGTTTGAAATGCAGTGAAGAAGATTTGATATTTGTAGAACACATAGTGTTTTGAAATCGTTGATGTATGTATTCTAACTTGAGTATATCAGGCCACTAGAACAAAGACATCCCAATTTCCATGTCAAGATGATAACTGGATTATCTAGGTGTCAAAAGTACAAAGTGTGCATTAAGCTGCTTTCTGCCTTGGTATAATGAGATCCTGTATGGGAGATGTATACACACTAGTCCTGCATAAGTCAAACAAATAAACGTGATGTGAACTAGGGCAATGAAGCAGGACAAGCACTTATGAATCAGACACATGCATTCAAAGAGAGCTGAGCTCACCAAAGCTGGCTGCTGAGACAGAGCTTTGGCATGTGTACTTACACTGGCATGTGTCAGTTCCTTCACTGGGGTTTTACATTACAAAGAGAACTACTTTATAGAACAGGCCATCAAGTGGAATCCACATCACTTTATCACTTTTCCCTTTGAGTTTATAGCAGAAACACATGCACACACGCGCGCGCACACACACACACACACACACACACACACCATCCTGGGAGTAACCTTAAAGAAATTCAGTGACTAAATATCAAGCATCTGCTGTGGCCAGGCAGGCCCTGTGCTAGGCTTTGGGGAGCCAAAGATGAAGAAGACAAGGAGTTTGTGATCTAGCAATGGAGACAGAGGCTTATGTATATCCCTTCCCACAATGTGATGTGTGCAATATGAAACAAAAGGCTTTGGGAACACAGAGGAGGCAGCAGGTAATTCTGCTAGGCAGTTAGGGTAAGGCATGCAGAGAAAGAGGGGAACATGTTGGTGAAGAAAGTAAATTACCCAGTTTCTAAAACATACTGTTATTTATATTTCATAGTCTATGGAATTTCAATACCAATACCTGTGGAATTTAAACCCTTGGTTTATTCTGCTAAATGTGCAGAGACTTGTTGCCACCAAAAAAAAGACCATTTTGGTGAAATTCTCTACTTCTTTCTTCTAATTTATTGGCTGTTTCATCAAAGTGAGTGGTTATTTTAATGTTAAGGAATTTGCAACTAAGAAATTTATGTGGTATCACATGCTTATTATAATATTAACTAATTTTCACAACTGCTCTGAAAATTTAATTAGCATTGGCACGTATTATGAGAAGCTCAGTTCTTAAATCTTCTCACTCTCAAAAAATCACAATTATTAATATTATTATTTAAAGAGTGAGTTCACATAGGTTATCCAATTCAATCCTCCCAACACCCCACGGTCTTTCAAGTACATGAACTATGGCAATAGCATACCTACTTGGCATCTGTTTCCAAATGTTTCCCATCACATCCATTTACCACCCTGCCTTCAAGTTATGCTTTCCAAAAGATAGATCTCTTCATCTCACTCTCTTGCCTAAAAACCTTCTCTGATCCCTAGTGTCTAATAGAATAAAGCCAAGACAGCTTGTTTAGGTATTCAGGACCAACGTAGCTTTCCTGCCTCATGTTCTGCCAATTTTGGTAATGCTCTCCAGTCACACCTAACTACCTACCGTTCTTTCAGCCTGTTTTGCCCTTGCACATGCTTCTTTATCCCAAAGCCCTCATGTCTGATTTTCTTGCCATCTGAACTTGAACTTTAAGACCCTGTCCAAGAATTACCTTTGTGAAGTTTTTCCTAACTTCACTCTTAAAAGTTAATCTGATGTAACCATAACACACGCACATGATTCTGGAAGCATGTACATATTTCTATTGGAGCAGGTATCCCATTGTGTTGAAATTATTCATTTATGAGCATCTCTTTCCTTTTAATTAGAGTCTCCATAAACATGACCAGAACAGGACAGTGGCATTTATCTTTATATACCAAGTACATATCAGAGGACTTCTTTGGTAAATACATAGTGTATAATAAAATATCATTATCCTCATTTCACCAAAGAGGGATCTGGTACGCAGAGAGATTTGCAAACTTGCCTGAGGTTATCTGAGTCATGAGCTCAAGAACTAATGCCAGACCCTTGGCCATACTCACCATAATGTCTGCAGATTTCAGCTTTCCTAAGAGTCATCACTGATAGACTGATTCATTTTTTTTCACTTAACAGACTATTATAAGCACTTTATTAGTTTTCCTGGGATGCTATAATAAAGTACTGCACACTGGGTGGCTTAAACAACAGAAATTTGTTTTCTCATAATTCTGGAGGCTGGAAGTCCAAGATCAAGGTATCAAAAGGGTGGTTTCTTCTGAGGCTTCTCTCCTTTGCTTGCAGATGGCCATCTTTTCCCAGTGTCTTCACAGGATCTTCCCCGTGTGTGTGTCTGTGTCCTCTTCTTAGGAGGACACAGGTCAGGTTGACCCTAATGACCTCATTTTAAATTAGTTATCTCTTTAGGGGGCTTATTTCCAAAAATAGTCACATTCTGAGGCACTGGGGGTAGAGTTTCAGTATATAAATTTGGGGGGGATGCAATTCAGCCCATAAGAGGTATCTTGGTAAGTGCTAAGCTGGGCAAACTTTGAGGCAGCCCCACTGATGTTCACAAGTTGCTAATCCATCTCACATTAGCCTTTCCACTGACTCTCTGACGCTTGTGGTAGGGGAGGGGACGCAAGGGAAGCTACTGACACTGTCTCCTTGGACAATTAATTAACCAGAGGAGATTATTTATTCATCTCATTTTCTCCTGGTCACTGTCAATGCCTCCAACCACCTTGGGGTCTTTTGTTCTAAAAGTCAGGATTCCTACATTAGAATGTCTTGTCTAACATTTGGATGACTTAATAGAGCAATGCCACAAATGCTTTCACTACCTGTGTATTTATGAAATTCCCCAACATTTGTGCTCTGGCTGGAAATGATAAGAATTGTAAAACCAGCAAAGGAAAACCTGCCCATTTACAGAGCAAAGCAGGAGTACAGCACGAATTTGAAATTCCTTCCTTTAAGTGCCTAAATCCTTTTCTTAATGCTATGAATCATGGGATAAAGGATTTTAGGTAAAAGCTGGAAGTTTTCTCCTTTATACAGTCAAAAGCCAAGATTTCTCATGCTTTTCTGAAAGAAATATATCCTGTAAATGATGACAATATCGGTCACAGCCTTAATGCCCACATAAAAGAGCAATTGTGAGACAGACACCTTCCTACAGTCATCCCTTTGAGCCCCTTGCGTGTCCCGACCACTTTTAAACCATCACGCTCTTTCTTCTCTATGGCAACAGTGCGCCCAGAAGGACCAAACATCTAAAAGCGTCTTCTCCCAGGGGCTCCTTCTAACTCAATAAGAAAGTTTAAAACTCCTGACAAAGTCTCCTTTTTCTCCCTTCATGTTCCCTTCAGCATCTTCCTTTTCTATTTCTGCCTGTGATGTGAAGTATTACAGATTCAGAAATACAATGTTATGTGACTTCTGGAGAACTCAAAGACCAAAGAGGCAATGAGCAAACACACAACACACTAGCTGAAACAGTGGAGCCCCTGACAAGGTGTTAAGGGTTGACCTTGGCCATTTGGGTTCAGGGTGAAAAGATCAGCCACCAGGAAACGTTGCCAGAGGAATGCAGGCATAAACGAGTAGGATCTACAGTGTTCTAGAAACATCCAGCCATACTCCCTGCATACTAGCTCAACCCTTTCAAAGACTGTTCCCATGGCTTTCTTTTCCTTGGATTTTTACCGTATGTTCATTACATTTCAACATACATTGAAGCGTGCTGTTTCTTAACAAATTCTCTATAAACATTCTATTTCTAAGCAGACTTTGCCACTTTTAGTTGTTTTAAGAAGTCCATGTTTATTCTTTCTTTTTCTTTGCTTTCTGTATTAGTGAGACTACACTTCTCTCTTTGTTGTGGGGGAGACCATGACCCAGGAATTGGGTAACTGGTTATTGGAACTTATGGTGTCAGGTTGAGAGAACAGTAGGTAGCAGGGTGGAGGAGATAAAAGTAGAATTTATAAGCCTGATGAGAGCTACTGGCAGGAGACTGACCTTAACAGGACAAGATGTTTACTTAGGGATTTTTAATATTTTGGAAAGTAATCAAGTACAATTGATACGAACAAGAGTTCTATAAAGGAAACCACGGCCCTGTGTTGAGAATCATCCCAGTATTCTCTCTCTTTTTCTCCTCCTAGCTATGAATCTGTCTGCTTCTCTCTGCCTGGCTTGAAAAATGTCTAAAGTGGGAATTGGTGGGAATTGCTACCCATGCCAGAGGCCATGGGGAAGATCCAAGAGGAGACTTACACCTTGTCTAGTGGCTGAGGGTTCAGAATCAGGGGCTTCATCAGGAGAGGAGGAGGTGTTTCAAAGGCAGGGAGGCTTGGGGTTGGGGAGAAAAGGCAACAGGAAAAGAAGCCATCTCTGTGGAGCTCTCCTGCCTGCAGAATCCACATAGGGATTTCCAGAAATTCTGGGCTCAGGGCTCCTTTATGGTGCAAGGGGATATGTTGGCTGAAAAGGGGGAGTACCACCCCAAATGTTTACATCCCTCTCCCCAGGCTCCTCTCTTTTCTGTATGGTTTTGTGTTACTGGAAACTGAATCATGAGCTTCTTGTGACGTCTTTGCAGTTCTAGTCCAGCTGTGTTGCAAACCACATGTTTGATCTTGGACAAGTCATTTTTACCTCTCAGTGCTCTGGTTTCCTCATCTGTAAAACTGGGATGATAGTACCTACTTTGCAGATTTGTGAGGATTCAGTAGAACAGCAAAAGGACAGATGGTCTGGTCTGCAGTGGGCACTTGCTGTGTGTTTGTTATTGAGAGCAGAGACGACTTTCCTCTCAATCCTGCCAAGCATGGAGAACCATCCCCTGTATAGCAGGTGCTCAGCAAATATTAAATAAATCAGGACAAGAAGATATGCCTTTGAGGACCAACAAGCCCCACATACAGAGGTTCTCCGTTTCCTGATGCGTCCCTCAGTCATTGCCGGACCCCACATACATGCACCTTCCTTCCAGCCACCAGGGAACAACTGTTTATTTGAACTTGGCTGTGGTTTCATTCCTCCATTCTGCTCCCTTTGCCTGGAATGTACTTTCCCTTCCTTACCCAGTTAATTCCACATCCTCGTAAACTCAGCTCGAATGTCCCTTTCTCTGGGAAGCTTTCCTGACTCCTGCCTCACTTTTCTGTGCTGCCACAGCACACATGATACCCTATTGTCCTAGTCGAGGTAACTGTCTTTCTGCCCCACTGGCCGGAGGGCACCCCTTGTGCACTAACTATTGTGTCCCCAGGGCCTGAGCAAAGGGCTAAGGCATGAAGGGCACCCAAGAAAGGGCTTTCAATGACCCAGTGCAGGGCTGCACAAATGCACGTGACAATGTCACCCTTTAATAGCAAGAGAGTTTGAGTCACAAGCTGAACCATGTGTCAGGAGACAGGACTAGGGCCACAGTCCACTGAGCCTGGAGGGCCTGGAGTCAGTGGCCTCAGGAAGGCAGAGAAGGATCCTGGAAAATCCTCCTCCTCTTCTCACAAACAGGCATCATGCCAGAGATATTCAGAAAAAAGAAGTGCTCGACTTCTTGCAAATGGAAGAAACTACAGGAAACGATACTCTCAATTCCACCCAATACTACCTCCCCTAACATTATTTGTGGGAGTAATGGATGTGGCACTGTCAGAGCCAGATGGATGGGTCCCTGGGGATGCCCCAGCCTGGCTCTGGGTCTGCAAATCCCTGACTATTGAGAACTACCCGGGGCATACCTTGCTTTCAGGAATCATGGCAAATAGAATGTGACTATTATGATAATCAATTAATAATCAATTAGTTTAGTAGTCTTCCCTTGTAGAAAACCTGCTGAAACAATGATGAATTGTGCAGACTCAATGAGGGCTGAAAGATGATAGAGGGGAAAAAAGTAGCTTTGCAGTTTAAACATACACACAAAACAGAAAAAAAAAAAAAAAAAGAAAGAAAGAAAGAAAGAAAAAAAACCTTAGAAATCAAATCCCCAAGCATGGCTGTCTCTGGAAAATGAATTCCACAGGCACCGACTCCAAGATGTTTTATCGAATGTGCTTGAGACTTGTAGGTGATGCATTGTCCCTCAGAGTCGTTAAAAGAAACCCAGATAGCTGTAACACAGCTCAGCTTCCAAGAAGTGCAGACTGTCCACACTTGCACTTCCACACAATATATGGTTATTGTTAGACGTGCGCATCCCCACATGCTGCCTGGACGGGGGCCTCTTTGCCCTTTATTCAGATGTGGGATAAGGATGCTTTCAGCACAGCAAGATGCCAGCCGTGCCTCCCCACTCAGAGCAGCCCCACAGCCCAAGCATGAGACGGAAGTGAAAAGTTCCTTTGTTCCTAATGCAGTGCTCATCTTTTGTCGCACAGCCCCCAAAGCTAAGGTACATGCAGACCACTTTAAAATCATTTTGATAATTTCTGAAAAACATAATCGCTACTAATTTTTTTTTTGGGGGTAAGTAAGGCTGTTAGCAGAGCTTTATAACCTATTGTTACAGACACCATACACTGAAAGCATTTAGGGCAGTGCTTAGGAAAAAGATATCCATGTAGGGTTTGTATTTCATTGAAAACAGAACGGTCATTATCCAGAGTCCAGATGATGGCTCCCTTTGTGACACAGCTTTGGGGATCCAACAAAACCCCTGCCCTTTCTGCAAAAGACACTGGTGAGAAATCCTCAAGGGAATGCTTTGCTGAGACTTCTTAGGCTCCAGGGAGGCAGCTTTGGGCATTTTGTGCTCAGGATGCTGGACCTCAGAGCAGATCTCATTTCATTTTTTTGGCATAGAGGGCAGCGAACATTGATAATTGAAGATTTGCCTGAGCAGAAGCCAACAGGGTGACAAAGTTTACTGATCCCTTGAAGCCCCAGACCCCAAGGAGTGCCTGATTACATCTTTATGTTTTTCTAATGTGCCTCAGACCTGCAACAGTGGACTTTTTTTTAACAGAGAAACCCTTCAAGATGTACATCCCGGGTGGGGAGGGTCATTCGTGTCCCCTGGAACCTCAGCATCTCCTGGAATTCTGAAGAGGAAGCCAGGATTTTAAGACTCAGAAATACTTCTGAGTAGAACCTTTTTGTTTGCATACTTTCCTTCTTCTCCAGATGGACACGCCAATCTGCTGTGGCGCGTGGGTGAGCATGTGCTAAAGTGAAGGCACAAGTGGGCTTTTCCATTGCTGTTATGAGCAACTGCAGACTAAATAATTTTCACCTTCTATTCCAAAGGCTTTTGTTTTCTCATTCACGACATACCAATTAAAACAGTTGAACTGAATACATCTTTACATAGAAGCACATTCAAAGGATTGTTTTTATAGCATGAGATTGTCATCATGATTATTTCCTTCCACCACCCACTCTTCTGGTGACACCTAAACCAACAACTCTATGGGAGGGAGGGACCAGCAGATGTCACTGTAGTTCTGTTCATTCATCTTTTCTCTTGACGGGATTCTAGTTCTATCCTTTTGGGCTCAGCCGATCACATTTCTTATTTAATCAAAGCATAATGCATCATAACATTTGTAATTCACGTTGTTGTCATTCTTTCATTGTGTGCGGAATTGGATACATATCTTTGCAAACAGAGATGCAAGCGAAAAAGTAGCCCACACACCCCCAGTGAGGTGTGGAAAGCAAAGGCCCTGCTGGAGAGCCATGATAAGATGCAGGGACAAAAGAGCAGGGAAGGGCATCTGCACACTGACTCTTAGTTCTGATGGACAGTCTCGGCGTTGAAGACAGACACATTCCCTTCATTCTTGTGGAGGTCTTACAGGAGGCATCAGCCGGGGGACAGCTGGGTGTGAGGGCAGATCCCCTGTCAGGATAGCTAGGGACCACTCAGCAGAGGAGAAAGAGAGCAGGAGTTGGAGATGTAGTGAATCTTTAGGAATAAAGTCCCTGGGGCACTGCATTCTCCACATTAAAAAAAAATCACTGCACTCTTGGGTGAAAAAAAAGATCCATGTATTAACTTCAGGGTCATCGTTGGGCAGAAGGTATGATACAGTTCCTGGGAAGTTCCGTGTTTGAGGGAGAGAGGTTGACCCCACAATGAAGACGGTAGGATGATCTGCTTGCCTTGTGCTCTCTATTCTGATAGAAAGAAAATCAATGTCGAATTGAAGAAGATCAAAAAGGGCTTCTTCTTAGAAATAATCACATCCATCTTTTGGGGAATAGAAAGTTTTGTGGTCCTTATTTGTGGCAACTTTGTGTGTAACTCAAGCGAAGAATATGGATGTCATTCAATCACAAAGATTGGACTTAAGCACAGATTCCTCGGGAATAAGTAAAGCTCTTGAGCTTGCGAACAAAGCAACACTAATAGAATAAGTTATCTTTTAACAGAAGTTATGATATCCCCTCTACTGCCCAAATCATTTAGTACCTCACTAGCCGGGATTTTATGGACTGGCAGTCTTCCTAGATGGACATATTCAATGGAAAGTCTGTGTCTAGGTTGAAGTCCTTGTGCTCAGCCTTCCCACTAACCAGCACTCCCCACACATGTAACAGCTGCTGAGTTAGGAGCTGGAGTTCGATTATCCAATAATACACTCAGTCCTAGTTCTCCTCTAAAATTTGCTATTTTGACTTAACCTTTATCCAAAAGTTCAAGCCAAAGCCATCCTTAAAAAGACAGATGCTCAGTTAAGCATTTTTCTTCCCCTTTCTCTCTTCCTCCTCTTTCTTTGTAAAGTAGGCAGCCTTCAAAATGGCTGCCAGCAATCCATTATTCAAACCTTTGTGTAATCCCCTCCTACATTGCATCAGGGTTGGTCTGTGATACCAATAGAATATGGTGGAAATGATGGTGTGCAACTTCTGAGTGGAGCTGATGAAGGACCTTGTGGTTCCCACCTTCCTTCTTCTTGGCTCACTTGGTCTAGGGAGACGTTGGCTGCCGTGCCATGAGGTCATCCAAGCAGCTTATGGAGAAGCCCACGTGGAGACTAAGGAGGCCTCCTGCCAACGGCCATCGCCAACCTGCCAGCAGTGGGAGTGAGCCACTGTGGAAGCAGCTCTTCCAGCCCCAGTCAAGCCTTCAGATAACTGCAATTCCAACTGACATCTTGGCTGAAACTTCATGAGAGACCCTGAGCTAAAGCCATCTAGCTTGAGCTTCTTCCAGTGAAACTGTGAGAGATTATCGATATATTTTGTTGTGTTTGAGAGCCAAGTTGAGAGTGAGGCAAGCTTAGGGCACCACATTTAAGAAGACACACACTCTCAGTGTCATGTAAGTGCATGATCACTAGCCACACAGTAGTTCCAAACCTGTTTTTTTAAGTCACTAAATCCTGGGCTAATTTGTTACTGAGCTATCGATAAATGATTGATTCTTCTTCTCTCCCTCCTTTCTGTCTTTGGTTTCTTCACTGAGTTACACTCAGTAAGGCTCATGCTGACCTCCTGGAGGTTTGTCCTTTATTTCCCTTTGAGCTTCCCTGTTATCAGAAGCTGTGCTGTTACCTCTTAGAGATACCTTCTTTTGATTTGCAGTCCAATATTGTCATCCTTCACGCCAGTCAATTAATTTAGAAAGCAAAAGAACCACAACCATCATGCGTTTGCAACTTTTCTAGTACTGATACATGTCAATGGCCGCTTTATCAGGTGCTGTCATATCAAGATGATGTTCAGCTTCTGTCTCACCACAGGTTGTGACAGTAGTGAACATTTTTCTTGATGTGAAACAATGGGGTTGTGGTGTAGAACACAGCCTGGAGTCACGGGGGATGAAGTAATAGTTAAAGTCAGTGCAGGTCAATAAGAACCAGAGGCTTTTCAGGAAAAACGGTGTGACCAGAGCCAAAGACTTTAGTGAGAGGATCAAGGACAAATATCTAATTCAAAACTGGATCGCAGCTAATTTTGAACACTTGCTTGCACTTGAACAGAGATTGGTAGATGCTACTGAGTGACTTTAACCTTTTCTGATCATCTCCAAAATGCATCGACACACTCAACAATGCCAACAGTAACACACCTTCTCAACCCAATTTTTTCTTGATTTCAGAAGATTCCTGGGAATCTAGAGTTTTAAATGAAAGACAAACCATTTATTTTATTATTTTGCTTTTGGCAAGCTCGTGTTTCTCTCTCTCTCTTTTGTTAAAGATTGTACTTACACAAAACAAATTCTGCAGTTCAGGAGTCCTTTTAGACCCATTTACACTACTGAGGTGTTGTGAAATAAAGTCCAAATTCTATTCAGACCAATGATTACTTAGACAATGAAGAATATAAGAATTTTTAAAAATTGAAATCTGCTCAAATTTGCCAAAAGTTGATGACAATAAAGAGGACCAGCATGTTCTTTCTCCTTCTCCACTTGACAGACAGACCTACTAGTGTATTATCAACTCTTAAGAAAAAGGAGACTCCTAGAAAACACTGAATTTGATTATAATAAATAATAATAATAATAAAAACAAGAGGAAGGAGGAGGAAGAAGAGGAGGAGAAAGAAAAGAAGGAAAAAGGAGAAGTAGAAAAAGAAGGAGGAGGAGGAGAAACAATAGCAACAGCAACATCTATTGAGCATCAACCCTCCAGGCACTGTTTTAAGTGCTTTTCACGTATTAGCTTATTTAATCTTCACAAAAACTCTGGTGAAAGATCCTATGTTTATCCACATGATACGAGAGGACACTGAAACACACAGAAATTGAGTAACCAGAGATCACGTGGCCCGTAAGTGGCAGATTCAGGAAGGTTATTCTTGAGGTTACAAAGGAGATGCTATTGGTGTCCTTAGATGTTTTGTCAATGTCCCTCAGTACTGTTGTTGAGGACCTTGACCACGGGCACTTCTAGAAGTGATGCTTTACTCAGCACAACTAGATGGCCTGTAGCAGCCATAACCATAAAGTCCAGAGTGGGGAGACGTGGAAGGACCATCGCTCAGAATGGGCAGAGGAAGTGAGACCACCACAGAAATATGTTCCCAGTAGCTTCAAGCAACACGAGATACTTAGAGACTTTGGTAGCTAACATCATTATGAGATATACTTTCGATTGAGTAAGGAACACTATCGATGTTTTTCTTTACACCCACCAACCACAAGGAGTCTTTGTGGGTGACAAAGACCATACGGAAGAGGTCATTCTTTCAGCCTCTCCTTAAACTTGAATGACAGCTTCAGCATCAACACTTCTGCAACTAAAGCATAAGGCCCTTGAAGGGAGGGGCCATCTAATTTTTGGCAGCACAGTGTCTAGCACCGAATAGCCATTCAGATATATTGACCTGATATCCAAGGAGGAAGAATGATTATATACTCACAGCCAATGAACCACAATGGACACAAGAAATAACATAAAACTATGGCCCCTAGGCTTTGGTTCCAAAAAGGCCTGAGTTTTGCTCCAGGCTCTGCCACTTCCTGGCTGTGCAATTAGAGAAATTACTTAATCATTCTAAACCTCAATTTCCTTGCTTATAAAAGAGAGTAATTGCAACATATATTTCATGGAGGTTATCTTGAAGATACAATTATGAGGCAAGAGTTGAGAGCATGAACTTTGGAACAGACTGCATGAGTGTTGAATTTTTGCCCTGCCTCTTAATTAGACATATAACCTTGGGCAAATTGTTTAACCTCACTGTGCCTCAGTTTACTTATCTGTAAAATGTGATGATAATAATAGTACTTACCTCATGGGGTTTTTGTGAGAAATAAGGTAATAAATATAAAATGTGTACAACAATGTCTGGCACATAGAAAGTTTTATTTGTGTTCACTATTAGAGTTAAGTCACAGAATGCTTTTAAAGCTCATGGCACTGTGCCCTGGCACACTGAAAATGCTCAATAAATGGTTATTATTGTACATTTTCCTGATAGTAGTTAACATTAGTTTGAAGGAGGGGGGCATCTAATGTGAAATGTGAATGAATCACAAGTTGCTACATTATTGCAATTTTAATAATGCTATTGTCTATTTCCTGTGAGTGACACTCTAAATTAAACTGTTGGCTCATCAAGGGACTGTTTCCTGGGATTTTTGAATTTCTTTTAACATCCAATAGGCCTTCTGGCGAATGTCACATGTTGATTTGTTAGTGATGATCATTTAGTGGTGATCAATGTTGAACCTCAGCCACGGTACAAATATCCTCTGTTTTATGGGCTATATATTTGGAACTTTAGCAACCCTTATCTGGGGGACTCTTCCTTAAAGGCACACATTGTGATTTTATTGTGCCCATTTTTCTCAAATGTAATTTTTTCCAATGCTGGCAGAGGTGTTGCAGAATCACAATGGTAGGAGACCTTTAGACCCCACAGCAGAGCCTGTGGGCCCAGAAATCTGTCTTTCTGTCTCTCACAGGCAGGAGTGATTTCCCAGGTTCTTGTTTCAAAGGGCTAACCTGGCCAGGGCTTGTTCTCAAATGCAGTCTCTCCTTTTTGCTCTGGCTGGCTGTTGGAAGGACTCGCCCCCGGTTGCTTGTCAGGTGCAGGCATTTGGCAACCTGGAGGCAGGCTCAGTGGCAGCTCATGTTTCCGACCCCGGCATAGCCATTGACAGGAAGGGCTGGCATGTATCACATCTCCGCGGCCAACCAGGTGATTGCTTTCCCAAAGGTGGGAACAGGTGCTTCGCCTATGTCTCCACAGTGCCTCTTTTTCTCCAGTCAGGCTGTTTGGTGAGTTGCCCTTTGGTAAAATCCACTTAGATGCGGCTGGCAGGCAGGCATTTTATGTCTCTCGGAGGCAACCATGAGCACTAGTCTTTGCATTGGAATAGATCGCCAGTCATGCTGGTCCCTTGGCCCCTACCAACCTTTCCCTCAAGCCAGCCCACCTGTAAAGAAAGTTTACTGGTAGAGAATTTTAAAAAATACATTAAAGAATTTCTTTTGGGAAGGAAGACATTTTATGATAATATTTTTAAACATTTTTAAAGTCATGGGAAACTGCCTGTGAATGAACTTATCAGGGCTACGTTTGGGGTTCCTGCAGCCAGCCTGCCAGGATGTATCTATTGAGGAAATGTCCAAGGGACAGACATTCCAGGAAAAACAGTGGTTCAGGGGTTGTCATTCTGCAGATACTCAGAAGGCAAATTTTCTCTGGGACCACAAGGCAGAGACTGGCTTCTTTGACGAGGGGGAGGGGACGCACGTTGGCCTCACTCAACGTGGGGTCAGAAGGAGAAGATTTAGTTGATGAGATCATTCTCCAGAAACAAAATCAGGGAAAGATTGGGATCCATAGCCTGTAAACATCTTACAAAGTTCTGAGACTTTTATGATATCCCCACATAGTGAATGTTTGGATCCCCCTGTATGTTTCCACTGAGTGATTCGTAGAACTTTTCAGGTGAAGGGGGCCTGTGCTTGTGTTTAGGTTTGTGGGGAAGAGGGCTCCTGGGAAGAATGTATCCTGCTCTGCCACTTGGCTATGTGGTGGTGTGTGGCCCAAGAGGCAGAGCATGGTGGCAGTTGTAGAGCAAAGTGAAGGCTTGGAGAGAGAGGGAAAGGCTCGAGTTCCACGGTGATAAAGGGGAGTGCAGGCCAGACCTCCAGGGTATCATGGCACCCCTCCTGCCTCCTCCTTCTTCCTTTTGCTCCTGTTAGTGCTGCCTTCGTCCTAAGGACCAAACTATCTTAACTACCCAGGAGGGAGACATCACTCCTCTGTTCAACGAAATTCACTTGACATAAAAGTAAAACACATACACACACACACACACACACACGTGTTTATATAGACGTATATAAATTTACTTATTAAAAATATATGTCATTGACATCAGACATTTTCTTTCCCAGGGATTTTTTCTTTCTTTTTTTTTTTTTTTTTTTTTTTTTTTTTTTTTGCAGTTTTAAAGATTCTAGGTGTTTTTAAGAAGCAATGCTACACTCATGGGACTAGTATTGGCTGGAGACTTTTCAGTCATCAGTTAAAGGCCTAAGGGGGAACTATTTTTCCTGCAGACGAATTGCAGAGGAGGAAGGAGAAAGATGGATAGCTCTAGAAAATCCATTCTCTAGGAAGACAAGATTCAGGCCAATATAAAGCAGTTGTGTTAACTTTATCCCTGCTGCCAATTGATGTGCATTGCTAAGAGTGGCCTTCCTAGGGCCACTTTTTTATCTGTAAGGCCGGCCTTGTGTGCAGCCAGGCTGACCATGAAAAACTAAACATCCCTGCCAAATAGTAAATTCCACTAAAGTAAGAGCTATGCCCATCCTTGAGCATAAATTCTGAATGTTTAGTTCACAACTCAACCTCATGGTCACTTAAAGATTTGCTGACTTGTTGACACTCTGCTCAGAAAAGACATGTCTGTGAAAATAAGCATGCACAGCATTTGTCTGTGTGACCTTGAACCAATTCTCTAGCCTTCTTAGATTACTGTTTCCTCATCTGTGAAAAATACAGTGCTTAACATTTATTGGGTGCTAACCCTGTAGCAGGCATCAAACTAAGCACTTCATAGTCGTGATCTCATGAGTCTTTAAAACATAACTTTGGAGTAGAATCTGTTACTATTTTGCAGATGAGGAGGCTCTGGCATAGAGAAGCCTCAGGTTACTGAGCTGGTAAGTGGCAGAGTGACAACCTGAAGGCAGCAGTCTGGCTCCAGAGCCCATAGTTTACTTACTACCCAGGGATAGGAATGATGAAGGTGCCTGTAATGAATTTATTTATGCATTAAATCAACATCTCTCTGGGGAGTGCCCTCTACTCCAGGTCCCCTTGAGCTGTGGTGTGCATTTGTGGGAGAAGGAGAGCAAAGGCTCTTGTGTCAGGAATGCTTTTGGCTGCAAGTAACAGAAATTCCAACTCACAGTCCCTTGCAGGTGATTGGCTTTCTGGAAGTGGTGATTCTGCTGTGTGTCTTTGGGCATTAACCACCCCTAGAATCTTCAGTTGAAAGGGCTATACTTTCTCAGGATTTTTCAGGGTGGCACCAAGTACAGGGAGAAATGTGAGGCTTTCAGCTTCTGTGCAAGCTTTGATTTCTCTTCAGATCCATGCTGGCCACCTGGGGAAGGCCTTTGCCTGCTCCCTTTCCCTCCCCCCTGGGAAATGCCTCCTCGTGGGAGGGAGAACGCAGATCCCTTTGAGTGGTGAAATTTGAGGAGTCTTGGCTCTTTCTGTAATAACGTTTCATTTCCTGGAATGCCTGCAGCCCATTTCTGTGAAACCAGGCCATGAGTAACTAACTGGAAGAGCAAATGATTTGAGAATTAAAAAATTACTATTGGCCAAACCCCCTGATGGTTCCCTTCATTATTTAAAACTAACTTTTTTTTTTTTTTTTCAGGTGAGCGCTTGAAATGGGGAACGTGGTGATTAAATGTTTGGTTACTTCCACTTATAAGGGGATATCCCTAAATGAAGTTAAATTGTCTCTTATACCCACCTTTTCTGCTCCATTTTTACAGCTGATGATAATGCACTCATTGAGGCTCCCAATACCTCATGGACCTTGCAAGAGCCTCCCAACTTGTCTCTCTCCCTCTAATCTCTTCTGTTCCCTACCACCAAATTAATCTCTCTAAAATACTGCTTTCATCATCTTGTTGCTCTGCTAATAAAACTGTGTGGGGCTCCTCTCTACCTAACAAATAGACTCGAGAATGGCAGCCAGGCATTCCCATCCTCCACCTTTAGTGCTGTGCCTCTTTTCCCCTTTATTCCCCCATGGGGATTCGTTTCCCCCACTAAGCAGCTCCATACGCAGTTCTATCTCTGATCCTTTGCTCTGATCTGTGCTTGGACTTCTCTGCTCTACCTCTCTAGATCTCCTACTCAATCTGTCATTGAAGCCTCCTTCAATCATGTAGACTCCTTGGCCAATCTTGCCTTCCTCAGCAATCTCTTCTCTCTACTCCCAGATATTCTATAGTCCTTATTACCCTGAAACCTTCTCACAAGTTTGAGCAAATGCTAGATGAGCTTGTTACTTATGGCTCTAAGACTTGGCTCTACCATTTCTGCTATTTATTGTCTGCAGCAGAATTTGTGATGCTTTTTAGTCTAGTGAACAATTTCAGGGATGGGTTTGAGTCAGACGTACTATGGTGGATATTGTTAGTTGTCCATCCGATGTCTCCCTTCTTTTTTACTGATAAGATGCCTATTTTATTCAGTATAGTAACATGCCCAGTCATAGTGCTTTAATCTTA
Source organism: Camelus ferus (assembly GCF_009834535.1). NCBI lineage: Eukaryota > Metazoa > Chordata > Mammalia > Artiodactyla > Camelidae > Camelus > Camelus ferus. The sequence continues at coordinate 10,459,559 of NC_045719.1, forward strand.
AATCCGAGATAATCAGAACACTCAATCCCATTTTTCAGCTTCTGTTACAGCCAGGAGTGGCCATTGGGCACTATACTGATAAGTATGCCAGGTGTCTTTGAGAAAGGATTTGTTTCCTGATAAAAGGCATAGTGCTTGAAGAGAAAGTGCACTGATGTTGAACCTTTCACCTCTACCTACCTTGAATATCATTAGGATGTTTCGGACCCATACTGACCATTTTGCAACCAGAGAGGCAACAAGACTGAGGGTGAAAAGTCAACACATTGACTATGGTAAACAGAAGGACAGGAAGAAATTGGATGTTAGTGTCTTTGTTGAACCACTATATCAACATGCAACTACATCTCAACTTCCTATATGTGAGATAATTAAATGTCTTTAATAGTTAAGCCACTGTTACTTGGCTATTCTATTACTTGCAGCTGAAAGCATTTCTAACTTCACAACCATATTTGTATTTCCAGGGCCCTAAACAATGCTTGAACATTGTATATCTAATCAAATGCTTTGAACCAGTTCAGGAGCAGATGTTGTCATATTTCATTATAAAAGAGACTTTCAGGAAATGAACATCATATGTGTTTGCAACTAAGTGCATCAGAGAAATAAACTCTTTCAATAACAAACTTTAAACTGTTAATTCATAACCATAATAATTCATTAAATAATAGGACAATTGAGCAAGAAAAACAAAGGAAATAATAGAAAGAATGCATTAATTTCCTGGTTAGTGCCAGGAAAAAAAAAAAGGTACTTTGAATCACTTTCTTAAATAACCAAAATTTTAGCTATAATAAGGTCCCACTAATATTTACATATTGATTTTCTCCATTTGTTAGTGAAAACTCCATTCCTTTGAGAGGGCTTCAGCCAAAGCAATATTTCCGCCTTTCTTCCCACTCTTACTCTTTCCTTTCCATGAAAAGTGAGTTACCTAATAAGAAACTTTGAGAGAAAGTTCCAGGCATACTCCACTTAGCCTCTCTCTGACTTCTCAGTGTCTAGTGGAGCAGCTTGACTTCTGGATGTAAATACCTCTGCTAACCCATGTAGTAAGCTTCAGGGGTCTTGATCTACCCCTGCATAAGTGATGCCAGCAGTTGGAATACACAAGTTCAAATCCAAGGGGATGTATTAGAAACCCAGTTGTGGCCAATAGTGGAGCATGGCTCTCTAATTTGGCTTTATTAGTAATTAAGTTGATGTTTTGATCTTCATAAGTCTCTCTCCTGTGTCTACTTCTCAACTTGTTTTCAACATAGGAAGGAAAAGAAGTTTATTATTAATTTGTAACTTTGAATGCTGACTTAAAGCCATGATATGGAATTCTCCTGGGATGTTTCTTACTTGAGTGTCAGAAAAACCAATCTTCTCGTTTTTGGAATAATAACAATAACAACAACAACAACAACAACAACAACTACTACTACTACTTATCTGATTAGTCATTCAGTGAATATTTATTATCTATTATGTATGCTATAAACATGTGTTGAATATATAGTGGTCATCAAAAATAGACATGATTTATAATAAAAAACCAAATATAAAATCAGACTGTTCTGAGTGCTACTAAAGAGAGGGAAAGTTGCTTTCCATAAAAACAGATACTATAGGGATGTGATTTAACAGAGGAGATCAACAAAAGCTTCTCTGAGGAAGCAATACTCAGTCTGAGGAATGAATTATCATTAACTAGTTGAAGGGAGTGAGAAAGAATATTCTAAGCACATGTGAAAGCCCTGCGATGGGAGAGAGTATTGCAAGTACAAGGGAATTTTAAAAGTCCAAGGAGGATTGAGGAGAATGAAATAAAGAGATAATGTAGATAAGGTTGGAGAGATGGGTAGGGGAAAAGTCATTCAGAACCTTGAAAGCCACATTAAGTAAGGAATTTGGTCTTTATCTTAAGAATAATAGGAAAGCAGCCTGGCAGGAAGTCAGACAAATGATGGTAGCTTGGACTAAGCAGTGATAGACAGAAAGAGATAACTGAACAAATATTTAGACTATTTAGAAGGCAAAACTTAGTTATGGGTAGAATGAGTGTGAAGAAGACATTAAGAATAATACCTAAGGGCTGGTATAACAGGATGGATGGGGAGGGTGGCATTTACTGAAAGAAAAAGCTATTGGAGAAGACCTTACTTAGGAAGAAAGATGATGAGTTTTGGTTTTGGACCCATTGAGCCTAAGATCAGGCCTCTTAGACACAGACAAGGAGGTCCAGTAGGCAACTGAACGTGTGGGTCTTGAATGGACCATAGGTAGTCTGGGCTAGAGATAAATAAATTAGCAAACAAGCCATGTATACATAATTGAAGCTGTAAGCTTGGAAGAGCTTATCTGGGGAAAGTTTATGTAAAAATCAGACAAAGACCAAGATCTGCAGAAAACTGACATTTAATAGTCAGATAAAGGGATGCGAGCCTGAAAAGAATAACAAAAAGCAATTACACAGGTAGGAAGAAAACCAGGAGAATATTGTGCAAGCTGGGAGGAAAGGCTTAAAGAAGAGAGTTGCGTTCAACTCTGTGAAATATTGCCAAGATGGGATAGAAGAGAGCTGAAAAGTGTTCATTCATTGAATTTAGTCACTGAGAATTTAACAAGGGTGTTATCATGGGAGTGATGGGACAGAAACCCTGTTGGAGTGTGTTGAGTACTGAGTGAAAGGTGTTTAGAAGAGGAAACAGTAAGTTTAGGACAAATTCTTCTAGAAATTTGAGTGTGAAGGGAAAGAAAGAGAGGTAGAACTGAAGTTGAAGAGCATTTTAAAATGTGATTTAAGATGATTTAACAAGTCCAGTGAGAAGGGCTTGCTTGAGAAGAGCCTGAATATCTCAAAGAAAGAGACTTAATTGTAAGTGTGAGGTTCCTAAGGAGATGGGGGACAGGAGGCAAAGTGTAGCCAAAGTATTGACTTTATAGGTGGGAGGATGAATAGCTCTTCCATCTTAAAAAGGGGGGAAGGAAGCATGGATGTAGGTTTGTAGATCAGAAGGCCAATGCATGCTTGTTGGATGTCCTCGATGTCTTCTGTGAAGTGGGTGAGCTCACAGGCTGAAAACAAAGGAGAAGCTCTGAGTGCGGGAGGAGAGTAGAGATCTGTACAGTCATGGAAAGTAAGAGATTGAGTTGACCAGTACACAGGTGTGGACACATGCATTGTTGGACAGTATTCGTGACCCATTTGAGGTGGATGGTCATGAACTTACAGTGAAACAGTAATAATTTCTTGAAAAATGAAGCACAGTTATTTTAATATTCTCCCCAAATACTCCATAACCTATGGATTTGTTTATATTGCCCACTTAGAAAAATCTTGGTTGTATGTTAGGTCTTATCTTTTTGTATGCCCAGTTATTTTTTATTGAGTACTCAATTTTTTTTACACAATTAATGCTTATTATCACACAGTTTCTGTGAGTCAGACATTGAGGGATGGCTTAGCTGGATGGTTCTAGTTAGGGAGTTCCCGTGAGCTTCTACTCAAGGTGTCATCTAGAGCTGTAGCATCTCAAGGCTTGACTGGAACTGCAGGATCCCCTTCCAAGTTGACGCACTCACATAGCTGTTGGTAGAAGGCCAAGGACTCAGTTTCCGAGCGTGGGGACTCTCGAGAGGGTTGCTTGAGATCCCTCTGATATGGCAGCTGCCTTCCCAGAGTGAGTGATGTTAGGAGTAAGATGGAAGCCAGGGGTCACTTATTTTTGACTGAGTGTTCGATAGAGAAAATTTGAGACACTGGATGATGTTTTCTTCCTCCAGAGAAGACTGGCCATTGTTACCAGAAAGGGGCTAAGTTAAGGGCACTAGCAATTGCAGACCCTTCATCTTATCAGAAGTGGATATGATAAGAACTCCCTGTGAAGGCTCAATATTTTCAGTTCACTTTTACTTCTTGGGTGTGGTCCTTACAGCATCCCAGCTAATTTCCTGGGTGCTTACTAGGCAGGCCTTGAACTCCAAGCTTTGACCCCCCCAGACCCTGGAGACTGCCACAATTCCTGCTGAGCTTCTCAGTCTCTCAGCTGTGCTCTCAGGATTCCGGGTGCCTGAAGGGCCATGGTTCTCAGAATTTAGGGTACATCAGAATCAACCAGATGGTTTGTTAAAGCAGATTTCTGGGTCAGATTCAGTAGATCTGGGTGGAGCCAAAGAATTTGCATTTCTAACAAGTTACCAGGTACTAATGCTTACTCAGTGCCTACACATGGGGAACCATCTTTCTAGGGAGAGGCAGCCTTGAACAGGCTTCCCTCCTCTCTGAGATCTGACAGTGTGATTTCTCACTGCCTTGGTAACTTTTCAGTGTCCTTAAACTGATGTTTCTTTTCACATGTTTCTTACGATCAGAGAGAGGATTGTTCTGAACCACCTACTCTTCTGTTGCCAGAAAAAAAATAAAAACTTCCAAATTAATAATGATGGCTAATATGACAGAGAAAGTATGGTGTGTTAGACCATGGCTGGCATGGCTGTTGACTGAACAACTCTAGGGGGCATCGCTCACATTGCATTTTATATGACTGGCTGCACCATGTTGGTGGGGTTGTGCAATGCAGCAGCTCTGTATAGCTGGGTCCTGTGTGGTGATCTTTATATATACTATTCCACTTATCCTCACAAAGTTCCTATAATCCTTATTTGCAAATAAGGAAACTGAAACTTAGAATGAATAACTTTCCAAAGGTCACAGAGTTTGTCATTGCTAAAACTCTATTTCTCCATATGTGGGAAACCAAGTTTGCATTAAGCCTTTGACCTTCCCACCTTCCCTATCTGTAAAATGGGCACAGGAGTATTTATTCTCCACCTTGGAGCTAGGTAGAGTGAATTAATGAAGCAGTGAGTTTAAACTCTTGAGAGTTTTGGGAAATAAGAAAATTCACTTTCATTATCACAGTTCTGTTCAGGAAAGTGGTTCTGTTACGAAAGTATAAACACCTCCAGTTGTTAAGCAAGCAAATGAAGACAACCGGCGAAGCAGAGCTCAGGCCAAGGCAGGTGTTTCAAATAGCACTGCAGAGTGATGGTGAGAACATCCACCTTTCAAATGACTCCCTGCTTTAAAAAGAACAGCTTTAAAAGGCAACAGCTCCATCCACTGAGGTGTATGAGACCATTTCTCCTCTCCTTCTTTTCCTCTTTCTCTTAAGGACACCAGGTGTTTATTCTTTTGTTTCTTCTCTCTCAGTGACTAATAACAAAGTGTTCTTTTAAAAAGTTAGGATTTTAAGAGCTCCTAGACTCTTCTGGCATTATTACTGCAACATAAAACTCTTTATCTAGAGGTCCCACATTGAAGTGTAGACTGGGTCAGTAGTGGTCGGTCTGATACTGGCCATCTGTGGACTGTTGCATGGTTTGTGTGGATTGGATTGTTGAGCTCTGCTCACTTGCCAGTCCACGTTGGAAGGGGATTGCCAGACACTGGTTGGCACTCTCAGCACAGAGGCCAAAACCTTGGTGGAAAGGGATTCAGCTTTACTGAGATTGTCTCCTGGAGAAAATATGCGTGGGGCAATGGAAAAAGGGCATGAGTTGCTTGGGAAGAAAGAGAGAGATGTTCCCATAACCTTCCACCTTCTTGACTACAAAGAAGATACCTCTTTCCAGACCCAGGGAAGAGGTTCACTTCCTGGTTTGTCATTCACTTCTGGAACTTTATGCAGCAGAGAAGACAATTGCCAGTAGTAAATGATGCAAGTAATGTTGTGCAGAGGAAACTGCTCTTGCTTTGACTAAAGAGACAGGAGCTGGACCGGAGACCACACAGGAAGGGGAGTAGGGCAGGGGAGCACGGGCATGAATGTACAAAGGGGCAGAGAACTCCCTATCTTCTTGGCACACGTAAACACTCATGTGAGATCTCTCCAACGCCCAGAGAACATGCAGTAGGATGTCCTGCTGTTTCTTTTCTGTCTGGTTCTCTCCCAGCTGGCTCCATGCTCCTACAGGAAGGCAGGGTCTCTGTATACTGCTCTTGTCATCTCCCATGGGGTCAATGTCAAGGACAGGTGTGGTCCCTGACACCCCCCACCCCTCTCCCCCACTCAGGTGTACTATTTATTGTCATCTCTGGGTCTAGGCATTTTTAGATCAGTTTTGACTCAGGAAACAGTAAATGCTTTTTAAAATTTTTAATTTTTTCAAAAGGGGGCACATACATTCAGTTTCTTTCTTTCTTTTTTCAATTACTACATTGTCCCTATTCTAAAAGTCCTTGCCTGAATCCAAGGGCCTTCCCTAACTGGTCTGAATCTTCAACACACTGTCACTAGGGTGGAATATAGGAGATCCAAATTTCAGTGCATCAGTGTGTGAATGATGTTGAAAAGGGAGCAGTGAAGAACACGGAAATCTGGTGGTGGATGAGAAAGACAGAGCGGCAGGGCAGGGGTGGTGTTTGCAGGAAGGTTTGTTAAGACCAGGGAGGAATCGTGCTTGTATTTTCAGTTTGGGAGACGGAGAAGAGAGCGGGAAGCAAAATGTGCTGGACAGAGGGGATAGCAGTTTTAAGCAAATGCCGGTGAAGGGAGAAAGGAAAGGAATGAACTGCACAGGAGGAGGAGGGATTCCTGAGAGGATGAGATATAGAGGGTGCTGTTATGGATACATTTCAGATGGGAGGCAAGCCTTCGGCGCTTCATCAACAATGTGCTCTCTTTTCTTTGCATTGTAGAAGTCAAGACTCTTCCTTCACTGAGAGGTGGCCAGGAGCCTGGGAAATGTGCCCAAGATTTGTGGGAGAAGGGAAAAGAGGCCACAAGGGAACAGAAGTGGAGGGTTGCTGACAGGGCTGGGTGCAGAGGGATTTGCACCACTATCTGTATATTGGTGTCATCTTTAAAGTCATCCACCAAAGCTTGCTTTTCAGTCATGCAGTGGGGATCACTTGTATTAACAAGGAGGTTTGACATGAGGATTGGAGAAAAAACAGACTATAGAAAATTCTGTCCAAGATATACATGGAGTGGGGGAAAAAAAACCCAATTGGGGTTGTCAAAAAGTTTTCGAAGAACTTTACAAAAAAACTTTTCTCTTATTTAAGTCAAAACAGCATGGAAAATAATAATATGGAGTTCAAGCTCCATTCTCTCTGTTGGAGGTGATGCTTGAAGAAAAAGAAAAGTGTATTCTGTGGTTAGTCATATTTTAATTGGTCACAATATGAAGCAAAAGTTCAAAACTAAATGCTAGAAATATTTCCCCTCTGGAACATTCAATTAAAATCTGTAGGGGGAAAAGCCTCAAAATGACAGCCAGAGAATAACAACAACAACAAAAGCCACTGTAAACCTAGACATTGGCAGGCAGATGACATTGAAATGAGTTGCGTGCATGCATGTGTGTGTGTGTGTGTGTGTGTGTGTGTGTGTATGTAGGGAGCGTTTGTTGAAGGTGGGGCCGGGGGATGGAGTGGTCATCCTGGGCACTCCTAGTGGAAGGTTCAGCCTAACCTGTGCACTGAACATTAGTCTCCCTCCAAGCATGTTTTGCTCCAAGCAAAAGTGTGATTGGACAGAGTTCATCTTAAGCATCTGGAATCCTGCCTTTCCATGCTCTTCTTCACCTTTGTAGTTTCTGCTCCTAACCCTTCAGTGTATCCAGTGTCTTCTCTCATGCCTTCACTCAAAGGATTTGAAATGCATTCTCACTGAGGTAAAAATAACTGAAGACAGAAAAGACCAGTTACTTATCTCAGGAGTATTAGCACTTTAATAAGGCAAACCTTAGGTAAATCAAATGGTACTGAACTCTGAAATAGCATCACATGCATAGAAGCCTGTTCTGCTTATTCATAAAAGGCTTTCCGAGACCTGCCCACTGTCCTGCCAACATAAAGTCTATGTGGGATAGCTTATAGAATTATTTAAGTCCTGGAAGGGAACTTAGAAATTTTAACATGTTGTATTGATTAAGACAATGTTGAAATCACCATAATAAAAACTAAGGATTATTATAGACAATATGTACAGTGTGTCTATGAACTCTTTAGCATTTAACATTGCACTTGACATACGCATGTCTGTGCCTGTAGGTTTGGCAAGATCCTTATGCTTCACACACTCCACCTGAAGACCTCATGCCAAGCCAGTCCCCCTCACTTGTGAACTTACTTGGTCCTCACAGCCACTGCATGAAGGAGGCACTATTATCTCAGTAGTTCCGAAAAGGGAGCCGAGACAGAGAGAGCTTGAGCAACTTGCCCAAACATACCTAGTGTGCGGGTGGTGGAGCTAGGATTTGAACTCCCGGTTCAACAGGGGTACAAAGTCTGGGCTCTAAGCCCTCATCAGGCTGGCTTTGAGACTTCAGATGGACTTCACAGAGGCAGTGTTTTCTGAACCAAGTGTTAAAGAATGAGTTTTCTAGGTTGGAATGGGATGGGTGGGGTTTGGTTAGTCTTGCACACCTATGACAAAGCATGGTGGATTTGGGAAGGTCAGTGATGCAGCACGGTGGGCAGCTTAGGACAGACATCGGGGTGGAGCTGATAGTATATCCAGTTAGCCCATGACAACCTGGGTTTTCATCTGTCTTCCCAGCATAATTACAAATGGCACCCACTTTTACTCTCAAAAGAGTCTGGGTTTGGTTTGTGTTACATGGTCCCCTCACCTATGAGGACTCGTTCCTACAGAACCTTGAATGGCATGCTACAGAGTTTGGATTTTGTTCTGTGGGGTGGGAAAGCAGATATGATGCCTAGAATTTCTTGGGAAAAGGACCAGAGTCACAGAAAGGAAACCTACCCTTGTAGTACTACAGGACCCACTTCGTAGGCTTGTGGAAATGAAATGAAATGGTTGAGAACAGATGGGCATATAGTCAAATGCTCAGTACAGATTAGTTCCTTACATCCCTCTTCTTTGGTCTCCTTTTCTTTCTCTTTTTCACCACCCCCCTTCATTCCTCCTCTTCCTCCTTTTATTTCTTCTCCTCGCTGTTATTCCTGGGAACCCCTTTCTCCTCTACAATTTCTCCAGTCTTCTCCTACCTAATCTCCATTCCTTCATCAGGAAGCAGGGGCTTCAGAGCTTTCAGAGGGGCAGGTGCAGGGTAAGGATGGTGAACCCATGCTAAGAAACAGGGTCCAAGGAATACCTTAAGGCAGCCTGGAGGTGGGACGGCCACCTGAGGTATGAAAAATTTCCCTAGATAGACCTGATTCTTGAATTTTAAGAGTTCAGCAAACTCAGCTGAAGGCTGTTACATTGGATGCTTATTCAACCTCACCCTGGCTGTAGAAGGGGGGGAAAAGCCAAACAACAACGGAAAGCCCACACTTTAATTCTTGCAGCTGGGAATCTGGTCAGGGTCATGTTACCAAAATAAACAGCACAAAGCCAGCAGGCTAATATTAAGATCTGATAGATCGAGCATCACACATCAAACACAGTGTGCTTCTGAAGCAGGTATCAGATAATGGATTATGTTCCCTTTGTTCTAGGGCAGTAGAAAAGAAATGAGTAAAGAGTCCCTGGTCACATAATTTTGGGAGTTGATAACAGCAGGGTAAACAGTGAAAAAAGGAAGGACTGGAAAATGATGCTTATTTATTAAGCACCATCAATGCACCAGGAACATGGTATACATTCTGTTAACCCTACCAACAGCCTTATGAGTAGGGATTGTTATGCCCACTTTACAGATGAGGAAACTGAGCCCAGAGATTAAATAGTTGATAGTCATACCAACAGGAAGTGCTAGAGCTGGGATCCAAATGTAAGTGCTTCGTAAGAACAGCCACATTTTTGCAAGTACTAACACCCTAATGTCATCAAAATACATATCCAGAGGTAATTTCATAGTGGTGGGTCTGCTGGACATTGGCTCTGCTTGTAGCTTATCCAGTGTACACCATTAGAGCATCCAACTTTTTTGACTACTTCTTCCTCCCAGAAAACAGGCCTTCCTTGAGGATGGCTTCCTGATCTTCCTCCCACCTTTCCAGCTGCTTCCCAATCCTCTTTACAGGTTCACTTTCTCTTTCTGGAAATTTTAAATCTCTTTAATCTACCCACTTCTCTCCACCTCCGCTGCCAATACTCTAGTCCAAAGCATCGACTTCTTCCACCTTGACGGCTCACAGGCCTCTGAACACTCTTGGTATGACCTCTTTTCAGATGCATGCACTGCAGTGACCACCTTCTACCAGAACTTGAATGGCCTCCTGTCTGCTTAGAATAGAATAAAAGAACAGTACGAGCCTTCTCATGGCCTGAAACACCTGCATGTTCTCCACAGCCTCCCTCTCCAGGTTCATCTTAGGATCCTCTATCCCTCACTTTCTGCTCCTGCCACACTGGCTTTATCTTTGTCCCTCAAATGATCACGTTTGTTTTAGCATCAAGGACTTTGGGTAAGCTTGTCCCCTGGTCCTACCCCACTGTTTGCCAAACTCGTGTTTATCTTTCAGGAGAAAACTTCTTCAGGAAAGTTTCCCAGAATGAATGAAAAGTAGGTTGAGTCTTTCTGTTATGGGCTCTCATGGTACTTTGTACTTCTCTTTCATAAGTTATTACAATTGACTGTGTAGTTTTGGGTTTAATATCACTCTCTGCTGCTAGTTTGTAAATCTGGGGACTTATTCAAGCCTCTCTGTTTTACCACTGTGCTTCCAGCATCTAGAACAGTACCTGGACCCTGTAGAATAAATGAGTGAGAGAAAAAAAATTTCAATTTCCCAAATCATTATTCCCAAGGTAATTTGCAAAGCTATTGTATCTAATATTAACACACTTAAAAGATTTAAACTCAGAGTCCCTGCCTTCCCAACTCCTTCATCTTCTCAACTCCCTTTTCCAGTTGAGTTCAGGGCTCTATCCAGATGTGCACCAATACTGCCACTCCTACAAATCCTGTTTTGAGTACGTTTCCCTCCCATACCATCTCTGGTTCTCATCATCTTCATTTTAGCTATTGGTGTCACCATTTCCTTTACCTCTTTAAAGTCAAAACCAAAGAAGCTTTAAAAAGTGCATATAGACTTCTTTTTTGATTATAAAAGTTTTATATTTTCATTGTAGAAATTTGAAAAATATATTTATATAACAAGAAAATGAAAACGAGCTAGTTGTCTAACCAGCAATAATCATTGTAACTACTTTCATTACATTTTGATCTTTTTATACACAAAGGCATATGTATTTTTAAAGTGTGGCAGGGTTCTGCCATCCCTTTTTTAATTAACATTTTTATTATGGAAATTTTCAAAATGGAGAGAATTGATAATTCACACTTATCACCAGTTTGTCATTCTTGTTTTATCTAATTCCTTTGTTTTATTTTTGAGTATTGTGAAGCAAATTCAAGATTTTATATAATTTACCCTATAACCCTTCAGTATATATCTCTAACACTGAAAACTTTTTAAAAAATTACTAAAATGTCATTTCTGTATCTAACAAAACTAACAGCAAATACTCAATTTCATCTAATACTTAGTGTGTGTTTGGTTTTCTCTGACTGTCTTCAAATTTTTTTGTTTGATTTAGAATCCAAAGTCTGCAATTGTATTTGACCTACATATACATATTTTTAAAAATTAGGAACATACTGTGCAAGCTCTTTATAATCTGCCTTTTAAATTAACATGTTATGCACATTTTCCCGTGTATTAAATATTTCTCTTCAATGATGTTAAGGTCTATATGATGTTCCATACTTCTTATATCCAGCATCTTATTGTTGGACATTTAGTTTATTTTCCAATATATTACTCTTGAGGGATGCTTTGATATACATATATGAGAAATGACTCATGAGAAGTAGAAAGCCTGGGCTCAAGATGAATAGACATGTTAGTCAGATTTTTTGATACTGCCAAATTGCTCTCCAGAAGGGGTACCTCAGTTTACCTTCCCATGGACAAGTATCCTTACAAACACCAGGTATTATAGTAGAAAAATTATTATTACTTTTATCCAAACCAATAGGTAAAATAATACCTGGTTATTGTTTTTATTTGCAATTTTTAGTGTGGTTAAATGTGACTTCATATGTTTAATAGCCTTTTAGATTTCTTTGGACATTTTAATATTCATATTCTCTATCTATTTTTCTAACTTGTTTTACATTTTTTCATTTTACTATTGGTTGTAAGGACTCTGTTTTGTTTGGTTTGGTAAACTTTACTAAGGAGGTTATGAGTGTTGCAAGTACTGTATTTTGGAGTTTGGTTTGCCCTTCTAGGATTGTGTTTTATTCTTCCTATTACATCTTTAATCAATCCTAATATTTAACCCTTGTCCCTTCATAATTCCTTAAATGTATCAACTCCTCTTTTATATCACAATGCTGTGACTCTCACTGAACTTCTCAACAGCTCTTCCCTCTAACTGACTTTTAAAAAGATCTCCACTCTCTTTTCTAGTCCATTGTGAAGGCTGCTGCCTACTGAATATTCCAATAGCCAGTTCCATCCTATTGCTCCTCCATTCATGACTTGATAACAGCTTTTTAGAGCACATCAGATGAAATCTAAACTTTTCTGCCCAGCATTTAGTAACATTCACAGTTTGCCTTAAACTCTCTTTTATAAACTTATTTCTCATTCCTTCTGCACGGGGACCATTCACAGCAGCCTGAATGGTGTTCTTACTCTCCCCACCAGACAGCACTTCTGACCATGTTCATGTTTGTCCTCTTTTCAAAGCTCGCTCTAATCCACACCTCTCCACCTTTCAAGATCCATCTTCAAGTCCCATCTGCTCTGTGAAGTCTTCTATGAGTTCCCGTTAGATCCATATGTCTTAGCATCTCCTGATCAACTATTTAAGTTTGGCTTCCTTAGTGGAAGTGTGCTTCCCTTTTGGGAAGCAGGTACTGTGTACTTGATTCTTTTGATTCTCCTGTAGTGCATGCGCTCGCCCCAGGGTTGGACACTTTCTAACAAATTCTTGGTGACATGAGTCTACGTGGGAAGACAACACTGCTCACTTGCCAAGAACAGAGCAGCTACTTTGAATCATACTCTCAGTAGTGATAAAAATGGTCACAGAACATCTCTAATCTTTAATCCCGTCTTCCTTTTGTCTAGTTCATGTAAACTGTGAGTGATTAGATTACATCCTCATTCAGTAGGAGTGGAATGGAATTTTCATCTGCACACAGACTGACTCACTGAAGGCAATTTAGTGATCTCAGTAGATGGATACGCTGTATCGAAAGGCAGCCAACAGATTGGGAGTGTCCGTCTTAGCCAGGGGAGGGGAAAATATGAAAGTCAAACTCTTTAAAAGCTGAATGATAAATTCAAGATGATGTTCACAGAAGCTGTATTTCCATTGTTGGGGAAAAAGAAGACAGGTGAGCTTAGCCCTTACGTAATAAAAGTTAAACATACAGGTGAAAAAAAGAATCCATTTGCTTATGCTCACATCAGAGGACAGCACTGAACGTCAAAGGGTAGGTCCAATAGTTTTGCAAAGGGGCGCCTCCTGGGAGTTTTTACAATCAATGGCATCCACAGAAAGTCACTATCTTTGCTGTAGTGAAGGACAAATCACCCTCCAACTGATCTGCTTTTCAAGATTCCATGATGAACTCTACCCCTGGAAATGTCTGAACCAAACAGAAGCTTAGGGAATTTAATGCTAAATACAGACTTAAAGTAGGAGACAGTTGTCCTGGCTGTGCTGTAGAGCAGGTTTTCAAAGAAACTGTGAGAATGACATATTTTGTCAGAGTGCTTATTGTTCACTGATGTATCCTGGGTACCTAAAAAAGTGCTTGGCAGTTAGCAGGTGCCCAATAAATGTTTGTTGAGTTTAACTTAGTTGAAGTGTTCTTAAATTTTTGGTCCTATGGTGCGTATCTGTGGGCACATGTGTATATGCATCTGAATGGAAAGAAGTAAAAAGAAAAAGCACATGTTTGCTCCTAGTGCTCTAATGTTCCAAATCACAATATGTGCTGCTAATAATGGTGGTTTTCAATTTACAAAATTCTTTCACATTCATTCACTCATTCAGTTGATATTTATTGGGTGACTATTGTGTACCAGGCACAGTGGTGGATATCAGGGATATGGACATGGTACCATCTCTGCAGGAAAAATAGGCAGATAAACAGACTGTTATAGGGCAGGTGTCAGATACAGTGCTCATCCAGGGTGGCTTAAGGATTGCTTCTCTGGTCTTTGGGGGTCAGGAATGGTTTCCCCAAGGGAGTGCTGCATGGATGGCAGCTTGGTTGAAAGTTTATCTCCCTGGTTTCACATGCTTAGGATGCGGGACCAACCAGAGCCCGTGGCTCCTCTTGCTGGGCTTTGTCAGACTGTCCCCACCAGGCACCTTCCTATGCTCTGAGCCCTGTTATAGGGCTGGGACCTCCCAGCTGAGAGCCCCTGCTCAAAGTGGGACAGTACCGTGGGGATAAGGAGAGGGTCCTCAACAAATGTTCATGATACCAGGCTTCTGTTCAGTACTTTGCATAATTAAAAATAGACCCCTGCCCAGGCCACATCTAAAGACTGAAATGCACTATAGGTGGATTTTGGCATTGGTTCCTGGGGGACAGGGAGAAGTAAAGTCCCCCAGGACATCTACGTGAAGGGGAGAAAGACCCTTGAAGTGTCGTGTGGAGAGAGACCCTCCACAGGCAGTGCTCCTCCTAGGTTCCCCCCATCCTTATTCTGGTGAATATTGGACTCAAAACACAAGCATCAGCCATTAAAGTAGCCCCTGTGCCTCCTTCTTTGTATTTTCAGTCTGAGATCCAGCTCTGTTCTCTCTGGTGTTTGAGGGGCTGCATCCCCTTCCTTGGTCTCCTTGGCTGGGGGAGGCTCTGACTTCCTGCAGTGATACAGAAGCACATTCTATAGCCCACTCTGCATTGGCGATGGAGCTTCCTGCTGTAGTAGTACTGCCAGAATGTGAAGAGGGCAGTGAATCCACACCCAGCCACCCTCACCTTCTATTAACTGGCCTGAGATGTAACCAAAGCCTTTGGGATGGGGCCACAGCCTTCCTGCTTCTCCCTGTGGGGGCTTGATAGGAGTCCCTGGCTTTTTTTTACTTGGAGTGGAAACAGTTGGCAGAGCAGGAACACATACATGGTTGTGAGATGATGAGGAGGCTACAATATTATTGCTGTAGGCCAGGCCTGCACTTATCCAAACTGCATTCAACCCACGTTTATCACTAGAATGGGATACATTCATCTGTTTATCACTGAAGCCTTTGAGGGCCAGAATCTTTAACTTGTTTACTGCTCTATCCTCAGGCATGTAGTATGCCCTCAATAAATATGTTTTGAATGAATGAGTGAATGAATGGAGTGTATGCTCTGGCTAATTGCTGTGTTAGACACCGGGAAAGCCACACGGTCTGATGGAAAGGCCACAGGATTTGCAGTCACACTGTTATGGGTTCCCACCCATCTCCTGACCTCCATTTCCTCTTCTGGACGGTGGGACTCACGATGTGCACTTTATAGGGAGATTGCGATGATTAAACCTGTTGGTCAAATGCCTAGCCCAGTGCCAGGGCTCAGCAGGTGTGGAGTGAACCCTTATCAGCCTTCTCCTTCTGTGAGTTCTGGACTCCGCATCTCCCTGAGGACTTGGTCAGGCTGGGAAGATGCTTGAGAAGGGAGGACTGGCTGTTTCTGTGTTCCGCTGTTGCTTCTTGTACCCGATGGAGAAAACTGGCTGTGCCTGCACCGAGTCATCAATCTCCTTTCAGGCCACACACCTGGAACTGAGAACTGGAAGGCATCGGCTCCAGTGGCAGCTGGTTCTTCTTATAGCTACAGCCCAAACACACAGGGAATTTAAAAAAAGGAGGAGGTTTTCGTCATCTCACTTCTATCGTGTACACTACTGCATTGGCATGGCAACTGATATGTTTTGTTGTATATAGAATACTTTGCACAAGACTGCTTGTTGCCAACTATGGCACGCCAGAGCTTGACTATGTTTAAAATCAACCATGGAGGATGTCCACTGTCCACATCAGAGGAGGAGGATGGGCAGCAGTGTGAATCATAATTCTTCCTATACTTATATTCCCCAACCTACCTGCTTATATGCTTTAAAAAAGTCTCCATATTGAGTACTGGTCATTAGCAAGATGATTACATTTCAGAAGAATGTCTGAACTTCCCAAGCCTTATATTTCATACCAGAAACCTAAGCTGAAATAGTTTTGTGCAATAACACGTTTGATAGAGGCAAAATAATTTAAACAAATAATTAGCCTGGAGAATAAAAGTGTACACAAAAGCACAATTAATGAACTTACTAATTGTCCTTCCCTGCTGTGGACATTGCTCAAAGTTGAATTTTAAGCTATTGCATAACTATAAGCTACTGTTCGAAGACACAGAACTGGATGACTCATCGTCAGTCATTAATGCTGCCTTAAAAACAAACTGAAGCTCTCAGAGAGAAAATGTGTTCACCTAAGCACACATTATTTTGAAAATAAAGCCAGTCTTAGATGATAAACTGGTCTTCAAATCTTTGGGGGGAAAATACACACTCACAAGAGATTTGTGGGTTTTAATGCCCTATGTAAATATCAGACAGGCAATGCTGACCTTCTTCGAAATTCTCCATTAGCTGGACAGGGATGAATTTGGTCTGTCCTGACCACGTGGTCCAATGAGTCCACCCTCCCTATCTCACCCTTTGATTAAATGGAATCAAAATGATCAAAATGTGAACTAAAGTGCCTTTTGTGCTTAATCTTCTCTGTATGGGATGGAAGCCACTTCCTCCTCCTTCCTGTCCTCCTCTTCATCTTCTTCTTCTTCTCCTTTAATTCCTACAGGAGCAGAGTTTTCTGGCTTTAACTAGAAGGCTGCAAGTGATAGAAATTGTAAAAACAGAAACTGTTCTCCTGTGTTCCCAGCCTGCGAACAAAAGTGGGAGAAGGCAACAGAAGGACAGTCGAGGGTTAGATAAATTCCTGGCAGAACTGTTGGGTGTTTCCTTAAACAGAACTACAACAAAGAAAGATCTTTGTATCCCTGAGGGCAATTGTTTTTTTAACTTGGCTCCAAAGGATTGTTATTTCTGATTTTAGCATTTTACATGAAATGACACTACAGCAATCACCTAAAAACAATGCACTTTAAAGTAAACCACTCAGAGAAAGAATTGATCCTTTGTATCTCTGACTTTGGCATCTTAAGGGACTGCATGTAGAGTGACATCAATTCATCAAATGGAACATTCAGTCATCCATCAGCATGGTGGGGTTTTCTTTCTTCTCATCTACACTTCGGAACGTGATGAACTGATCTAGAGTATTACAGGTCTGATCTCAATAGGGACAATTGCAAATAATAAGAAGCCCTAGGATTCTGGAATTGTCTGCAGTGATGGGATATTCCAGTGGGGAGAAAAGGAGGTCGATGGTCTAACAAAGGTGGTTCAAGCACTAAAACATATTTGGAAAAACTGCTTTCTGGTATCCCACTGGGTAGGAGGGTGAGGACTGTGGAGAAGCAGGACTGGGAGCAGGAGGAAGAGGTGGCAGTGGCGCCTCCTCTCCTCCAGCCAGAGCAGGTGTCCATCACATCCAAAGTGTCCTGTTGCAGGTACCAGGGCCTGGGCCCATGGTGTGGCCAGGGTGGGGAAAGGGGCAGTGCAGTGATGGCATTTCAGGGGCCTCACTGGGGTCCTTTCCCTCACCAATGTGAGGTTTATACTGTAAGGATTTGTTCACACCCCTCCCCGCCCCTACTGAGTTCCCAGAAGGAGAGGAGGCTGGCGGGAAGCAGGCAGGAGGGTCTTACTAGCGTCAGGGTCATTGAGGTCACAATCTCGTCAGTTTTGCTTGTCCAGACAGTACATTTCTGATGATTTGGGTAATTTCAGCAGAAAAGAGGGCCTGCGTCTGTGTGTGGGGGAGGGGAGTAGATCTGACTTTGAGGGGACAAAGGACACAGAAAAAAGAGGGGAGAGGCAGGCAAGCCAAGGTATTTTTCCATCTTTACATTTTGCTCAGGGCCATCCAAGTCCAGCAGTGCAAGCCCCAGCTCCCCTGAGATGTACTGGAGAGAAATTTCTACAAGCAGAAAATCTAAACTGCCAGTGCTCTTAGCAGGGAGTGCGCCTGCTGCAGAGGTTTCCTGGGGGAGGGAGATGTCCTGGGGGGTCCTGGGGGGACAGTCATCTCAAAGGGGGCATGGGGGGCTGTGTTTGCTGCTGATGACTCCTTTACCACTGAGTTCTGTACTTGGGATTCCAGAGGAGTGGCTGGGTGCCCAGGTGTCCTGTCTTCTACCGGCATTTGCATCCTGGCTCAGTCGTCTCCCATTTGTGTGATCTTGGGACAAAGTTTCTGTATCTCAATTTCCTCCTCTGTAAAGTGGGGATAGTCACAGGACCCACCCTACAGACCTGCTATAAAGAGTAAATGAGATAATCAATAGAAAGCATTAGAGCAATATCTGGTACCACGTGTCATAGACGTTAGCTAAAATCCTAATTGCTTTCCCCTCCAAATAGTGCAGAATGTGCCCTTGTATCCAAGACAAGAACGAATCAGAACGGCTTTGAGTTTTATTTATTTTTTGTTTTTTTTTTATCCCTTGGAATGGTTTCCAGAATGATTTGGCTTCTGGAGAGGGAATTATAAGGCAGTTGAACTTCTCTGGTTCTGTCTTCGACTCATTATCGTGCAGGAGTAACACAGGTTAATCGCATAGCTAATTAAGAGATAACATTAATGGAATCTGAGTTGGTGCCCTGATAAAGCCGAGCCCTGGCAGATAAATGCTGAGGTGGAGCCAAGCCATTTATTTGAGGAGCAGCAGGGCTCCTATCAGGGCACCAACTCCAGTTCCATTAAAGTTATTGATATTACACCCCAATCTAAAACTGTGAGAAAAGGCAGTGCATCTTTATTTGGTTTCATTTTTCTAAGCCCGCCCAGCGTTAGCGGTACCAGTGGAACAGAATGAAACAGTAGCTAGGTAATACCAGCCCCTATAATTGAACAACACACTTAATAATGAATTAACAAATGAATGAGTGAACATTAAAGAAATTCCAACGCCGTTGCAATGAACATGCATGCAGCCATTTGCAGGGGGGATGCTGACAGGGCATCCAGCAGGACCGATCCCTCCCTGAATTGATCAGTTGTTTTTTTCAGGGCTTTGCCTCAAAGCAAGTCAATGAGGGACTGAAGGACCATTTCTGTATTTCTCCTTGTCTCCTTGCAGCTAACTTGATGAAAGAGTTGTGGCAATTTCCTTTCCTCCTTGCTTTAATAAATTTTCCCATGGCTTCTTTAATTTTTTTTTTTTTTATCTTTCTTGGGGAATGATGATCAATTATTGCATTCAGCAAGCTGATGGCTGACAAATTCTATTTGACATGATGAAGCCATGATTTAAAGGAAGGGCCGCCGTGCTAACTACATGGCTGATTTATGAGGAGCAGTGGGGATTATATCGTGCCCTCCATGAAGGCGTGGGCACTGTGCAGTTGGCCAAGCACATTTCTGAGAGCTACCCACAGCCTAAAAGATGACCTGACACCAGCTTAGGACACTGGCCTCAGAACACTAGCATCTCTGGTCGTGGATTTGGTGACATCTTTGCAAGCTGCATCCTCACAATTTCCTGCGCTCAGGTTGCTGTTGGCCCTTGCCTCTTCCTCCTGAAAAGCCCCCACTGGGGCAGATTTCCTTCAGAGTCAATAAGCTCCAACAAAGGGCTTTGACAGAGCGAGGGGAATCAGCTACTGAAGCAGTGCGACTTCACTTGGCATTCCTGTGCTGAGAATGTTAAATACCAATTCCTTAATGAGGAGTAAACACTGGGGCTGTCTGAGAGTCACACATCAGTAAAATGCAGCCTCCTCCACGGCACAGGCATAGCCGAAAATCAGTCTGAACTGTGCCCAAATACCCAACCTGCTCTTTTTCTAAACCTTGAATTCTCTGAGCCTTGAGATAATGTTCCTAAAACACAGTTCCTGGAACATGCAAAGGCTTAACCATGGTAGTTCTTATAATTCTTGTAGCTATATTACTGTTTTGTAGTCTAGACCTAAGTGAACGCAAAAGCAAATTCCAAAGGGGTATAAAGTCAGAAGAGATAAGGAACCAGCCCATCTCAGTAATTAACTCGGGTAACAGGAACGTTCACTCTAGACTGTTTGATTTTGACATCCTGTATTATGATTTCGAGGGGGTGTAAATTTAAATTCAAGGAAAGTTCTGTCATTTTTTCAGCTATGTAGATTAAAAATAAGTTGAAAATCAAACATCCATCCACTTTCATGCTCTTCAAAATTCCCATTTATTGAGTCTCAAAAGCAGGTATGTTCCTTTCAGCAATTTGCCAAATAAATCTGAACACACCTGAGACACTGAAACTCAAGGGGAAAATTTTATTTTGGTTGTTTTCCTCCTGAAATTTTAAGCAGAGATTTTGCAATCAGATTAGATGTCATAGTCATGTTACCCTATGTGAAGGGTCTATTGTTAAACTTTAAAAACACATGATTACACTATTTATTTCAATTGTCTTATTAAACAAGTAACTCATAAGTCTGTAAATCTGCAGTAACAAAAATAGTCTATGAAAACTACATGCAAAGTTCTTCATCGTAGGGGAAGGAACTGACAAAGTAAAGAAACTCACAATTAAGAATTAAATCTCTAAAATCTACACACAAAGCAAACCAGAGTTTTATGGAGATGGTGACCTACTGTGCCTATGTACTGAAGAGTAAATGCTATTCTGTTCAGTCCTTGATAAATACACACAATTTCCATGTTGAGCTAACTCTAATTACCCACAATGTCAATATGTGGAACGTGCCCAAGAACCCAGTACAGCTAGTGGACATCAGATTTTCTTGATACTTTTTTCTTGGGGGATAGGAGACCAGGGAACAAAACTTGTGTTTCTGAACCCCAAGCAAGCCAGTTCCCCTCTGTGGACGTCCTTCCACATCTCGTTCTGTTTGAAACAAGAATGCCATACAAAGATGCTTTGCAAGATGCCACATGAGAATGGCTATGTGGGCAACAGAAACATCCAACTTTGTTAGAATGTACAAGGCATGTCAGAGTCCAAGTGAGAAACTTTCTCCTGACCATCTTGCTGTGAGGAATCAAGCTTCTATTTTCTGTTGTTCTCTGAAGTCTTCATTTGCCCCTAGGTTTGCTTCCGCCTCCTTAGTTCCTCTCTCTTTTTCACACTTGGACTTCTACAACATGTTACATCCTATCTGTATCCTTTCACCTAATTCTTTGTGAATCCTTTCAACTCGGTTTTTATTGACTTCATGAGGGCAGAAACAGTTTCATTTATTTCTCCCTGTTTCCCGTGCAAGATGCAGAGTCTCTAGCATAAAGAAGGTGTTTCTCGAAGTGTTTATTGCATTGAATTATTGAATATGGTCCTCTGATCATCCTTTCTGATTCTTATTGTGTCCATCTCCTCTGGGATACCTTAATAGGATGGCTCTTAAACATGATCCTTTTCCTAACTCACCACACACACACACACACACACACACACACACACGGGCACATCTTTCAGGTGGTCAGCATCTTCTGCTCCCCTGGGATCTCAAAAATGTTCTCAGCAACTGGGGTGGACCCTCATTCTTCCCTTCCCCCACATTTTCTCACTGAGAAATAGCCTCTGCTTCCTTTGCTCAACAAATCATCTAGGTGGCTTCTGTGCCCACCTTGAGTGTGAAATGCTAAGATGGTAAAATTCCAATTCTAAAGCCATGGGGGATTTTAACAGTGATTCATAGGGGATGCCATAGACTCAGTGCTTCTGCTCAGTGAGGGATGCATTCTGAGCCCTGGTCCTTGCTGGAAGTTGTTCTTCTAACAGGAGGAGCAATATAGATCCATCACTACTTGGTATAGCTCCGGTGGACATACAAGTCATCCCCAAAGTAGGAAAAAAAAAAACCCATTCTCCAGTAATGCTTCCTTGGCAGCAGGTGTTTTGAAGTGGGCATTGGAGAAAAACAAATGCTCTTTAGCAATAAATGAGTAGAGTGCCTGCTTTTTTTAAGTGAAAAATCACACATACTAGCTATTCATGGTCTGCAGATAGCACTAAGGGTCTATGTCAAACCAGAATTGAGTCAGAAAAACAGAGTTTGTGTCAATTCAGTAGACGGGCTTTTATGTGAGGCCTTGGTTACAAAGGTTTTGGAGGAGTTAAAAAACAAAAACAAAACAGGTGACAGGAAGGCAAACCAGAGATTTATAACGTCAGGAAGCCTCTAGGGCTGGAAGGTCTGAGGGAGGCAGTGGCATTTCCAGAGCCCAGACTTCAGTGGTAACTGGAGTCACGAAGGGAAGGGCCTGTCCCAGGGGCCTGGGCCACAGAGGTGATGGCAGAAACACCACCTGAAGCAGAAAGGGAGGGAAGAAAAACCTTGGGTTCTCCTCCTCCTGCTCTAAATTACCTGGAGTAATTTAGAACCCAGTCAACTCAGTACTTTGCAATAATTCCAGCACAGACTTCGGTGGGCTAAAAAAGTGTAGAGGACACATTCAAGAGATTTCGAAACCCTTGGGACATGCAAGAAGAAAAGAAATCTCAAACAAATCAGAACAAAGACTAGTCTTATCCACAGCCATCTGTGGCATAGTTATTGTTATTTTTAACTATGTCTTTTATAAGGAATAAGTGAGACTTGATGACAGACCTCCAGGATGGATTCATTTATGGTTTCTCGCATGTGATTATAGTTTATGGTTTACCGCATATAGTTCTCATTTCATAGCATATGTTCCGTTATTTCAATTAATGTTTTTGTTGTCTTCGTAAGGTCTAGCGCTGAAGGATTCTTCCAGGCATCATCACAGATAGATATTTGAGTGGGGTGGTCCTTTCTTGTCCATTATAGGAATAATGTCGGTGTCCAACCTAGGCAAATAGGATGTGGTCTTTATGGTGTTTATTTTTGACCAGGAAAAGCTATAAGTGGCACAACCACTCCTTACTTCTTATCTTTAAGCGCAGGTCTTCCCTGATGTTTCATTTCATTAGATAAGACAAATGGAGAATTTTTAAAGTTTTCTCTTAAAAAAATCTTTCCCCACCCCCCCCCCCATCAAAATCTGAGACACCAGATATTCTTCTTCCACTAGAGAGTACCTTAGGTCTTCCTCTAGTTCCCCTCTTTCTTTCTCTCCTTCTTCCTCTTCCTTGAACATGTTTCTTTCTTCTTACCTAAGTCCCTATCCCAGGCTCTGATTTCCTTATATCTGAACTTTTATTGTTTTTCCTCCAGAAACTTCCTTTCCTTTTCACGAATCAGATAGAAGGGAGTGTCATCTTTTATCAACCAAACAGCTCCCACTGTTCTATTTAGAGTTTCCATTTTGGCTCCCCCCGACACACACACCCATTGGCTGGCCATTCATTCATTCCTTCCTGCTCTCCCTCCCCTCAACCTCAGTCCCTGCTCTGCTCAGGACCTGCCCCAGGGAGCAGCTGTGTGACTTGCTCTGTCCTTTGCTGCCTTTCTCTGCTGCAGAACCCTCTCCTTCCACCCAAGCTCCTGATGGCCTCCAGCCTCCAGTCCAATTTACCCTACACAAGTTCTTGAAACTTACTCTATTCATAGAATAGAGGGAAAATATTTCCTCCTCTAAAGTGTCTTTTAAGTTAGTTTTTTGAGAAATATTGACAAATCAACATGTTTGTTGTGTTTGATATTTAGAATAAGCAACCTTAATGGGTTTGTTTCAACCACACTTCATTTCATAAAACAGAAGCTGTTCACGGCCCCCCTCCTGCTCTTCCTCTCTCTCGACCCAATAGTAAGCCTCTTCCTCAAAGTACAAATCAGAGCAGCAAATCCAGGTTAAAGCAAGCTCTGTGGCAATCCAGAGCCTTACACCAGACCCCAAGCTCCTCCAACCCCCCATCCTGGTAGCCCAGGAAGAGGAATGCCCATCATTGCAAGGGCGGGGCCCCTCTGCAGAGATTTCTCAGCCTCTCCTCTTAATGAGTTTAACTCCAGAGATGGGCAGCTAGAGCATTCCCGCTGAGCATAATTACCATGATGGGGCACCTGGGGAGAGATTGTCACAAAGATAACTGGGTCTCAGGCTATTTAGCGCTTTACAGATGAGACTAAGGTGGTGACTTGGAAAAATGAGGTCTGGTTCGGATAGGAAGACGGCTATGGTTCATTTTCCTCCCTCCTGTAGAAGCATCAACTGTGTGTTCCTAACTGATGTGCTTGAGCCCAGGGCACAAAACGGACTCAGGTGAGAAATCAGAGGCTCCCAAGGCCGGATGGGACTGGAGGGGTCATCCTGTCCACCCCGGCCTCAGGCAGGGCTGCCTACAAACCAGCTTGGAAGGAGGGCTTGCTACCCTTTCCATCAAGCCTCAGGAGGACTGAACACGCAGATAACCGAGGGCTACCTGGGCACTGACGACTCTACAAAGGACTATTTGTGTGTGTTTATTCTGCCTCTTCTTGCTTAAAAGCCCTACCCAGGGTCAGGGGCAGGTCCCTAACCCAGGCAGCTTACAGCAGTGCATGGAAGTGTCAAAAATTCACTGGGCAGCCTGAATATACTGAAGAATCATCCTGTGCAAATTCACAGCTCGCCGAGGAGCTGAGAGATCTTTTAACCACCGTCAGACTCTAACTGTGCGCAGCAGGATGGGATGGGGCTTCTGCTTTCTCCAAAGAAAAAGTCAGTGGAGGACCTAAAACAGGGAATGGTGGAGGGTGGATTCTAGTATTAGAACCTGATACTAAGATGCCTGCAGAAAGGAATCTGCTAAGTATGGGTTGGAAGATGCAGGAGTTTGGGGACCTGCAGTCCCCTTTCTGGCTTCAGTGCATTCTTTGCTGTGTTCACGTAACAATACTGAGAAGGCCTCATGTAAGTGAGCCAAGGGTTTGTGGGCCCCAGGAGCTGACAGAGGGAGACAGCTGTCCTGTGGTGCTGGTTGGTCTAGATGACATCCACCATGAAGCCTGGACATGTTCCCAAGATTCCAGGTGCAAGGAAAGTTTGTAGGACAAGTAGGCCCTGCTCACCCCATCTCATGGAAGAATTGCAATCTAGATGGGAGGAGGAGAGCTTCTCAAGTGAAAAACTATTAGATATAACTCAAGGACAAACGGCGTGGGGCCAGTTCCACATGAACTGGGATTTTGGGAGGAGGGCCACCATGCATGGTTGTGGTGACTCTGGTGTCAGTCAGTGTGCAATGGAGTGTTTGAGAAAGACCTGGCAAGGTTTGCTATGTGCGGAAGGTATCACTTGCAAAGGCACAGAGCAGGAAGGCGCTTTCGGAATGAAAGCTGTGAAGATATGGGCAGAGAGCAGAACGGCCAGACCACCAAGGCATGCTGGAGAGTAGACCCGACAGGCTTCCTCTTCACAGCGAGAGCTACGCGGAAGAGCAGTCTGTGCTCCTTCCTCTTCATCTCAAGCTGTGTTAGATCCTAAGCCACAGCAGTTAGGATTCTAGATCTTTCTGCATAAAACTATTTTTGCTGTTCCCCACCCTCTTCCCACCTGCATCCTCATACTCTGTAAGCTCCTATCTCACTGAGATTTTTTTCATTATGTATTACTAATTTATGCCTGTTTCTTTGCAAAGCTATTCTTGTAGACTGGATTGTTCTTTCCATACCACCTTCTTGTTTATAAAGAAAATTCTTTCTCATCTCTCAAGACCCAATGGAAATATTATATTCTCCTTGAAGCAGAACTTTCTCCAATCTCCTCCATTCTAAAACAGAGCTAAGCAAGTTTTCCTTTTGCACCAACATGGTATCTTAAACAAAGCAAAAGCATAGAGCCTGCACTGTAGTAGAATTATTTGTATTCACTTCTATTTTCTGTATGAGACTAGGATCTCTCTGAGGTAAAAAAAAAAAAATGTTGATCCACTTCTATTTCCTTGGTGCCTCCAACAGCACACATTGTTGTGGGCAGTAAGCATTTCTTCAAGGTGACTGAATGATTCACGAGAAGGGCATTTTCAATTTGTGGAGGCTCCTAAACATCAGAGGAAGACAGCCTATCAATGAGCCCTAAAGAACCCATGAGGTTCTTAAATAGGGGGTGACATTTTAATTCCATTTTAGGCCATTTATTCCATTTATAAAGAAAATATTAATGGAAAGTAGGAGCCTAAGAAGATTTGTTGAGTAGATAGGAAGGCTGGAGACTCTCCCTGGAGGAAGGCAATGTCTCACTTCTCTGATAATCACCCCTTGGCACTTTAGCATCTTTAGATTCAGTAAACATCTCCAGAAGAAGATCATGGGCGAGATCTGAGCTGGGCATTGTCATACAGAGTGGGTCTCAGCTAAAGCATCTGCTCTTGGATAACCTGAGCTCTCATATGGTATCTCAGAAAACCCTCCAGGTGCCCTGGAAGGCAGGAATAAATTAAAAAAAAAAAAAAAAACTTCAGTATCACCTACAGTTCTAATCTTAGAAATTTTGTTAAATTACAGCTTGAAACTGCTCACAGTGGGAAGTGGTTCTGTACAACTAAGGCAAATAATTTACCTGAAGGACAAGAACCAAACCTATGTGCATAGAATCTAGAAGAATTTCAAGGAACAACCAAAAAGGATAAAGACAAATGAAATGGGTCCCATGAAGTTTAACAGAAGTTAGGCAATAAGAGGGGAGAGATGGTAGAACAGGCTAAATGGGACCAAGAAAAGTAGAAATGATGATTGGGTTCCTGAAGCAACAAAGAGGAGGTCCAGAGCAGGTAGGGATATGGAAACATTTTCTGTAGATGGTTCTAGGATTCTGAGCTTTACTTGTGAGGAAATGTAGGTAGTATTTGGGGGAGATGTGGCAGAGCCAGACCAAACTCCAAAGATATCTGACCAAGGCTTCTGCTTCCCTGAATCCTCAGGTCTACATGGAGCCAAATGATAAACACAATATGAGCAGAAGTATTCAAGTGTCACTTCCAGGCCAAGAAGGTTAAGTACCCAGTGTGCCTTCCCAATGCTCTGTTCTGCTTCTGGGCCCTGGACTAAAGTTGGAAGCATTCTCTGTGTGGGAGAATCCTGGATTCCTGAGTCATGGCTTGGAAGAGAGCCACCCAGGAAAACAGCCAGAAGAGGAATACTGATATTGGTCTTTGTGTGAAGGAGAAATAAACTCTTACTGTGTTAATCCTTTGGGATTTGAGGTTGCTCATTACAACCGTTGGCCTATCTTTATTAACTCAGGGTAAGAAGCTAGATTTCCAGGAAATTTTCGGAGAGCAGCTAAGTTACAGCCTAAATAATTATTTGAGGCCCGGCACAAGCAGGGCAGGAAGAGTGCTGGGTGGTCCTGGGGCAGATACAGAGCTAGGAGGAATCTAGGCCAGTAGTCCTTTTCCCCCATTGATTTTTGCTGGGGGCAGGTAGCCTTCGACCTTTGATTTTAGCTGCTGATTAAGTTGTGTTTCCCCATCTGTCAGCACTCACTTCATTTCCTCTCATCTTTTTTCCCCTGCTTGAAGCTTCACAACCATCGGGATCTTGAGTTCACTACCAAACACTTCCGAAGGGCTTTAAAAATGGTGCCCTTCCCCACGTGGGAGCGTCTCTTCCTCCCTCCTCCAAGACAAGTGCTCTCAGGGCTGTTGACTGTTAGAGAAAAACACTAAAGCTGGAGGCAGCTGATCTGCACAGAGGCTACAGCAGGGCAGAGTTCCATCTGGAGGAGCCTGGTGACCTACCGGGAGTTACAGCAAGGTGGAACTGCTCCTTTCTCTTCCCCAGAATGAGCCGTGAACACAACCAAGACCGAGGCAAGCTTTACAGCAAACAGGAACTAAAGTGCGTACAGCAGGTGGTGGCTCAGATGCCAAGGCAAACCTCATTCCAGTTGAAGAGGGGGCACAAAAATAGAATCGCACATGGCCCAGAGTGCTTGGAGTGGGGAAGAAGATTCTAAACCTCAGGACAGATCTGTAAGAGGGGCAGTGGGTGGAAATACATTCTCTCTCTTTCTCCCCCTCTCGTCGGTAATTGCTTAAACAGACAAACCAACAAACCAACCAAGATGGCCACTGCTGGGTAGCCAGCTCCTGAACACTGGCTGACATGCCCACGTGTCAGGTTTGCCCAGCTGTACAGATGCCACAGCTGATCTGGCTGCCGAGTGTGCCACATGTGGCGGCTGATCAGTCTACACATGCCAATCACTTGATTTAGAATGGGCTGAGGAAGTGTGCAGAGCATGGAGGAAATTGCTCTCGGGTTCTTTTCTGCACCCGTGCTCCCTCTGGTCCCCTGGAGGAGAGAATGAGGCCATGGTGAGAGCCAGCCCCTCCTTGCAATGCTCTATTTGGGTGTCATATCCAAGGACAGTGTTTGGTGCCACCTCCACCCCACCTCTGAGGAGGGCCTGGAGAATCAAGACAGATTGAAAGCTTTGCATAGTCAGGAGATCTGGCTCCCTTTTGTGGCAGATGCAAATTCTGTCACCAGACTGGGGGAAGGCAGGCCATTGGGCACTCTGGTTGGGATTTTTGACATGAATAGAGATGCTTTTTGTGCCCTCTTTTCCTCCTTCCTGAGGATAATAGGCACACCAGAATGTGAACTTCCTGCACAGTGGAGGAGGTGGGGAATTGGCCAATGTAGCACTGAAGGTGTGTGTGTGCGTGTGTGTGTGTGTCTATTTGTGTGTTTGTGTGGCACACAAGTGGTGTTTAGTCAGCATGTCTTCTGGAGTTTTCGTTACCAGTTTGAGTAGCCATCTGAGGGACTCCCAGGGAAGGCTGGCTGGAGATAGCAAATAAAAAAAGCCCCAGGGTCCAAACAGCTGTCTGTAGAATGAAGAGGCCCCAGAAGTGCGGTGTTTGTTGTGTGAACATCTCACAGAATTCTGCCATTCGTCTTATGGTGTGTGAACCTCTCTAGACAATTAGTGCAGTGGGTGATGGCACCCTGTCTGGTACATTTTGGCATCTCTACACAGTGCCAATAATAGTGTTGTTCAACAATTAGGCCTGAAATACATTTTGGCTAAAATGAGTTAGTTCTCTGGAAGCAGCAACTTGAAGATTAGCGCCTGCAAACTCTATGCCTCAGGAGAAAATATTAAAAACAAAAACCCTCCATAGGGCCCAAGCTCTCCCTTCTCAAAGCTTCCTCTTCCTTCCTGTTGCCTGAGAAATCACGCAAGGCTTCGCTGATCATCTCCCCACCCACTGTGAGACCATTGGAAACTTCCCCCCTTTGCTATCACTGTCTCGGGCTCCCAAGCCAGGATCACTCATTGCTAAGTTTTGGTTTTTCAGGCTCATGCAGAAGTATTTTCATTTGTGCCCTTTTTCCATCTGACTCTTTAAACTAATCCTTCTCAACTTCAGATCTTTGCACAAACCTCCCATGTCATCATTGGGGAGCTCTGGGCCCAGAGCAAAGGTAGGAAGCAAAAAGCCCCAAATCTGCACGTTTTATTTCATTGGTACATGTATTTAATCCATCTGCAAACTGTTCATTGGATAGCGTTGCAGGCTCCTCTCTCTGGGAACACTAAGGTATGTGTATTCAACAGTGGAAAATAAACATAAGATTTTATTACAAAGTGCCACCGCCGCTCCTGGCATGAGTAATTTGTGCACCTGCATTTTTAAAATGTTTCAAAGTTTTTCTCCTTGGTGGATTCCACAGTAACACACATTAGCTTCCCGGCTGTCACAGCCTGGGTCTTGTAGGTTCCCGTCACTTCTGCCTGTGCTACCCTGAAATCGTTGTCTTCAGAGAAGAGTGCAAGCTCATGTGGTGACCACGTGGAAGCCTTGGAGAAGAGGGGTGCCTGTTTTGTCCTGATAAATGCTTTCCTCCCAAGAATTAGCAGAAGTATGGGAGTGTTAATCCCAAGTGCCAAGGGGGAGGGGACAGACCATCAAGGGAGGAATTAAGGTCAGGATCTGTGGTCCTCAGACATGGGAGGGGTTTCAGAGCTGCCCCCTCTGTCGTGCTCTTTACCTCTCAGCCTGCTTCTTCTTAAGCACAGGGACCCAGGCACTTCAGCTCATCCCTGAGGTTCTTCAGCAAAGAAAACAACCCAGTACAAACCAGAGGCAACTGAGACACCCAGTCAGTGAGAAAGCCTGGGAAGTGGTAGAGAGGCATTGGAAGTGGAGGGCACTATTATTCTGAATGGGGTAGAGCATCCTGGCTGTCTTTTATCTTTCCCTTCCCCTTCTTTTGCAATGATTCTGATTTTTGCAGGTGTCTAAAGTCAGTCTGTATGCTCAGTGCTCACTAACGATTTCCCCTGTGATATCTGTAATCTCCTGGAAATGTTTGTTGGTTCCTTCCAATGTCCCCCACAACAACCCAGAAGGCTGGCAATTCCAAGTCATCTTAGGCACATTAATACTTTCTTAAAGTCATATTGCAACGTATTGCACACTTCTCCCTGGAACGGCAGGTCTCAGAGGAAGGTGATAATGACCCAGCTCTACACCAACTTGATCGTTAGAGTCTCTGTCTCTCCAAGCAACACCAGGCGGAAAACTCGATCTAAAGACTATTTATTTATTGTCCAATGCTGCAAATGGAGACAGAGGGAGCTCCACTGATGGGATCGCTGGGTGTGAAATCTTCATTGTTCAGTGTGATCAACAGCAATGGCATGCTTGTTTCATTTAAATAATACCGAGGTTTCAAACACTGCACACCATCTGCCTTGGGAGCTGCCTGGCCCAGGCACAGGATTGAATATATGTGGCATTTTGAATGGTTTAAATGCAAACTTGTTCCAGTTTTAGTTCAGGAGGTAGTAATGCAGTAGTAGGTGTTGTCTTCAATACTGAGGATCAAGTCCTCAATTCTTGCTGTGGACGACTGCCATCTCTGACCTTGACTGTCTACAAGAATAATTTTCATATGATTCCCTCTCAGAAGAATAAGAATTGCACCTTGATATCCTCTGTGAGTTTGCATACCGATGCTTTAGTCAAGTCGTAAGTTTAAATTCAGGGAAAGATTTTTCAGAGAATCCCTTAGAACTTTCTAACTGGTTGCTTTGGCAAGTCCTGCCTTAAATGGATATATGAACCTTGTCCCAAAGCAAAGACTCTTTGAATTGTCACTAAAACCACAAATTCATATACACGTGCACACCTGCATGTGTCTGCGTGTGTGCACGTGCATGCGCACGCACACACACACACACACACACACATACACACCAGTTTATTTGGAGAGAAATCAAAGCCTTACTTTGACATAGTTATCTGGATTGTCTTGTGCCCAGGTTGCTCATGAGATGTTACTCTGCCTACAGAATACGAGAGGCAGACTGGGTGATAATTGAGGAAGTGGGTGCCACGGTTGGCTGGGGTGTACATTGAGTAGCACTTGATCAACATCGCTCAGGCTCTGGCCACAGTTTTAGGCAAAGAGGCTATTTGAATTAATTATCTTATTGATTCAGAGTGAGGACTGTATT
Source organism: Camelus ferus (assembly GCF_009834535.1). Taxonomy (NCBI): domain Eukaryota; kingdom Metazoa; phylum Chordata; class Mammalia; order Artiodactyla; family Camelidae; genus Camelus; species Camelus ferus. The sequence continues at coordinate 10,490,986 of NC_045719.1, forward strand.
TAGATAAGTGATGCTGTTAAAATGAACCCTACAATTCTATCACCTTCACATAATTAAGGTCTCTTGTTCTCCCCATCACAGATCTTACATGATTTGGGGGTGGGGTGGGTAGAGTGAGGCTCTGCACTGTGTAGTAATCCAGGGATCCAGTCTCTTTCCATCTTTTGTCGGCTCCATCTCCACCACGTGGCCTCCAAGGTAACGACAGAAAACAAAAGGGAGCAAAGAGTATGGAGAGCATATGCACCACTCTTCACAGCCCTGGTGCCGAAGCCCATCTTCAGCACAAAAGGGGTGGTGAACACAAGCTCACCGGTGCCAGGAGAGGGGCCAGTCTCACCACTGATACCTGCCTTTATTATCTTGATATTTCATGTGACAGTATCCAGCTCCCATCACCAATAATTGTTTTATTTCTCTCCTCATCACATCTTGGTGCTGGTGGAAGGAACACTTGCAGAAGGCCATGTTCCCAAAGTTTTCCTTCATGGGTACTAATTCAGTGCCTTGTGTGACAACAATGGCCTCAGGACGAGTTGTTCTGAATGGAGCTGATTATAATTATGCAATGACCACACATATGCCTGAGATGCCCCTCAATCAGTCTCACCCTCAACCACTTCAGCCCACTTTAGTTATTCTTTATGGTAGCGGAACTTCTTTTATTTGCAGTCTGAAAAAGGCACTATGAAATTAAGCTATAAATAATGTTTTATTATACAGTTTAAAGGCACCATATTTTGAAGCATGATAGTAGCATATAATACCCAATCGTTTCCCATTGTCCATTATTTAAACTTGCTTTTGACGTAACTTCTCCTAAACAATGCTTCTGACCTACTGGGCCTACATTCTCCAAATGTTGATAATATTTTTTCAGTCATTCTAAAAGATTTCTTATATTTGTGACCTGTCCTATCTTTGAAGTTGCGATTGGAAACAACAGAATAATGATAGTCCTTCAACAATTTTCTTAAATGGGAATTGGACCACTTGGAAGAGAAGCTACATTGTTCATGGCTCCAGTTTCATATGTTTGTATGCAGCCACTCTCTTGTGCCCAAAATAAATTTGCTGTAGTCTTTGTCTCTATTCTAAACACACTGTACAAACAAGGGCTTCATCTCAGGAGAATCACCAAGCCAAGGATGTCATGTTCCATCTTGATGATGAAATGCAGATTTGTCATTAAAAGGCAAATTCTTCATTTTCAAAAGCTAACTAGAAACGATGCTTGAAAAGATTTTAGCTAATGAACTCTAGCTCCCCCCCTCAAAAAAAGAATTTAGGAATATATGCTGGAAGTTAGCTCAGAGTATTTCATTTGATTTCAAAATGCATAAGTTTTCTTTTTCTCCATGGTCTTGCCTTATGGTATCTTGTTGTGTAGAGACTAGCAAACCAATGTCGATCGCCTTGTTGAGCTCAGAAACACTGCCTGCTTGGTGTGTCTGGTTTATTTCCATGCCTTGTGGCCAGTGAAGCAAAACCTGTGTGGTTTCTGGCTGCCCCGTCGAGGAAGCTGTACCTGGAGTGGTGCCATCACTCTATAACCTGCTCTCCAACCACAGCCCCATCTTCCATCTGGTAGATTCTCTCTCTACTTTCTAGTCCTTTCTGCATCTTCTTTGAAGAAACTTGTGCAAGAAGGGAAAACAGAGGTTCCTCTTTCTCCCCAACATTTCTCTTAGCTCAGGCTGATTTTTCAGTTTGGACTCTGCTTTGGGTGTTTCTAGGTTTTGAGGGGCTATAGAGACTTTGCAGCTCCCCAGCTTGTCCTTGTAGACTTCGGCTTCTTGCAGCCTCCTCAGTCAATTCCCTACAAATGTCCAAATATGGAAGTCCCATTTTACTCCCTAATTTCTCTTCCCATGGCTTGGGTGAGCCACAGTGGACAGTGGACATAGGTTGCTGCTGTGGACTGGCCGAGGGAAAATGATGAAAGGAACTCTCTAACTCCACTCAGCATAGGCACTCTCAAATAACCAAAGGCTCGCATAGGTGTGGTAGCCCAGTGAAGAGGGAGGTTCCCAGGAGAAACTGCCAGAACCTCAGGAAGATGCAACTAACCCATTTGCTGGAAGAGGTATCCACGCTGTTTCCTATGGGGCACCGGGAAACCAGGCATCAAACACCTTTTTGTGTGTTTTTTTTTTTCTTTGCTACAAACTCCAGCATGACTTTGGAAATTCAGTTTCAAACTGTCCCACACGTTCCTCACCCTCAAGACTAGGCATGGAGAAATTAGACCCAGGGTTTCACAAGGATAATGGTAGAGTGGAATGGATTGATTGACAGAGGAGGTTTTACATGCCCATGGCTTCTCAGTGCTGAAGAATGCAGACAAGGCATCTGTTAGACCAACATGGTGGTCTCCAGGGTGCCCAGGGGTCCATGCCTGAATAAAAAAGCCTTTTGGGAGACAAGCAGCAGTGACCCACACATCTCGAGGCAAGGCTGTGTGGCTCACCCTGATGTTAACTTGGATAAAGGAAGGAACTGAGTGACATTACAACCCAAAGTGATTCCATTTCATCATTTTGTACACATACATTCACGATGTGCTATATGTTATATATAATTTACTAAAGCATGCTTTTAAAAATAGATTTGAGGAGCGTGGGGACCCCAGAAGCGTATGTTATTGTACTGGGCTTGAGTTTCTCTTTCCCTCCCACGAGGGACCTCTGAGGGTCTATTTGAGGGCATGAATATGGAAAATTCAGCTCCAGCTCCCCAGCCCCACTCCCCAAACAGCACTGCAGAACTGTGCTAAGCTCTTGCGGTTTTGAAAGAACAGATGCAAGAGACAAAATAAGTACAAAAGGAATTTGGGGAATGGGTCCTAAGAATCACCACATTTCCTATCACTCTCAGAAATTGTATCTCTTTTCAGGGGTCCTGTACATCTGTGTGCCTCCAAACCACCAATTATTTTTCCAAGCACCATAATTACAGCCTTCTCCTGAAAATGCCAAACACTCAAATGGAATACAGCTTCAGAAATTTTCACTTACGTTAATTGGCTCCAATTACTCAGACCTGCTTTGGCCCCCTCAAAACACATGGAAGCCAAGTTCTTTTTTTCTCTTCCCGTTGACATTTTCCACAAAAAGAAAAGAAGGAAGAAAGGAAGGGAGGGAGAGAGAGGGAGAGAGGGAGAAAGAGAGAGGAAAAAAAGAAAGAAAGAGAGAGAGAACGAAAGAGAGAAGGAAAGAGAACGAAAGAGAGAAAGAGAAAGGAAGGAAGGAAGGAAGAGAAAGAAAGAAAGAAAGAAAGAAAGAAAGAAAGAAAGAAAGAAAGAAAGAAAGAAAGAAAGAAAGAGAAAGAAAGAAAGAAAAGAAAGAAAGAAAGTAAGAAAGAAAGAAGAAAGAAGAAAGAAAGAAGAAAGAAAGAAAGAAAGAAGAAAGAAAGAAGAAAGAAAGAAAGGAAAGAAGAAAGGAAGGAAGGAGGAGGGAGGGAGGGAGGGAGGAGTGTGGAAGATTCAGAGATATTGCCTCCTTACTCCAAGACCTGGTATGGTAGGAAGAGCTACTGGGAAAATCAGTTTAATTTACTCATTTTAACCAAATCTAATTAACCAAATTTAATTAACCCATTTGCTGAGGTTAATGAAACCCTTGTTAACTTGAGTCAGGAGGGGGATGAAAAGGAGGGCCTTTTAAGCTCAGATCCCAAATAGGCTCCTTACTTTAGGGAGCCATGGACCTGACAAAGACAGAGCACTGGGTTGGAAATCTGAACCTTTTCCCAGGAAGGCAGTCGAGGGGGCATTCTGCAGGGAGACAGGATGGGAAATGTAGCCAGCACTTCTAGTCTCTCCTAAAGTTATTCAGAGCTCAAAATTGTCATTTAGTCTAAAACACAGGGGATTCTAGGAATCAAGGACATATTTTGTAAAACTGCAGCAGGACACTCCAATGCCAAGTGGAAGTGGCCTGGCGTCCACCCACGCTGTCTAGTAGCTGATCTGCTGCTCCGTGTTATCAGAGGGCCTCCTTCCCAGTCAACAGTGTTTGCAAGGCAGCCATAAAGACACAGAGCGATGGATCTCTTGCCTGGAGTTCAGCATCAGTGTGATGAACTGACAAGCTCACTGGGTGTTTTAGTTGCCAGGTGTCACTGTCATAAAGCTCCCCTTAATCTGGCCTTGGCTGACCCAGTTCAGAGGATTTGAACACCACTCAGGCTGGGGCCGTGCCCTCCTCTGCAGTGATGCTTCCTTAGCTGTTCCTGAGGTCTACTGACCCTGGGGAGACAGCTTCCTAAGCATTTCCATGACAGCAAGGTGGCTTACTTTTTTTCTGAACATCAGGCTTGTTCCCAGGAGGTGGAGAACGGGGAAGACCTCTGCACACATGCAGAAGGAAGGCGCTAAATAGGAACCCTCTGCAGTCAGAGAACATCTGCTGGGGAATGGAGGAGGTTGAGAGTTCCGGAGGGCAAGGGTTCAGAAACCCGTGGGAGTTTTTTCTTCTTGATTCAAAAGATGGTGTGGTCAGCTCAGGGCTGATCTGGCCAAGAGAAGAGATTTGGGGATCTCACACATCACTGTATGCAATGGGCTCAAAATCTAAGGTTGAGATGGGAGGGGCTCAAAGTAGCATGAGATGCACTTTCCTCCACTCTTAAAAAGCTATTGCTTCCAGTCAAGCACTCTGTGTCTGTGACTTTGAGTTGAAAGAGCAGAAATGCAAAAAGAAGCATGTCTGTACTTTAAAGGGATACACTCAGCAAGCCCCTATCTCCTTCAGTCTTTTGAAAGAGGAATGTACCAAGTTGCTAGATGAACGATTTTGTTCTTGATTCACCAAACAGGGAAGGGAAAAAGAAACTGAGTGCTAGGGGAGGGATTTCTGCAGACTAGAACGTCAGTGGGAAAACACAGGAACAAGAACTTGGATCGGATTTACCACAAGAGCGGAGCTTTTTCTTTATTATTTTAGTCTTTTTCAAAAGAATTTTCCTGGGGTGCTAGAAAAACTCAATGAAAAGGCATCACGTATTCACTTATGGGAGGAGACAGCACTTTCTTTTTCTACATTAAAAAAAGTATAATAAAAATTGACATTATGAAACAAAATATTTTGAGAGTGTTTTCCTAAAAATTGTCTAGCCTTTTGGAAAGTACTCTTTTCCTAAAATGTCTCAAGTTTTCTCCATCTCCCTCATCCATTATCCAGATAAATGCCTCTGAATAACTTTTAGCCATAATTCTGGGACAAAAGCGGTTTAGGTGTACTGGAATTGAAATAATTCTATGTTACTGAATTGATCAAGTGTATTCCTTGTGGGGTCCTCTTTATACTCCCCTTAGAAGATCAGCAAGGCCAAGAATTCATTCATGGAGCAAATATTCATTACCGCTCTTGGGGACCCCAAAGAGTACAAGCCATGGATTTTGCAATTAGGGAGCGATTGATTCGGTTAATGATGTAAGACCAACACACAAAAATAGGGTTGAAGTTGCATGTTGCCAACCACAGGCAAATCAAGTCAGAACTGACACATTTCTTGATTCTGATTCCCAAGTTCTCACTCAAGTTCATAATTAAAAGTATATTTCCCCCAGCTTTCCTTTGTGACCTTCCCTTAGATGCTTGAAGAACAGTGGGATATGTTACAAAAGACAGGCATTCTGGTCTCAGTGTTGCCCCTAAGTAGCCATGTGTGTTTAGTCAAGTCACAAACTTCTCTGGATTTCAGATTCCTCATCCATAAAATGAGGTTAACTAGACTTGTCCAGTGCTCCCTGCACTTCTCCATCCAAGTAGCAGAGCAGAGTGGTTGATAATTGGTGTAGGAGTTTGGAGATGTCCCAGAAGTGACCCCCTACAAGCAAGAAATGCACTTGAAGTGTTGGAATTTGTCTGTCTGAAGGATTTGTGTTGCTTTTGCATCTTACTTAATAAGACATCTGTGTTTGTTTTAATGTGAATATGATATTTGAGATTTCTTACCATCAGTCAGAGTTGATTTGCCAAGGAGAGCCTGTTTATCCTAGGGCAGAAGAACTACGTGGTTTTCTGGGGCCATTTCCCTCCTCGGTGATTCCACATTCAGTGTCTGTGCTTCTTAGTTCAGCACACACTCCTATTTCTGGTTCCAACAATGTGAGCAGCCCTCTCACCACAATCTTCAGTGGCTCTCAAGAACCCCTGGTTGCCTGAAAGAGCCCCTGAAGGGGAAACTAGCAACCTAAGCAGAGTCTAGAAAGGGCTGCAGGCATTTATCAGATGGAAACAGGAGGCTGCCCTTCTAGAGATGGGCGGGTGACTCATCAGCCTGGCCTCTGCCTGAAGGAGGTCTGCTTTGGTGTTGAGCCAAGTTTTGAACCTTTGCCTCAAATCTTTTCTGGAAAGAGGTGGGCTATGGATAAATATTTGGATTTCAGAAGCTTTAGATTAAACCTCTTTGAAAAATGTAATGTTACCTCTTACTCAGATGCAAATCTTTTAAGTACGTCAGCGTGTACCCCCCTTACCTTCAAGTAAACACCATATCTGAGGGGCAATTTCTAGTTTGGTTTTACTTCACACAGCTCTCTGATTATGGCTCCCATCGCCTCCTGGATCTGTGGGGTGACTTGGAGCAGATGGGATAGAGGGTGCAAAGGGGGCTGATTCTCACCCAGTCCCTGGGCAGTGATCAGCAAAGACAGGGAGGTCAGCCAAATTCCTCGTCCGCTGAGGCAGCAAAGGCCTTCTCCCCAGTGGCTTTTCCAGATGGAAAAAGTACTCCAAGCTTCTGACCATTTCCCAGAGGGTGAAGTGAATGGGACAAGAAGGGACTTCTGCTCATCTGAATAACCCAGCGCACATGCATCAGCTGCCTGGTGGCATCTTCAGACACCTTGCACATAGTGGGTGCACAAGATTGATTTATCAGATGCACGAATCAGTGCTAGTTCTCCACTGAAGACGAAATGTTGGCAAGTGGCTTATGAAAAAGGATAGATATCCCATTACAACCCAGGATCTTGGCTCAGGTTCAGTTTCCAATCCTATAGATGCTCAGAGAATAACAGATTTAGATTCATCTATGTTATGGAGTTTGGGCTGACCAAGTGGTTTCAACTTTAGTTGAATCATAGAATCCAGTGGCAAGCTTTCTAAATATACTGATGCCTGGGCCCCCACTCCAGAGTAATTGGCTTAGAAACTCTGGGAAGGGGCCCAGGCATTGGTAATTTAAAAAAAAAAAAAGTTTTTTCCAGGTGATTCTGGGGCATGAGACTGTGAATGACTCATCTAACCAGGCAGGTGGAGTGGTTTTCCCAGGGCCTCACCAGGCTGGTGGCAGAGCCGGTTTCCCCATCCAGTCCTGAGCTCTTTCCCACACACCACGTCGACCCTCCTTTAGCCCTGTGGCCCGTGGGATAACTTCAACTTTTCCACTGGGAAAAAGGAGCAGTAGTTGACCCACTCACCCCCTGAAAACAAGTGCTTCAGCACCATGGGAATTTTCCTGGTCCTATTTGTGGAAGTGGTCCAACCTTGGATGTTTTTCCAGGAAAGGATATTATGAGCAGGGTCCCTTTGGTGGCTGCCTATAAGCATTATTTGTGAGGCATGGGAAGATTCTAGCCCTAAAATATCCCCTTTGCCTTTAGTTACTTATACTGAAAGGCATCTCCCAGGAATATTTTGGGGGGTTAAGACAGATTAATTATTAGAATATAAATGAGGCTGAGGCTGTCCTCTTTTCTTTCTGCTAGTCTAAATGGAGAATTGGCGGTTTGAGTACCTAGCACAGTGCTTTGCCTTAATAGCTTTACCATATGTATGTGGTAACTACCTCTTTTTAAAATTTAATTTAGTTTTTTTTCTTTTATTGACATACGGTTGCTATACAATATTATGTAGGTTATGGGTGCACAATATAGTGATTCACAGTTTTTACAGCTGATACTCTATTTATAGTTATTATAAAATATTGTCTGTTTTCCCCATGCTGCACAATATATCCTTGTAGCTCATTTAATAGTTTGCACCTTTTACTCCTCTACCCCTATATTGCCCTTCCCCACTTCCCTCTCCCCACTGGTAACTACTACTTTGTTCTCTCTGTGAGTATGCTTCTTTTTTGTTATATTCACCAGTTTGTTGTATTTTTTAGATTCCACATATAAGTGATATCATACAATATTTGTCTTTCCCTGTCTGACTTATTTCACTTAGCATAATGCCCTCCAAGTCCATCTATGTTGCTGTAAATAGCTGAGTAGTATTCTATTGTGTGTGTGTGTATATATATATATATATGTATATATTTACGTGTGTATATATATGTATATATTTATGTGTGTGGGTGTATATATATGTGTGTATATATATATATTATATCTTCTTCATCTATTCATCTATTAATGGACACTTAGGTTGCTTCCATATCTAGGCAATTATAAATAATGCTGTTGCTATGTGCTATGAGCATTGGGGTGCATGTATCTTTTCAAATTAGTGTTTTTGTTTTTTTCAGTTATATACCCAGGAGTGGAATTGCTGGGACATATGGTAGTTCTAGTTTTAGGGTAACTACTTCTTATTATACATTATTATATGTAAGAAAACCATGCTGGGCTTTAGGTACCTTGTCCAATTTAATTATCACCTCAAACTTATAAGGTAGTTATTATTATCCTTGTATTAAGGATATCCATTCTGAGACTCACATTCTAATTCTGATGCCTATAGGTTTCAAACAAACTAGAAGATCCTCTGAGCTTAGACCAATCCTTCTGCATTACATATGAGGGAAATGGGGCCTTGACATATGAGGGAGGTAGCATGATTTCTCTGGCAATGTCTAAGATATTTAATTGTTTATCAAAGATTCAAGCCTTATAAAAATTAGTACAACAGTTTCTTTCAAAATTAGAACAAGAAAGGCCTCCAAATCTCTCAGTTTGGTGTTCAAATCCTGGTCTGAGCTTTTTCTGGCTGTAGAAAGGTTACTGAACCTGCAAGAGCCCCACTTTCAGAAGGAAAGAAAGACATTGGGAGGGAAAGGGAAATGGAGAGGAAAGAGGAGCGTAAGGATGTAGGAAAACCAAGAAAAAGAAGAAAGAAGAGAGGGAGCAAGTGGAGGAGGGGGAGGGAAGCAGGACACTCAGGGCACGACGGGGACAGAGAGGAGACAGATGCTGGGGGGACCTGGCTGTGTTGCCACTGAAGGTTGCAGGACACTCTGGAGTTGCTTTCCAAAGGGCATTTTTTTCTAATGCAAGATGCCAAGCAGAAGGCCAGGACCCGCTGTGCGGAGGAGGCGAAGGCTTGAATTAGGGACAAATAGACGGAGGCTGGTACAAGGGAGGGTTTCTACAGACACAGGGCAGAGGAAGAGAGGAATTTGTCCCAGAGAACTTCAGGGACAAGAAAGATGTTGAAAGAAAAAGAAAGTGTTGGGTCAATGAAGGCTCCGAAGGACTTCTCTACAGGCCTGAATTAAAGACATTGCAAAAGGGAAAGGCATAAAACGGAACATTTTTGACCAGAAGAATGTACTTCTTTGAAGTGTCCGCCTCCCAAAAAAAAGTATGTCGTGGACTCTAGCTTTTGAAGAAAGGAGAGGGAAAAAAACTGGTCCAAGTGAATCAAAGGAAGTGATAAATCTGTCTGTGACCCTCTCCTGAAACAAAGCACGTGGAGTTTAATTAATGCATTTAGCTACCTGACCAGAAAAGCCTCATACTCAGGCCCACCTTAGGGGCCTCATCTAATACAGGAGTTCTTGGGAAATGAAAAGCACTTTTAAGTGCTGACTGACGATGACCATGAGCGCTGTTAATTCCATGGAGAAAAAACCAAAAACACATATTCAATGTATTATAACACTTATGAGTGCCCCATTGAAGGCAGAGCCCTCCAGATAAAGAGAGATATCAGTAGTGAAATAAAGAAGAGTAAGCAGGGAATGTTGGAGGTAAAGAGACACAGACAAAGCCAAAAGGATTGTTCTTTAATGTCAGACACTGGACAAGGGTGGGGAGGGAAGGTTTCAGGCAGGAGAAGGGGAGAGAGAACACGTCAGACATGAGATGTCCACTGTGAGGCTCCGAGAAGAGAAAACTGAAGCCACCCTGAGACTGGGCTATGTGAGAAAGAAGGAATTGTGTCACGCTGAATCAGAAGTGGTTAAATCTCTAGAGAAGGGACACTACCCACATGTACAGGCATCAAGCACCAAGTCTTTACTACTGACCTGGGAAAACTGGGAAAGAGGTTGCGAGTGAGCAATAATGGGGAAGCTGGCTATAACTCCTGGACTGGCTTTCTCTCCGTGTCTTTCTGCTGTCTGTGTTTCTGCTATCTCTGGGGCTGCCTCTCTGATTCAAAGTTAGCTGAAATGGCAATAGGCACTATACAGAACTTTTTAAAAGCAAAAAGTAACCTTGTGAGCAAAGGTGGAAACTTTTTTACATGGAATCGTGTCTTTTTCTTCTTTTTTAACTTAGGAAGATACCTAAGATAATAGATGGATCAGTCAGAGATTTAGAAAATGATGGCCAAACAGATGAATAAAGGGCAGAAGTAGTGATTGTTGTATTCAAACACATTTCTTAGGTGGGGAAGGTGTAGCTTGAGAGGTAGAACACATGCTTAGCATGCATGAAGTTCTTAGTTCAATCCCCAGTACCTCCTCTAAAAATAAATAAATAAACCTAATTACCTCCCAACAAAAATTTTTTTAAATACATTTCTTAATTTCTTTCTCTTCATTATTTGGTTTAAGAGCATTGGAGCATTACTGAGGTTTACTCATAAATTGCAGGAACTTTTTGCACCATTGGGCCCCTCCACAGAGGAAGTTAAGCAGAAGCAAAGGAGCATGTCGGAAAGAACATGGAAGTGGGGGTCCAGAGCTCTGGCGCCTTTATCTTTGCTCTTCTGGAATATTCAGCCTTGACATGTCTTTGAATTCCAGGTTTCAATATTTTCCATTTGTTTCAGGCCTAGGGTATGCTAAAGATCTGATTCTAAAAACCTGTTTTTCTAAATGAGCCTATCATCAGGAACTTGTTAAACAAACTTGGAGGTCTGACATTTTAATTTTCTCCTCCTATCTGTTTCAAAAAACTGCTTTCCCTTTATTGGCTTATGAATCCAGGAGAAATGGAATTGGTTGCACTTAAGCCTTACTTTTGCTAATTTCCTGTCAAGATGCGGTTGAGATTTATGGTTCTTTCTAGGCAGCCCCGACATAGTCAGCTTGGAGGGAAGTAGCTTCAGAGCACTCTCCTGTTCCTGTCCTAATAAAATAAGTACAAGGAGCCATCTCTCCCTGGGTAGTTGGTCGCATGTCCATTGGAAGGATGAGATTGGTGGGGCTAAGAGCTGGGTGCCCGTCTACCCCCCATCCCCACCCCTATCTCACCAAATATATGACTGGAACAGATTATTTATACTTCTTGAGCCTCAGTTTCCTCATCTACGGAACAAAGACAATAATTGTGCTTCATAGAGTTGCATGCATTAAATGCAATAATGCATAAAAAAAACACTTAACGTTATGTCTGATCCAGAGTGAAAAACAATAAAAGTAAACTGTTCTTGTAATGTCATTGTCATTAATACAATTACTAGGAACTTTTTACATAATGAGTAGCCTCAAATTAAATTCTGCTCACTGCTCTGGTGTTTATGACTCACACTTTTTTCCCCTCCCCTTTCTAATTCTCTTTGCTGAGTAGTTTTCCCATTAAAAATGTAATAAGCTGGATATCGTTTAATAACAGTTAATGCAGGAGAATTATTTTCTCTCGATTTTTTTTATCATTTTAATTTACTCCTCCTACCTTTCAGTTGGGGTCTTCAGGGTTAATTAGGAACAGCTCTATACTTGGATAGTTGGTTAATCACTGAGTAGAATGTTGGAAGAAAGCTACTCAGATGCTTTTCATCTTAACATCCAATTCCCAGGAAACCCTGAAAAAAAATGTTACTTGTCTAAAGCCACCTACAGTATTAGGTAATTATTAAAGCTGATTGCATATCAGAGCCTAAATAGAGTGTTATAGAACCGTACTTCTCTCATGCTCCCCTCACGGTAAATGAACCAGAGGCACTGCCATGTATTTTTGAAGAGTAAATCTTTGTGCTAATTAATTATATCAATATCAACATGTTGATATTGATATAATTAGCACAGTGGATGACACTGATATAATTAGCACAAATATTTACTCTTCAAAAATAAGTGGCAGTGCATATGCATATAATAACCTCAATAATAACACTGAACAGTTATAGCACCACTTTCTCTAAGGAGCCTATAAAATACATACATAGCAAATACCTGAAACTCAAGCTTCACTCAGACCTTTGAGAGCATTGCTAAGCAAGGTTGAAGGGGTTGCCACAGTCAGGAGAAACCCCATGACTAGATCCTGATGGGGGATCTTCCCCCAAATGGAAATGAATCTCCAAGCAGCTCCCCATCAGCCTAAAACTAAGAGATACATCAAATTACATAAAGGAATTGAAATGGAATAGGACTCCTCTTTCTTTATTCTAATTAATGTTCAGCTAATCTAAACCTACAGTGATTTGGTTTTAAAGCAAAACAGAATTGGGTAAAAGCAGGGATGTTGGCAAGTAAGACAGAAAATATATTTGGACCACCGTCTCCAGTGTCTGTGACGTAGCGAGGCCATGGCTTACAGTCAGGGAAATCTGTCCCTGGGTCATCTCTCCTTTGTTGGATGATACAGCTTCTATGCCTCTTCATATAACTGTGACAGGAAGAGAGGGTTTGGGAAAAATGTGTGTGGTACCAGGAGAGGAGAAGGTGGGCAGGGTGCCTAATGGTTCCATTGGCACTCTGCAGTCAAGGGCCTATGCGAACCAACTTTCCCACTGTGTCTGTGATGGGCGATATTAATCTCAACCAATTTCTTATTCCTTTGTTTCTGAGTACAGGCTAATTGAGTTACACGTTTTCTTACCATAACAACTGCATTAACAGCTACCACAGTTTTGAAGCCATGGTAGCACCCACACCCAGAAGCACACACACACATATCCACCCATGCAAATATACAAACAACACACACAACTCCAAACATAGTTTTGAGTTCAAATTGATTCACAGATGAGCATGGAAGATACAGGCCAAGAGACTTTTCAAATATGTTAAATTTTACAAAACACTGACTCACTGGCAAACATCTGAAAAGTAAGCGTGATTTTATGGACTGACAGAAAGGAACATTAGTTATTTTAACCCTCTTTTCCTCTGAGAACTAAATCCTATAATGGAGCACCCCAGATGTTCTGCTTCTTAGGGCCTCTTTGGATGTGAAGATTGCACAGCAGGAGGCAACATCTGGGGGAAAAGGAGAGATTGTGAGAGGACTTAGAATATTGGCGTATGCCTGGTTGTGATCTTGGGTAATGTTTCAGAGATTTTTTTTTTAAATGCATCCTCTTTTAAAATGTAGATTATTTTAATATGTATGTATATGCATGACTGGGACATTGTGTTATACACCAGAGATTGACACATTGTAACTGACTGTACTTCAATAAAAAATGTAGATTATTTTAAATGTAGATTATCATTTATCATTTCTGGGTGCAGTAGCAGAGAAGTTCATCAATATTTCATCTTGAGTTTTAAATTTTTGAATTTTCAATTTTTCTGTGGATAAGAGTTTCTCTTTCTTGTATTCATGCAGTTTCAGAATTCCACCTATAAACTGACCTTCCTCCTTACTATAAACCATATTGTTTTGCAACTTTTTGTTTGATAAAACTGCTTTGGTCCTTCAATAAAGGGCTTCATTGTTATCATGGTGAAAAGTAGAAAGTCTCATGAACATCATTACTCAGATCATGCTTGGTTCACAGGGAACTGAAGTTCAGTCCTAATGCTATGGTTGTCTCATTTCATTTTGACATCATAATTGAGACTAATCTCCACAGATTCCCCCCACCCCCCTGCCCTGCCCCAACCTCTACATTCTTGCTTCCAAGTTTAATCTTCTACTGCAATTTGAACGTAACAACATGGGTGGATGACACACATAGTAATCACTTTGCACTGAAGCTTCATTTCATGACGTTTTGCAAAGCAGGTATCCAAAGGCACACACTGAAATCATTTTGCCAGTGTAATCTTGCCTTTTAATAGCTTCCTAACAGGGTATCCAAAGAAACACTCTGGAAACATTTTGCCCTCCTAATTTCATGTTGTAATGACATCAAAATGTCATAAAGCAATTACCATCCCAAGCACAAAATGATCTTTAGAAGGTACTTTCTCCATAGGCTCATTAACTTCTTTCTAGCTTTAATATCTTGATTGTTTAAAGAAATGTTCAATGCTAATTGAGAGACTTCATTTGAAACTGAATACCATTTATTTAGCACAGCCTCTCTCTCATTCTTCCTCTCTGTCTCTCTCTCTCTCAACCAAATTGCACTAGGCTGACAGAACCCTAGATTTATAGACACACACACACCTTTTGACCTCTCCAGTTAAAATTCTAAGTGGAATTGATCTGGTACAATGCTAAAAACAGCATAGTGCATGATTTGCTTTGGGGACAAAGGGAACAGTAGCTACTGAAGATGTCCTTAGTAGCAAGCACATCCCAAAGTTTCCCCAGTACCCCTAAAATACTAGGCTGGGTCCTTAATATAGGACCTGGAATAAATATGAGACACAACTGGAGAAGTTCTGTATGTCAATACAACCATCTGACTTCAACTCTCCCTATTTCTGGTTGAGATCTGGCAGGTATATTCCTTCAAACGAAAACTCCAAATCAAGGGAACGAACAATGACAAATTGCTGTTAGCCTCTTCTGTGACACAGGCTGTGATTTGCAGCTGTACTCTCCTGAAACATCTATAGGAGGAGTTTGAGCATATGTTTTTCTGTGAGCCATCTGAAATAAATAAGGAATGGTGAACAACCTCAAAAACCTTTTCTAGCAGGAGCGTTAGAACCAATTTGTTTGCCCCACATGTGCCAGGTAATATTCATATCTTAACCTTTAGCTCTCAGAACACATTCTTATCTGAATAATGGAAGGGTTGGAAATGAGCTCAACTAATTTGGGCAAAACAATGCCAAGGAGTCATGGCCTCTCTACTCAAATCAAGAGATAAGATGGCCTCTGACTTTCACTATAGACTCTCTGTCCAAGGCTAAATAACACAGTGATGTTCTTGCAAAATATTTTTTATTTTCTGTTTTGAGATCCCTCCAAGGTGACCTACAGAGCTCTTAGCAACCAGTTCGATCATTTGCTGATGGTAGAAAGGCAGAATGATTGGTTCAGATGTTTGAAATTAAAGCTAAGACTGGGAGGGGAAATTTGGTTAATAATAAATAGCAAGAAAGATACATGAATAAAAATAAGCACCTTAATGATTTACCATTGCCATGAAACCAATAGGCTGGTGATCCAATCCGATATCCGCAAATTTGTATAATCCTCAGGGTAAAACAATTTAATGGGCTGTCTCTTTTATAGTTACAAAAGGCCTTTCATGTGATCAATTATACATAAGAGTACAATAAATGTAACTTTCTTCATACTAATCACATCTAACTTAAATTCTCTTGTTGGTCTTTGGAATGTATATAGCATTCCCAATAAAGTTTTTAGTTCCGACACTTACCAAAAGTTAATCTGCCCAGAATTTCCAAATAAATCTTTGGTACGAGGGATTTTTTTTCCACACTAAATGAAATGGTTCGACAATACAGTTTATTAGGCATGCCACCTCCTCCTGTCCTGGCCCCTTCTCCAACACTGACAATCCTGCTGCTTCCATTGGCCACTGGGCAGTGGGGGTTTGGTTTGATTGTTTTTCTTCTGTTTGGTTTTGTTTATATTTTGCTGGAAAGGCAGCCTAGCACTGTGTTAACACTGTCACCTGAGGCTAACAAAACTTGGCTAAGAAATGGAGATCGCCAGCCCTCCCTCTAGCGACAAGTCCCAGGCGGCCCTTAGACCCACCCAGATTCCTGTAAAGCCCAAATTCCCATCTGTTTTATTATATGCTTAATTGGTTTGCTCCTCTATGGAACCAGAAAGTAAAATAAAACCCCTCATCATGTACCACTTAAGTTAGAAGTAAAGGTCAGAGACTCTAAAAAGTTTTTGAAAAATAAGAAATAACTAAATTCCCTAAATTGCCTTAGCCAAACAGTTGAGGCTTGACTTTGACTTAGTTGATTTAATAAATATATTTTTTTAGTCACTGCAGAGTAACAGAAGCTGTTCTAGGTGATGTAGCTACAATCACAAGTAAGAATTAACTGTATTGCTTCAAAGAGTAGAATAAACTTCAAGGCATCTCCCTGTTCCTACACACTATGTATATACAATTCATTTCAAAGTATGAAGCATCACAGGACATAGAAGACAGGATTGCAGGAAAAAAATAGGGAAAATCAGTGGGCTATTTTCTTCAAGCTTCCAAGAGGAAAATGAAAGATTTCTGAGAAAGGAGATTTCTTAAAGTCCCAGTTAGGGGATTAGTTAATCCCTGGAGGATTGATTTTGGGGCCTCACATCCTGAGAAAGTTACATGTATGTGAAAATTTAGGAAAATCTAGGTCCAATCACTAAAATAAAAGATGGGAGCGTGTGTGTGTGTGTGTGTGTGTGTAATTTGCCAGAGAGTATCTAAGAAAACATATTCTGAAGGCTCACTTGTTGCTGCCCACTCCATGATTTTGGCCTCTCAAGTGTGGTTTGCCAAAGAAATCAGGCTGCCAGCAAAGTACAGCAAATTGGAAAAATGAACTGGAACATCATAATCTGCTTCAGCTATAGCAAAGAAAAAGACATCTGGTAGACCACTTGGAAGCCAGCCAATGATGAAGACTCCAATTAAAATAAAGAACATGTCCTCAGGAGAGCATCTCTGAGCTCAAGAAGTTATAAGTCCAGTGTGCTACTTGAAAGCCAACTACTAGAGAATAGTCATTTTCAAATAAAGCAAGACATAGCAAGCAAGCCTTGAATTCTTTCAAGAAACCTCTTCCTATGTGTACCATCCTAACTGATGACTTAATAGGAGCTGGAGGTACCACTCAATGCTGAAAATAGGCTATCACTGAAAATAGGAAATGAAGCTACTCGTTTGCCCATAATGTTTCTGGGGAAACTCAAATATTAGCACAAACTATAGAGAGTGCCACAGTGTAGCTGAGAGTATGCTGGACCAGGAGTTGGCAGACTTGGGTTCCAGTGCCAACCCCGCCACTTTTGACCTGTGAACCTCAGGCAAGAGACTTCATCCTTGTGAGTCTCTGTTTCCCAGCTGAAAAATAAGGATAATAAGACCTACTTCGCAGAAATAAGGGAAGGAGTACATAATATAGTCCATGGAAAGGCACTTAATACAATGCCTGGCGTATAGTATGGCTACCATATGCTAGCTAAAGAGAATAGACCAGATAGAAAAGAAAAATCGTCTTTGCTGAGATTCAGTATTACTTTTCATATTAGAGAAATGGAATCCAATATAAACAGCATTGATGAAATAAACACCCTGACCCACAAGATAATGTTGTGTTTTCCTGAAGGAAGAATCACGTGGCTATGAAAGGGATAAAACAGTTTTGTAGAGTCCCAGGAATAGGCTCAAGGATTGAACATAAAAACAATTGGACACCCAGGCATCAAATCTCCACTTAGGAAAAGGAGTCAGTGGTCAGTGTTTGCCAGGTAATGAGGGCTCTGTAAACTGAAGTTGCACAGAAATTCTCAATAGATTACTTACCAGTCTACTTACTAGTTTCTTGGTATATCAATAGCTGAACATTTTTGTTAATTAGTATTCTGGATATCAAATTTCTAACAAGAACATTTCTATGCTGTAATTTTTCTCAGAAAGGCAGGAGAACCATGAAATCAAACACCTTGGCAAATTCAAGAGAACTAGCACAGATTATATATGCCCCTAACCCTTGAGAAGGTAATTCTTAAATGACCATGAATTAATACCTTAGAAGGAATTTGTTCATTGGGTCTTTCTTATTTGTTAAGCCAAACAAAACTCAGCACTGCTGAGCCTTTTGTATTACTTTATTATAGTATTTATAATTAATCTGTATTAATTATAAAGAGACTGGCACATTATATGTTTTTTTTTCAATGAATGAGTGAATGAATGAATGTGCCTCAAAAAGTTCTCTAAAAACAGTACCTTGTGGGAAAGGACATAAAAGCAGTAAGAGCACCAGCAGGGACCCATTAGAACTGGGGAAGGAGAGAAGAAGTTTAACAAAGGGTAGGTTATAGGCACAAGACTCGCCTTATACCTCAGAATTCATCTGAAAGGAGTTGGTCCTTACTCACCTTCCTAATTCCAGGCAATTGCTTTGTTGGGCTAGTGGCCCTAGGAAAGCTAACATTCACTAGTAAACATACATGTCTATCTGGAAATTGATGGATGAACTCTCAAATGAAGAAAGGCAAATGATGACTCCGCAAAACAAGTGACTGCAGATTACAATAGAAGTTCCCCTCTGTTGCTAACAGAAATGGCCGAACCCCCTGCAGATGTGGAGGAACAATTCTCTCTCTCCCTCTCTCTCTCTCTCTCTCTGAGTCTCAGGGATCTGCAAATCTTTCAGGCCTTGACAAGTGTGAGTAGATTTTCTGGAAGTCAAAGATATGTGGATTCCAGGAGAAGCTGAGTCTGTGCCAGAGAACTGGGCCTTTACAGAGAGAATATTTTCAAAAATGGCGGGAAAGATGAAATCCAAACCAAAGCAAGAATAAACAGCACAGAAAAAAAAAATGGAAGAAGCAAACTTTTGGCCAGCTTTGAAACTCTTTTGAATATGGTTGTGAAGAAGAAGATGAGGAGAAAAGAAGTACAGAATCCTTATTCTTTAAGACTTTTGTCATCTTTATCTTTTGATTTTTTTAATGGAGAAGGCACAGATAATAAGTGAGTCTGTATCTCCAGATTAAATATTCACATTTGAACTGATTTCCTCCTAAATGGTCTGCCATTCATCTTCAGTTCAAGGAAGCCATGTGTGCAGATGCCTTTTCCACAAGAAGGGAAATCAAAAGAGGCAACATAGACATCATCTTCCTCACTGCCTTAGCCTTTAATAGCTAAGGATCACAAAAACCCACCACCCTTCACGTTGGCCAGATACTGATCCCTTTTCCTGGAATGTTCACGAGAAGAAGAGGTGAAGATTTTCTAAGGTATCTCATTATCATACCACTTGGGGTACGGCCCTGAAAGTGAAAACCTAAAGCCACCTCACCCAACACACACATTGAAATCATCTTCAGAAAATCTTGAGGGCATGAGAAAATTTTCACCAGTGAATTTTCTTTTTCCATGCACTGTATTTTGCCTTACGACCACACCACCTGCATCATTGGATAATGGAAAGGAGTCACATAATCCTGGGATCTAATCCTGGCTTTGCAGTTTACTACCTGCCTCCCCTTAGACAAATTAGTTACATGCTCCAAGACTCTGCTCAATCTTCTGTAAGAACGGAGATTGTTTCCTCTCTCAAGGGTCACTGGGAGAATTGATGAGTAAGTCTATGTGAAAGCACCTGGTGAAAACTTAATAAACATGTTTCCTTTAGGTTCTTTTTCCAGAGTCAAACTGCTCACCCAGGTGGACCTCAGACCTGGCCTCTTTTTCACATTTCTCTTATGGTCAGTCTGGTCAAGAGATTATTGGACAGAGGTCAACTAGCCCATGATGCTTGACCCCATGTCATTTTCTGGTATTAGGAAGTTTATTTTACCAGACTGTCGGCTGAGTAAAGCAGACGTACAAAATCCATTGTCACCATGATTTTGGAATTCTCTTGGCTCCTGGAAATAGCAATCATAACAATAATAATAATACCCCACTACTTTGAATAGCTTAATGACTTAGATGCTTGCTCAGAACTTTATGTAACAATTATAACTTCAATGAGTTATTGCTTTTGAACACTTGTTCTGTGTCATTGTGTTAAATGTCTTTTCTAAAAATAATCATATAAATGATAATAACAAAAAATTCATTGGGCACTTAAAATCTGTCCACTTTTACTTGTGTTTGTCCCATTTGGTCTTCCCACTGGAATAGGAGATTGCAGCTCAGCTAGGAAGGTGACCTGCTTATGGCTACACAGCTCCTGTGCAAAGCTGGGATTCCAATTTAAGTCTAATTCCAAAGGGTGTGCTTTTAACCACTCACTATACCTTACTGCTTTTGTGAGAAATCAGTTTTCAGGGGTATTATTTGGGAACATGGAATGTTCCTGCAGCTGTAGAATGACTCTGGAGATAAAGGGCTGTCTGAGGTCAGACAGTGCCCATGTTGGCCCATTCAGAATTTGGGGGTCTGAATTCTACCTGCCCTCTAATGTGCACCCCCAAAACAAGCCTCTTAATGATGAAGTGATTACAGTTTGAGGGTGTTTGTGTCCCTTGATCCAACCCAAAATTAGAAATCCTGGACTAGTTTGAGGTAAACACTCATTTCTACCTCCCCGTCTCAACCAGTTAACCTACAGTGGGACCAGGGTACGTGCCGGGAGGACTTGATTTAGGGAGTAACTTCAGTGATGGCAGAGGTGCAATCACTTATTCTTTTAATTTCCAGGAGCTGGAGTAGATCTTCCTTTCCCAAAATACCTCTCCACTGAGTATATTCCACAAGGCAATTGGTCCTGGAAGAGAGAACTTAATCCATAGCAAGATGGAAATGACTGATGTGTTTCTATACTGGAGATTTCTATATTGGGAAGGAGAAGGGACTTTTGTGCCTAAAGATGGAAAGACGAAAGGATGCACTTAGAGGAGGCCAGAGGTGCCCCCAAAAATACATCTCTTATAGTCCAGTCAAAGACAGAGCCTGCCCTAACTGCTGTTAGAGCAGCAGCCTGCAGTGGCTGAGAGCTGTTTGGATGAAGAATGTGGCTGAGCTGTGGGAGGTGTGAAAGGGAAGGCAGTAAAGTGTAGTTAGCAGCTGAGAATCTGGGCTAAGGTCAGACAGGCTTTGAATCTCACTGTGCTACTTCCAAGCTGTGTGTGACCACTAGGCAAGTGTTTCACCATCACTGAACCTGTCTCTTTCTCCATAAAATGGAGATAAAGCTAATCCCTCCTGTCCTCTTAGGTCTGTTACATTGATTAAACGAAAAAAAATGCATAAAAAGCATTTCCTATAATGGCTGGCAAATAGTTGGTGCTTCATAAGTGTTACTAATAATAATGCTACTTAATATCATCAACTTTCCCTAATTCAGAGTGAGTAGGAAGATCATCTTCATGGATTTGGAAATCTGATCAATGTCCAGTGACTGAGACCAAGGATGACTGAGGGACAAGGGGGAGAAGGATGTGTGTGGGTACCATTAGCCATGGGGCTCTCTTGCCCGTAGGTTTTCACAGGCGCTTTTCAGAGCAGCCAAGAGTCCACACACCTCATTTTCAGGAAGGTTCTTAAAGGAGAGCACAAAGACCTTACCATTTCCACTGGGAATTCAGTCCTAAGGATTGTCATCCCCCATTTGGAACGAGAAAGTTTCTGGCAAGAGCCCGAGTGTCCACAGCCAGCCCTCCTGTGCTCTGTCCAGAGCCAGCCCCAGAACTGCTTGCTCAGGCAAGTCATCTGTCTGTCAGGGAAGCTCATGCTTGCCTTGTCCCCAGGTCCTAAGAAACAACTAGATGCTTAAGAGGATGTGTTACAACTCAGTGCCTTTTCATCTCCCATAATACCATTTCTGCAAAAGTTGTCCAGCCTCAGGATGATCTTTTCACCAACCTTGATTCCTGCGGATTGAAGCCTTCCTGTGACACATCCCAAGCAAACTAGAAGTCAAGTGGCATCTCCTGTACAAATTACCCAGAATGCCAGGGATGACGGCAATCCCATGCCTGAGACCATTAGCTCTCTTAACCGTGGTGATGGAAACCAGGTAGCTGTCTGCTTTCAGTCACACATGGCTCTTGTTCAGAGAGCACAGTGCCAGACAGCTGTGCAGAACCTTTTAGAAAAAGGAAGAAATCACTTTGAAGGAATAAGTAGTACTGCAAAGCTGTGGAGCCTGGAATCACAGGGAGTTTTCTCATAAAACCAAGAAATACAGCCCCATCCTCCAGGGAGGAGGGCAGCTGGTGACCTGCTTTAGTGCTATGCCTTTGAGCACAGTCAGTTGCCATTAACTTCAGTGGCTCTTCCTGGCTGACCCTTTGCATGTGTTATTTATTTATTTATTTTTAATTTTTTAAATTGAAGTGTAGTTGACTTGCAATGTTGTGTTAGTTTCTGGTGTACAGCATAGTGATTCAGTTTTATATATATATATATATATTCTTTTTCATTATAGTTTATTACAAGCTGTTAATTATAGTTCCCTGTGCTATATAGTAGGACCTTGTTGTTTATCTATTTGTGTATAGTAGTTTGTATCTGTTAATCCTAAACTCCTAATTTTCCCTCTCTCCTCATTCTCCTTTGGTAACTATGAATTTGTTTTCTACATTTATGAGTCTGTTTCCATTTTGTAAATAAGTTCATTTGTGTCATTTTTTATATTCCATATATACATGACATTATATGATAAATTATCTTTCCCTGACTTACATCACTTAATCCAGTAATCTCTAGGTCAATCCATGTTGCTGCAAATGGCATTATTTCATCCTTTTTTATGGCTGAGTAGTATTCCTGTGTGTGTGTGTGTGTGTGTGTGTGTGTGTGTGTGTGTCTTAAGCCAGTTGTCTGTTGATGGGCACTTGGGTTATTTCCGTGTCTTGGCTATTGTAAATAGTGCTACTAGAACATTGGGGTGCATGTGTCTTTTTGAATTAGATTTTTCTCCAGATATATGTTCAGGAGTGGGATTGCTGGATCATATGGTAACTCTATTTTTAGTTTTTTAAGTGATTACATGTTGCATCTCCAAGCAGCTTCCTGGTTAACATAGGGAGCTCACAGTGTATATCTGGTGGAGAAGCGATTTAAGACTGAAGTGCTAGTTCTTCTTTCTCGCCACTGTTCCCCTATTGCTAATGTACTTGATGCTATCTGCTGCGTTAGCCAGCATTACTTCCTACTAATCTAAGGAGTAGGAAAGAGGAGGCATCCAGGAGAGAACCATTTTGTCAATCTAATGTTCAGTGTGGGCAGGACTATGGTCTAACCTGCTCAACACTGTGTGTTCAGACTGCTGAGATCAGAGTAAGAGCTAAATGCAAATTTATAATGAACTAGGGACTCTGAAGACTTATAAGCTAAATGGGGGAGCTACCAAAAGGTACCAGGACCACATCCCCTCTTTTATAGCCCAACACTCCATCTTCAAGTGTGGATCACCCTCAGTCACCATCCGTAACAGTTAAACTTCACTTCAGTTTGCTGGGTAAAGAAGATTAAAATTATGGCCAAATGATATTGTGATTTATAATAAGAAATATAAATTTGATCTTCATTCCCCTTCCTGGCATAGAGTCCCTAAAACCCTTGGATTTTCCTGAGTGATGAGAGCCTAAAGATATCTTTTGTTATGCTAATGAGGTGACCTTTGGACACCTAGGTAACCTAAGGATGGGGGCTGGTCACCAGGGGAACCAACTATGTGATTAGAGGGTTGGAACTTTGCAACCCTGAGGAGGAGGGAGGGGTTGGAGATTGAGTTCAGTCACCAATGACCAGTGATTTAATCAATGGTGCCAGTGGGATGAAGCTTCCATAAAAAAAACCCCAAAGTGACAAGATGTGGAAAGCTTCTGGGTTGGTGAAGGTGAAGATTCAGGAAGAGTAGGGCGCTCAGAGAGCATGGAAGATCTGTGCCCCTTCCCAGTACCCTACCCAGTGTATTTCTTCCACCTGGTTGTTCCTTTTATATTAAACCAGTAATTGAGTAAGTAAAATGTTTCTAGCAAATTAATCGAAACCAAGGAGGGGGTCATGGGAACCTCAGATCTCTAACCCATTGATCAGAAGCCCAAGCAGAAATCTGGACTTGCCATTGGTGTCTAATTCAGGAGAGGGGGCAGTCTTGTGAGACTGTGCCCTTCATCTGTGGTATCTGACACTATCTCCAGGGAGATAGTGTCCGAACTGAGGTGAATTGTAGGACACCCAGTTGGTGTCAGAGAATTGCTTGGTGATGTGGGGGGAAAATCATACTGAAATTGGTGTCATAATCAGAATACTTCCTATTTTGCTGAACAAATGCTGTGCTATCTCTCCAATGTTTGTTATTAGTACCCCCTAAAATGGCCTTTGAAAGTTAGCCACCTTATGACTAGAGGTCTCTTCTTTCTCTGATTATCACAAAAAAAGCCTCTGTGACTATCACCAGCCCCCTTTCCTTCACTTAAGAGTAAGAGAATACCCCATTTCTATTGACTAGAAGACGATTCTTGGAATGAGTCTTGGTGTATATAAGAAAGCCTAAAATCGATGAGTGAAAGAACATATTAAGGTTGCCCAGTGTCTTAGATTGTGTTGCCTAGATGTAAACCCTGAGGTGGAGATTTGCATACAATTAATATATTCAGGAAGTGCTCCCAGGGAATCTGTAAGGACATGGTGGAACAGGTTAGGGAAGGTGAGGAAACCAAGCAATGTGTGGTCTCAGCTGAAAAGTCCTGCAGGTGAGGACCTTATCCTGATATCTCCAGGAAATTCTGGAGGCTACCTCATGCCTCAGAATAGTCCTGCTCTAACACAAGGACTTTGTACTTCTGTCCCCAACAGTCATTGGTTAAGCAATGCCCTAGGGAGGATGTCAATCCCTTCAATCTTTTGTGAAATGGGCAAAGCAGGCTCCAGTAGCCTGTAGATCCCCTAATTAGAACCACAGGTGTGCTGTGTGAGCGGGGAGGGTGGGTGTGAGGCACTCAGAACAGGATCCAAGGGATCTGTGTGGAGTTCCATGTTATCCATGGCACCCAGCTTCTGGCTCTCCTAAGGTCCTGCAACACAGCTCTGAGAAAGTAACAAAGGACTTTCAAAAAGTCTGCTTCTATAGTCTTATTTTCTATCACATAAATTATGTAAATACTTTAAGGAGCCCAGTAGGAATCATGTAAGTAAAATGTTTTGAGCGGCCCCAGCTCAAAATTCCCCCCTACTCTTTGCCTAACCCATTGGCTGAAATCCAACTATTAGGTATTTCTTTGTTTTATGGCATCTCCTATTAAAATATTTTGCCTGGAAGGAGCAACCCACTAATGTCATCACAGCCATTGCCCCTGTCGTGAAGTGTAATTGATCAGACCCGCTAGACAGTCCCCTTTAAAGAGAATAGGCTTTGACATGCTTAGACATGACACTGGGATTGTACAGTGGAGAAGTGAAGGTCAGGATGGTTCCCCAGGTTGGGTGCTATCTGCAAGGCAGCCACAGAAGAAGAGGGCAGGACAAAGGGGATGTGGAAGGGAAAGGATTTGGGGATGGGGCAAGTGGAGCATGAGATGACAGGTGTCAGAGAGAGAGCACTTTTCCAAATAGTTTCAGGCCAGTCTTTTGGAGGAAGCTTATCCCATATTTCTGACCATCCAATTGCTTGGAGGGAACGTACAGTCTTCACAGAAAGAACTGGCAAAATAGCTCCAACCTTCGCCCACATTTCTTCAGGAATTCTCCTCTAGGCCTCCAGATTCAGTTCATTGCCTACTCAGTACACATTCTCCACTTCCTACTTAGTAGAAGAACCTTGGTTTTGTTGGGTGTGTCCATATACCCAGGAAAATATTTTCACCTCCTTTGACCTTCTTGCAGCTAGGGGTAGCTAGCCACTTGATTTGGTTCTATCTGCCCAGATGTGTGTGGAAGCTTCTTATAGGGGGCAAACTCAACTGACAAGTATCTTTTTGGCTTTCAAATTTGCTATTTCCCCTTTTCCTTCCCAGAACATAGAAGTGATGGCTGGAGGGGGAGCAGCCCTCTTGTGTCAGTGAAGATAAAAACACGAACTCAGGAGGATGGAGCAGCAAGGTGAAAGGCACTCTGGCCCTCCCAGAGGCTAGGATGAGAGAAGGAACTACATATTTCCACTTCAGTTCTCTCTGGGTTCCCTCTCTCTTTTGAAGTGCCTGTCTTCAGGATACACACATTTTCTGTTTCTCTCTTCACTGTGCTCACTATGCAGGTGTTGCCCATGTTGGCAGTAAAGGGGTGTATGTAGACTGCAGCTTGAGTGGGTGAGTTCAGCTCAGAGGGGAAAATACGAGGAAGCCCAATTGTTACCACACATCCAAGTGCTCTGTAATCTCAAAAACAGCCTTTTCAGAGACAAAGCTGATATGTTGTTCCCATCTGCCTAACTTCTGTGCTTGCTTCTTAATCAGTCTAGAATTTGGAGAAGATTCCCATTAAAAGGTGCTCTGGCCCCCTGACACTGCAGGACTGTTTTGCTGACTGGCAAATTTGCTGAGGTAGCTTTGTGAGCCTGTGTCTCAGTGGTCCAGATCCCATGTAGCCAGGGAGAGAGGAATAGAGAGTGAATAAGAGGCTTAGGTCAGGGACCCCCCCCAACCCCACACCACACACACACACATGCTGGAAGCACACAGAAAAGCACACAGAATGCTCTCACACAAGAATTCTCTCATCCAACAGCCCAAGAGATTTATCTCCCTGTATACGGAAGCCCGTCCACTTACTGATGAGTGTCTGTACTAAGCAAGCACTTCCTCATTCAGTTACATCCCCTTTACTAGATGTAAGTTCCAGGAAGGCAGGTCCTGGTCTGTCTCTTGGCCATTGTGTATCCAGAGGCTAGACTGGAGCCTGATTCAGAGTAAGTACTCAATAGATTCTTTTTTATATTTGTTAAATTAATGAATGAATGACATCACCTCAAATTAAGCTAAATTATTTAGCCAGTCTCTATCTAAGTGAAAACTCATTTTGAATGATTTTCTCTACTTCTCAGTCAACTCAGCACTATTCTTTAATGATTCAGTCTCTTCAAAGTACCTTCTAATGGGTTTGGTTATTTTATTTATTCTGTTTTGTTCAATCACAGATAAATTTGCATTCGATTGGCCCTAAATGGTTGGCAAAGACCCATTCTTGGCTAAGACCCATTTAACCATGACAAGATAGGCTGAATTTGGACATGTTTCCACAGAAGCAAAAAGGTTTCCCACATGGAGTCAATTATTCATTTGTGAGTGGACTATTGAATATTATCTATATGTTGGAATTTCCTTCTTTCTCCAGCTTTCCAGCATTTGAGCCTTTCTTCCAATAAATGGTTGGAAGGGTGAAGGATTATGAATCGGTTCACTTTGCCAAGTAAAGGTAGCTGCCTTATTCTGAACTCCTGTCTCATTGAACTCTGAATTCCACTTTCTCCTGCTTCTGTGCCTACTCTGGGCTGTTCTCTCTGACGGAAACACTGTCCTCTTGCTTATCTACTTGTACAAATCCTGTGCAGCCCCAGTCCAAGGGCTGTTTTCTCCATGAAAACATTCTGTACACAGATTTATCTGCTCTCTGTCTCTCTGCCCCCAAAGGCACCAGCTTTGAATGTCTCTTAGCACTTACCACGTATTTTTTAAAATTGAAGTATAGTCAGTCATAATGTGTCAATTTCTGGTGTACAGTGTAATGTCTCAGTCATACATATATTCATTTTCATATTCTTTTTCATTATAGGCTACTATGAGATACTGAATATAGTTCCCTGTACTATATAGAAGAAACTTGTTGTTTACCTATTTTATATATACTAATTAATATTTGCAAATATTGAACTCCCAGTTTATCCTGTCCCACTCCCTTTACTCCGGTAAACATAAGATTGTTTACTATGTATGTGAGTCTTTCTGTTTTGTAAATAAGTTCATTAGTGTCTTCTTTTTTCTTTTTTTAGATTCCACATATGAGTGATATCATATGGTATTTTTATTTCTCTTTCTGGCTTGCTTCATTCAGAATGACAATCTCCAGATCCATCCACGTTGCTGAAAATGCCATTATTTTATTCTTTTTTATGGCTGAGTAGTATTCCATTGCATAGATATAACACAACTTCTTTATCCAGTCATCTGTCAATGGACATTTAAGTTGTATCTATGTCTTGGGTATTATAAATAGTGCTGCTATGAACATTGGGGCACATGTATCTTTTCAAATTAGAATTCCCTCTGGATATATGCCCGGGAAGTTCATCAGGACTGAGCACATAGACTCTGGTCCAGACTCCCTGGGTTCAAATCCTGTCTCTCCTACTTAATGGCTGTGTGATCTCAGGCAAATTATTTTATTTCTCTCTGCTTCAGTTTTTCATCTGATTTTTTAAAAAGAATAATAGTAGTACCAACCTCAGAATTGTTAGCATTTAATGAGTTAATAGATGGAAAAAACTTAAAATAATGTCCAGCATGTAATTAATGATCGATAATTACTAGCTTTTCTAAAAATTATTATTCTTTTATGTGTGTTTGCCTCACCAATTAGATGATTGTCTCCCAAAGTGCTTGATCTGTGAATCTGGCATCTTCCTACTTCCAAATCCAAGCACAGTATTTGGACAGTTGAAATTCTATAAATGCTGATCAATGAATGGAAGACAGCCATTGACTATGATGATGAAAGTGTGATGTGGGCATTGTCTGTCAGTGAGTTGGATCTCTTGGAAAACTCAAAAGGGCTGTATTCTATAACTGCGTAGGTGAACATGGTAAAATGATCTGCTCCAGACCAGTCCATCTGGAAAGACCCAGAGTTTTGAAGTTGGACTAGAGTCATATCCAGGGACCCTGCTTCTGGGCTGACCCAGACTCCAATCCTCATTCATGAAATGCTGAATTCCAGAGGCACTCCCTGGTAACAAGAGGGATGACTTCATCAGGTGGCCCACTGGCGTTAACAGTAATGCTCACTGCGCTCACCAAGGCAGTTAAAGTATGCGCACAATCCAGGCTGGTGTTCAGAGGCGCTGGGGTGGGGGCTCGTCTCTGCCTGCGCTAGTGCTAGCCTTCAAAGTAAGTGGAGGAGTTGACATTTCATAGGCTAGTCCCATCCTCCCTGTGGCCGATCTCCTCTCCCCTTCTTCACTGCCTGTAGAATACTCCATGTTACGGTACTGAACCTCTAGTTGCCGTTATCAAAATATACATAATTTTTCTGCCGCTCATGTCTACAGCAGGTATAAAAAATTATAAATATTTACATCTTTGTTCCGCCCCAATATGGGAACTTGGGGCTTCAGGCCCTGAGGGAGGGGCTGGTTAACATAGGGTCTGAGTGCAGGATGATGAGTGGCAGAGGAGACAGTTAAGACTGGGGACCTGTTTCTCACCTTCTCACCCAGCATTAGAGGCAGACAAAAAAGAACTATAATTTCCTTTTCAGGTAGTGATATGTTCAGCCCAAGACATGGGATTGGCCCAAGACATGTGGGAAGAGTGAGTGTGTGTCTGTTATGACCTTTGAGAACATTGCCTTCTTCCTCTTACCTCTCTGATACTTGGTCCATCTCCATGAGCAGAAATAATACACTGGCCCTGAATCATGAAAGGCACAAAGAGCAGACTAGAAATGTACCTAAGGCAAGCTGAGATCAGCAGGATCCTGTCAGCAGTCTGATTCACACCAGGGCACAGAGCTCGGGCACCAGCCTAGCTCACCTGAGTAGCAGCCAAAACCTAAACCCACTGCCTTAATCAGAACCACCCAAAATGACTGCAGATAAATGAGCCAGAGAAATAAATGCTTACTGTCACAGCCACTGAGATGTTGTGGTTGTTTTTACATAGCTCTCTTAGACTGATACATGAGTAATTAAGAAAGAGTAGGAAAGGCTGAAACAGCTAATTTTACCTTCCTTACGCTTAAAAAAAACATTTTATGCAATATTTTATTTTTTTCTGTAAGGCAATTTGGAGAAGTTTAATTATTTCATTGAAGCAAATTTTTGAAATTTATCATCATGTTCAGTAGGGCTTGACAATAATAAATAATATATAATACTGATTTTTCTATACATTTCTTTTTTAATTTTAGTTTTTCTATGGTTTTAAAGGTTACATTCCATTTACAGTTATGAGAAAATATTGGCTATATCCTTCATTGTTCTCCAGTACATCTTGTAGCCTGTCTTATACCTAGTTCCTTCCTTATCCTTATACTGGGCTGTCCCAAGCTAAGCCAGAAAGGCCTGTGGCCCATGGGTTCTAGGACAAGGGCAATTGCAGCCTGTTTCTGTTCGTGACACATATGAGACTTAGAGGAAACTTGTGAAATTCCTCATGTATATTTTCCCACAGAGAGGAGGGGAAAGGTGGGAGAACCCCTTCTAATGATAAGTGGCACTTGAGATGTCTCAACCAAGTATGATCCATGCAAGTTGGAAGGGACACCTTTTGGTTGCAGTCCTGAAGGGGGATTCATTGCTTCAAGCATTCTAGTAAAGCCCCGGTTCTTTTTCAGGGACCACGTGGTGGAGTGAAAGGTATATATCTGAAGAACTGGAATCAATACAATTTGGTTGAAATCTTCCCTTTATCAGGCATGACCACCACTGAGTTATTTACCCAGACTCAATTTTCTTTCCAGCCAATTAGAAGTAGCGATATCAACCTTGCACAATAATTTTGGGGTATCAGTGAGTTATAAGGTAGTCAGAGTCCCTGGTTCATAGTAGATGTTCATTTTCATAGGGGAAAATGAAATCAAATTTTTCATTTTCCCCTTTCCTACATCAAAAGAGTATAATTGATCTGATGACACAGAAACACGTACGTTAAGTCAGTGGTTTCTGTTTTAGATTTAGAGGTAGTCGTAGTAGAACACATCCAGTTTTCCCAACAGTGGAACAGCCCTGCTCCATTTCAGATGGGTTTAACTGGAAAATGACTAATATTCCTTCCCTCCTCATTTTGAGTAGTGTGGTGGGAGGGGAGGGCCTCAGGGAGGTTGGCAGGAGAGTCCTAAGCTTCCCAAGCATACAGAGGGTTTTGCCAAGGCGATGCACACTATTATTAAGATTAACAGTTTTCACATGGAGTCAGCCTTTTCAACTAACTCAAGTCAGACTGACTGGTAATGAAGTTCATGAGATGCCATTTCCTGCCAAACAGTAAGATGTGGAATTTGTTAAATTAAGCCATGTGATGGGTCTGAAATGTATTAACTTAATCCATAATGAATGTCATTCCATCCCTTTTAACATGCTTCCCCAATTAAGCTATTTAGGCCTCAGATATCTAAAGAAATTGAGCTGTCTTACTTGTTGCCAATTGGTTAATTCCTTGATGATGGATAAAAGCTACTAACTGCTTTTGTTTTTAAA
This sequence comes from Camelus ferus, assembly GCF_009834535.1. Lineage (NCBI taxonomy): Eukaryota > Metazoa > Chordata > Mammalia > Artiodactyla > Camelidae > Camelus > Camelus ferus. Next base: position 10,522,246 of record NC_045719.1, read on the forward strand.
TCTATGTTTTCTTCAGTAATAGCAATCTTTTAATCAGCTGTTATGAAGAAAATGCTTAATACTCCATAAGCAAATGCCCAAGGAAGTCAAACGATTAGGAAGATGAGTGCAAGGAGGCTCTGTTCATCCTGCCTGAGCACTCCAACAGGACCCAGTGTGGCTACCATGACAGTCAGCGTGCCGCACGAAGAACCCAGGGGTCGTTTTTCTTTTTAGCTCTATACTGGACACACAGTAGATGTACAGTGTTTATCAGGCTGAACTCAACTAAATTCTGGAGGACTCTTAAGGTTTCTGACAAGTGTCTCACTATAAGACAAGCGTTTCCAAATTTCAGGATGCCCTTCCTGTCCCTCAGGACATGTGGTAGAAGTTCTCAATGGGAGTGATTTGCCTCTACTGAGCCCGTATCTATGGGGAGTGGGGACAACCCCTAGGTAGGCAAGCAACCTCCACGTGTCATCCTCCACCTGAGACTACCCCAGACGTAGCCACCAAAGTGGGTATGATGTGTAACTGATGCCCACAGTTTCCTGGACAATCACTGTGCGTTTGTTCACAAGCACCTGGTGCAATCTTGCACTGTGCAGACTATTGACAGATAATCAGGTGCAGCATTTCAGTTTGTAAACCTCCCTTTAAATGATAGAGCATACCAATTTGGAGGGAGCTTTTAGACAAAAAGCTCCAGTGTGAAATCAATTCTCTGTGATAAGGAAATAATATTTCTTTTGTTTTGTTATCTTTGGGGCCCACTTGATATTTCAAGACATGATATATCACCAAAGTGCTTTATTATAGAAGGAGCCTGGTGGGGACCTGTGGTGGTTTAGATCAGAGTTTGACAGCTATAGCCTGTCGGCCAAATCTGGCCTGCTGTCTGTCTTTGTAAATAAAGTTTTATTATAACACAGTCATGCCTATTCATTTATGTATTGCCTATGGCTGCTTTTAGGTTACAATGGCAGCGTTAAACGGTGATGACAGAGACCACATTATTTTACAAAGCCTAAAATATTTACTATCTGACCCTTGACAGACAAGATTTACTAACCTCTGATTTTGACTTTTCAAATATAGTCACTCTCTTCTTGTCTTATCTCTAGTAAGACTCTACTTTCACCCAGCCCGTGAGGCTGGCTTACCATATCACGGTGGGCAGAGGCCATGGCTGTGCCCCTTGATTTGGGGTCACAGTAGAGCCAACTTGAGGTTTCTGTCCACTAACTAGTCAGTTAAATATTAATCTAGGTGTAGCTGTGGATGGACTTTGCAGATGGAATTAAAATTACAGATCTTAAATGAAGGAAAGAACCCTAGATGATCCCGTGAGCCTAATTTTTACCACAAGAGCCCTTAAAAATGGACAAATTTGTCTGACTGGAGTCTGTCCAGGAGATGTCGAAGAAGAGGAAGGCAGAAGAAATGCAGCCCAATGGGAGATGGTAGACATTTAAAGTGTGAGGAGGACTGATGTGCCCCTACTGGCTTTGACCACAGAGGGAGAAAGCATGAGAAGGAATACAGGCAGCCTCTAGGAGCAAAGGTGGGCCCCTGCCTGACAGTCAGAAGAAAAACAGGGACCTCAGTCCTGCCTGATGCCGTGATTCAGTGACATTTTTGAGGGTCTTGGGATGGAGTTCCTTCTACTAATAGCTACCTTAACTTTGCGTTCGATCTTGCAACCTGTGTTGATCAATGGGATGTTATCAGAAGTGTCACAAATGGAGAGTGAAATGTCCTTATGTGGTGAATCTTACTCTCATGTGCTTCTGAAATTGCTGTAAGAGAAAGCCCTGGCTAGCCCACTGACCCAAGGAAGTTGAGAGACATATAAAGCAGACTAGGACCCAAACTGAAGCTTGAAGCCAAGCTCAAGTGAGACCAGCTTGGATCAACCAACTTCCAGCTGATCCACAGACACCTCAAGGTTGTTCTAATCCACTGGACTTTAGAGGGTGTGTTATAACATAACTATGGCAAAAGCTAATGACGCAGGGATATCCCTCCTTCTCCCAAGAATTCCGTCATTATGAACACCAGTGGCAAGTCCTATATTCCCTGTTCTTTTTAATATGCTTTCCAATTAGTCACGTAGCTGACAGACTTCTACTTTGGGAGCCAGGAAACCTAGTTTTAAATACCAGCTCTGCCATATTATACTGGTTATATGATATGCAGCCCATAAACTAATACTCTTTGAGTCTCAATTACCTCACCTATGAAATAATGATAATTATCCTAACTAATGGAGTTTTGTAAGGATGAAGTGAGATAGCAGATTTGAGGAAACAGTGTGCTGCCTGACATAAGGCAGGGTCTGAATATGGGTTGAGCCTAAATAATTAAAATGGGCTACTGGATGACTTCCAAGGTTCTTTCTAGGCCAATGGTGCTGAGAGACTCCTGGTCTCCAACACAGTACCTACTCACTGTTGCTTATTTAATGATGGCAAACATTTTTATTTCACTACTTGAGGCACTCCTCACAGTGGAAACATTCCTGGAAGGGTTAACACATTGGGACTCTCTTGTGAATGACTAACATCAGAGCACATTTTAATAGATCTCCAGGGGAGAGGCACAAAGCATTTCGGCTTATGATTGGGTTCCTAGTGCATATAAAGTGTGGGGAAATGACAGAGCTCATGTCCAGTTAGTTCACAGCCAAGCAACATTTGTGTGGTGGCTGTAGTCCTAGAGAAAGACACCCAAAGAGTATCTGTGTATGACAGAAAAAGGACTATAACCACTTTGCAAAAAACAGTGTAACTGAAGCACATGTGCAAAAACAGTAACAAAAAATTGGCCCAATTTATTGAAATTCAGTTTTGAACCCTATTGTATGTTTCTAAGTACAGTAAAAATCTTTATATACCAAAATCAGAGCTTGAGATTTCTATCTTAGAAAGTTTTTTAATCTTTTAATTCAAACTTGACTGTTGATGAACATGTACAATACATAAATTTGGTTTCTTGTAGGAAACGGAAATGAGTAGACTTATTTATATTGTTATTTGAGACTTCTGGATGCTGCTTAGTCTCTGGGCCTTCAGTGCAAATGGGAAATTTCATAGTATAAGACTGAGGCCACGGCAGGTATCAGAAGTTGAAACAAATGTCTCCTAGTTACATTAACTGCCCCGAAAAGGAACTTTTTGATTAAGCCCCCGAAAGCAGCTCATTTTGCTATGACTCTTTCCCCCAAAGTGTGAGATAAATAGAAACAAACCATAACAAATAAAAACATGGTTCAGGTTATTTTAAGATAACCTGAGATTATCTTATTTTTTATTTTAAGGTTATTTATATTTTAAGGTTCAGTTGGGTTTCAGTTAATGGCAGTTATGCTGTATTTCCTCACAATGCCATTTTCCTTACCATAACTCTGTAGATTACCAGAGTGGACTATTTCATGCACAATTTATTGCAGAGACAGGCAGTATTTATCAGTGCCTTCATGGCAAAGAAGAATCATCTGCTTGAAGGCCATCACTCACCCTGCTGTCAGCAGAGTGGATGAGCTGCATAATCAGAGAAAAGAAAAGAGAACCCCTGCAAATGCTGGATCAGTGAGAAGTTCATTAATTTGAGAATTAGGAGACTTTTAAAAATGGCGGGGAGGAATACCCAACCTTTGAGCAGAGAATCCTAGATAAGATACAGTCCATGCCTTGCCTCATCCATCATTGTTTAGAATAAGCTTTCATGCGCTTGACCTTAACCGTCACTCTTTTTGTCAAGCCTGGGTGTCAACACAAAAGAAATTGGTTCATGGATGAGAGTACTGAGTGTGCATCTGATCACACTTCTTTCAGGCGTTTACCTTCTCACAGTAAGGGATCAATTAAAACCGAAGGGAGCAGATTTCTCTGGATATCTGGGTCGTCAACGGGGAATGCTATGGTTTGGGCAGAGAAGCATTTAACTGGAGAAGAGAGGCGCTCCTGGCCCGAGCACAAACAGGCCAGGCATGTATGTCATAAGCTGCGGGATGTAAACACATTCAGCACTGGACACAAAAGGACAAGGACACAAGAGACCGTCTGTCATGTCATTACCTGAATATCTAGCTGTATTATTTATAAACCAACTCGCAGCAGATGTTGTCTTTTTTAACACAAATTCTCCTTCCCGGCCATTATGTACGAGGCCTAATTGTAAATGCCTATATTGTTTCTTTCCCTGACTGATTTATTGTTCTATAGACATCTACATGGGAACGCAGTGTGGAACTGTGCTGTTTTCTCTATTAATTATTTTCACTCCTTGATTACTAATTTTGGAAGACAAACTTCTCACTGTTGACCTCCTCGGGAGTGGATTGTTTTACAACGAGGCTGTATTAGGGAAATGAGTCCCCAGTGAAAGCAGAAGGGCATGAAAACCTTGTGTCTTATTTACATTAACCCAGACACAAGTTTCCTTGTCCCTTCCCTCTTAAGTATTTATCTGCTCGTCAAAGGAAAAGTCATAGATCCAGGAATGGTGATTCTTCTGGAGTTTTGTGCAATTCTGGAGCTGTTGGATTAAAATCAAAGTCTACAAAAATTACTCATTACTGTTAGACAATAAGACACTCTGTCGATCCTGTACCGAGGATGCAAAACCACCAACCACCACACCAGGCACATAATAGGTACTCCTTGTGTACATGTGTCCTCAAAATTTAGAGTCAGACATGGCTTCTGAAGTAAGCTTTCAAGATATAATGAGTTAAAATTTGGAGGAGAGGTTGGAATTCTTTTCCAGAGACAATTTTGAAAGTTTTTGTTGTGCCATGGGATTTAGTTGGTCCCCTTTGACCAAATGCTGATCTGTACATGGTGTTTCCCACCCACCTGCCCACTGGGGGAGAGCCCAACCCCTGGGGAGCACTCAGGGGAGCTGACCCTCTCCACTCCCTCCTCTCATGTCCACTCAACAAGAGGGTGCAGGCCGTACAAGCTGGGCTGAAAGGCAGCAGCCAGTGGCTGCTGCGGCCGTTGTCCTGAGCCAGTGGGGAGATAGGGATGAAGTTGATGGGGGAGTATTTGTTGCCTGTTTCCCACACTGCTGGTCTCTGCCTGGGCCTCACATGGTTCCTGAGGAATCCCAGCTGAACTTGGCAGAAGTGTGAATACAGACGTGGGAAGATCGGGACAGAATGACCACCTACCTCAAGTCTCTATCCTGTGCAGCGATCACTGCTACCCTCTATCCCTTAAATGAGCACCCAGCTTCTCAGGGGTGCCTCCCAAGGACGGCAAACACACTCCCCTCTGACTTAGCTACTCGTTCTATTCTGTGAGAGCTCTGACAGTTAGGGAGTCGTTCACTGTGCCAAGGCTCTGTCCAGAGGAGGATCGGTACTTTCACCACGCTGTTCCATCTGCTTTCTGGAACCACATAGAGGGAGCATAACCTCGCTTCCATGTGACAGTTCTCTTGAATTACTTGATGAGAATGTACAGGTCAATAGGGCCCTATTTCATCCCTAAGCACAGGGGAGATGGTCACGTTCTGCCCACTGTGCTTCGTCTCTCTCAGTTTTGTTAAAGGTGGGCAGGTCCTCCCATCCTGGGGTAGATTGAGCAGGCAGGCCTGGCTGGGGCAGGCAGGGCAGTCCACCACCTGGAGGGAAGATGAAGAGCAGGTAGAAAATATGGAACTCATCTTAGAGTTCCAGTGAACGGGTCATCCTGATGCTTAGTTTCCCCCGAAGATGTCCCTTTATTCCACGCCAGTGGAATCATTTCACTTCAGGTCCTAATGATCTGGCCTTGTAGGCCTGCTACAGTTCTCAGGGCACCACCTGCTTATAAGGCTCAGAGGCTTTGTGCGCCTAAGATCTGGTGGCCTCTCTCCATTTGTTGTCAACTTCTCACCCGCCCTTTAGAGGGGGGATGTAGGAATGAGAGATACTCTCAGTGCCCCAACACTGGAAGACACTGTCACTGTCATTATAAATAGGGCTGGTTTATTATTCAAGGCTTGTTTTTATAATGAAATGTACCATCCACCCTGTATGTTCTCCCTCTCCCTCTCTCTCTCTCTCTCAATCTCTCTCTGTGTCTTGAGCTTTCCTCTCAAGAACACAGGCAAATACAGCACTGGCTGATGTGTGGCTATGATGACGGGAGATAAAAGGATCTAGATTGTGTTACCAATGACTAAAACCTAGGATTGGAACCAGTGTAATGGACAGGTGGGGTAAGCATGGGCTTATGCGAAACAGACAGGCTTACCCGAAGGCTAAGGAGAACCCAGTTTGCTAAACAGTATAGCAAGAAGGGCTTGAGGGTGACGGCTGTGCTGTGCCGGGCACGTGCTCAGTATCTCCCAGTAAGGTTAGATGTTCTGGTCACGGCGTTGGGGGCCCAGGCAGAGACTGCCTCCCTCACAGAGAGGCAGACCCTACATCACTGTTCCAGGACATAGAGTTTGGAGTCCCTGCTTGCCAAGCTGCCGGGATAGGGATAAGGGGGTTCTCAGGGAAATTCTGGCACTGGGGGAACAGAGGGAAAGAGAAGGTGTTGGGTGGGGGAGTCCTCTCAGCCAAAACCTACTGCAGTTGATCAGCCAGCCTCTGAATAGCAGCTTTTGACATCTCAGTGGGTTGTGAGGGAGGTGTGGTCATCACAAATGAAACAGACCACAGGGGGTGGAGGAGGCCTCTGCAGGGCCCCTAATCAATTACTAAAAACACAGAGAGGGTCCAGGGAAAATGAGTGGAGGAGACAGATGCATGCTGACGCTCAGTGGTATCGCTGGGCACCAAAGGAGAAGTTGGGGGATTTTCAGCTTCAGCAGAGGACAGGGGTGATTGTTTCCTTTCATCAGTCGTTGGCCTCAGAAAACAAAACAGACACCAGAAAACATTGCCTATGGAAAAAATACATATAGAGGCTGAAAAGGATGATGCAGGAGGAATGGAATTCTGCTTTTATGACATAATTTAAATAGTCTTGAATGCCCAGAGGGCCTAGGCACTAGATTATGTGTTACAGAGAGGTTGGTATCTCCCAAAGGGGATATGAAGTGGGAGATGAATATTATTAATCATCCGTATTTGCTCCATGTTAGGAAACCGAGGTAAAGTGAAAATGAGTGATTTTACCTCCTGACTCGCATGCTGTGGCAGCCACAGAACTGGGATTGACAGACAAAAGCTAGATGCCTGCAAAACAGGCTTACGGGGATCAGGCTGTTGAATGTAGCAATGCCCACATGGCAAAGACTGGTTACCTTCCCTGAAGACCCCTGCAGTATGGCTGGGGATGCCCATCCTGGGTCGTGTCCACAGGCAGTTGGTCAGCTTGGCCCAGGTTGGCTCCAGTTCACTTAGAGTGACCCTAAGGGGCTGGACTGATACTGAATCTCATTGATCAAACTGAGGTTACAGAGAATAGACTAGAATACCAGATTCATTTGGACAGGAATTGTCTATTTAGTTCACTTTTGTATCCCTAGGACCTAGACCAATGCTCGGGGCTTGATCCATATTTGTGAGATCATATTGACTACTTTCTTGGGGCTGGGCAGTGACAGGCACCAGGATTGGAATGATGATTAAGTCAGCCATTCCCAAAGTGGTCTTTGGGCGTTCTGAAGGGATGGGGAGAAGGCAGTTCTTGGACCTAATGAGCACGAGAGATGCTAAGTTTAGCTTTATGTTGAAAGGATATCTCATAGCCTTTAATACGTGAATATAGTTTGTGAATTTTCCAGGCAGGGATGGATTTGCATCATTTCCCATGTATAATTGTTGGGGAAAATCCCCTCCCCTCCCTACATTCACCTTCAGAGTGTATGTTGCTAGCTATGTTTGCTTCTTGGAAAAAACCTATTTCCTGCTCTCAAACAGGTCACAATCTCTTGGTGGCCACTTCTATCCAAGGTCCACCAAGCAACAGCTAGATCCTCCATGCTCATTGGTCTTAGAGATGACTAGGATCACTATAAAACTGTGGCTGCCAATTAATGTACCCCAAGGCATTTTTGCCCACTCTGGACCCTAAACACTTACTGCTTGGTACCTCATCAGTCTCCAGCTGCAGCCATTGGATTCCCTCTACTGGGCAACTGGGACACATGGTAGAAGCCCCGATCTCCCCAGAGGGAGTCAGCTCTCACTCTTAGCACGAGCTCACGACCTGATATTTAAAGTTGAGTTCAAGTCAGACACCTTGAAGCCAATTCTGTTCTCGGTAATTCTGACCCAGTAACACAGAGTCTAAATCCTGCCACCAGGCCTGTCACAGACGCTGAAATGAGTAACAAAGAAAACAACTCTTTCAACCCCACAGCCAGACTGTACCTTCCTCAGATGGAGCCCAGAATTGTCAACGGGTGGTGCTCAGAGTCCCCACACCTCAGCCACCGGCTCACATGTAGGGGGCTGTCCGTCCTCCAGGGCAGTGGGCTCTACCCTTGCTGCTGTCCGAATAAATCACCAGTGCCCTTACTGAAGGGAGTTAATTGCATTTGGAAATACTCCAGTTACCGGAGTTTGTTTGGTCAAAGACGTGAGCAAGGGTAGGGTAACAGAGGCACCCACTTTCACAAAACACTCGTTAAGAATTTCGGGGCCCACGTTACCTAATTTATAACAGATCCCACACACACTCCTCCCCGCCTTCCTTCCCTGGCAAAGAATATGAGAGGAACCATGGCAGTATTTTTCTTTTAGGTATAACAGTCTGTCAGTATCAAATTCTCTCAGTCAGTGGGGAGCAAATAGTGTTGATTTACTGAAAATCTGGGATTATGTCTGCTCTGTGGTGAGTGTAGATTTAAGAGAGGAGAGGTAAGGGGTCTCTGAAAGGTGAAGAAAAACACAAATGAAAGCTAGCAAGGAAAAAATAGCTTGACAGTTAAGATACAGTGCAGCCACCGTCCACATCTTCTGGAAAGAAAAGCCCAGAAATGGACGCACACACGTACACAGGACCGTGAATGGACACCTGCTTCAATCCCACAGACTGGAAGGTTCTCGACCTTTCCAATTAACCCCTGTCTCCTAGGGGCATCATGGGCGTGTCAATGAAGCTCCCATACTATCATGTTTCACGCTGCAGAGAAATTGTGACAACAGACTCAAAGTTTTGTTTCGGTTTTGAAGAACAGGCTTTTAAAAAGGACTTGTGAGGAGTGAAGAGGGAATTCTTTCCTTCCAGGGCCTTCTGACACTTGACTACATTCCTGGACCTTTTTGTCACCAACATTTCATTATCCTGGTCATATCCCTAGTCTCCTGCTGCTTTTCCCCTTTGCCTCAAAATAACTGCCACCCTGTGTGTTATTTTGCCCTTCTAGTATTTTCTAGAAGCCCCTCAGTATTCCTGTTTTTCCCTTATGCTTTTACTCTTCTTCCTTAAGAGGAGTTCCTTAAGAGGATTAAGATCCTGTTTTGAGAGGGCATTCGATAACTAAATAGATTTAAAATGGGAAGAGGGGAAAAAAAAACCCCAAACAACCCCACGACAGTACCTACGAGCTTTTGAGAAGGGATTCTGGCACCTTTCCTTTCTCTGGGATAGCGCTACAGGTAAAGGCTGGTAAGGACAGGGAGGTCTAAGTGGTGGCGAGTGGCCAAGGTGAGCGCTGTTGGTGATATCACCCCGTACCCCTCCCTGCCCCCCACCAGCCCCACTTCCAGACGGCTGGCAGGTGAGCAGGGACTGTGACCGTTGTGGGTCCTGGCAGTGTCACGGTGGGTCAACCACTCTGGAAGAATCTGATGAGAAGGCAGGGGCAGAGCCCGCAGCTGGCAGCTGGAAGGGGTTAAATGTGGTATTTGTGATGGTCCCTGGTAGCTACAGAGGAGACAGATGTCAGAGATAGGAGGGAAGTGCCTTCAGTGACCCATCGTGTGGCCACCAAAAGACATGAGCACTGTTATGTGTCTCAGAGTTAGAAAAGCAAAAGAGGAGGAAGAAGAAAAAGAAGAGGAGGAAAGAGGGGGAAAACAAAAGTAAAGAAGATGCCATTAGCCTTAAGTCATTCTGGACAAGAACCCAGAGCTACCCACCTGTGAAAGAAATACCATTTGTGTCTCTTTATTTTTTTAATCATGAATCCGTAATCTCTCTATTTGGGATTCCCATGTTATTTTGCTAAGTGGACTCTGAGTTTGTGATTCTCCAAGACATGCCCCAAGATTAGGAGGGAGGCCGTCTGTGAGGAAGTGTGGATTCTGCTGCTGGGGCCTCCAAGACCAGCCGATGGATTGGGTGGGAGCTTATCTGGAAGAACCTTGGGTTATAGCTCATGTCCTGGAGTGATTGTTAATAACACCCACTTTCACTCTTGAAAGTGTCCTGATTTTAATGATAAATTATGTGGCCAGCCTACATATAGGCAAATTGTGGGCCTCTTTTATGGATATCAAACACCGCCCTCTGTGGAGAATAAAAACTACCTGAAAAGAGTTAAGAGCAAAATGAAACCCCAAGGCAAAGAATTTGACTCCTTCAAGATTACTTCTCTTTCTTGGAGACAAGAGCAGTTAGACCTCAGACGAGGCCCACATTCATGCATTCTTGTGCCCCATGTGGACAGTATTTCTTTTCTTTTCTTTCTTTTAAAAAAAAAAATTTTTTTTTTTTTTTTTTTTTTTTGGCACATGGACCCAGCTATTCAAGGCACAAGAACCTGGTTGTGACCAATGCGCTTCACAAAGCAGCGTGATAATGACAAGTGTAATACTGAGACCCACATAACAGCGGGCCCAGCAATGGGACCCACAGGGGAGAGCAGGCTCTGGGCTCCAAGAGGGCCCTTTAAAAATTTAGCCTTAAGGGCATCTTTCGCTTTATTCTCAAAACCCAGGAAGAATGCTGGAGACTCTGAAAAGGAAACAAGTACAACTCCTCTCAGATTCTCCCCTTTCTGCTCCTGCAACAAAGCCTGCCTTTTTTACATTTCAAAAGGGGCTGCTTTCTCTTTAAAAAGTAGGAGCTACTTGGTCTGATGCAGCTGCCTTCATCAACCATGAAGTTCCCAGCAAGGTGCTGTTAGTGCCTGATTAAACCTCATACCAGCCTGTGTCCCCCATGGTAACCCAGAAGACATCCGCTGAGACTGGGAGCGCTGATTCGGTTTAATTGCCCCGGCTCTCTGTGATGGCCGGATTTCTTGTCTCTCAAGGCCTGGAATGGAAATCCATGTGATCAGATGAACTATCCGGGAGTCCTGACAGATCTGCAATATGAATATGGAGATGGCGTTGTGCTCTGCAGTGACTTCTGAAACCCCAACAGTAAAATGTGATCTGCCACTGAAATGATTTCAAGAATGCGTGATTCACGTAAAACTCACTTGCTAATGAAACACTAATGATTAATAAATCAGACCAAAAAGAGAAAGAAAAAGTGCATGTGTACATGTGTGTGTATACAAATACATATGAGATATTATTGATCCACATACCTGGGTATGACATGCATGTGTATACATCTCTATATGCAGAAATATATAGGACTCCATTTGGACATTTTAATGGTATCTCCTTATAAATATCTGTCTTTGGATTCTTGCTTTTGGGGGGATTTATAGAATATTAATAACTTGTATTTACAAGACATCGTACTCCAAGGAATTCAGACATCGAAAATACATGGTTTCTTCTCCCTCTCCTCCAACGAATGAAGAAAGAGATGATGCTGTGTCTTTTTATATCCTAGAGAGGGAAAACAAGGCATTGATGGAGGCAGCAATGAGCAAGAATTAGAACCAGCAACCTCTGGAATCTACACCCCATTCCTGCTCTATCAGAGGGAGGTGTGCAAGGGAGAAATCAGACAAGACGCCATAACAAACCCCAGGGTCACTGGATTCCTCATAAAACTTCCCTTTCTTCTGGAAAGGCATCAAAAGCAAAGACGATGACCCCAGAGGACAGAAGGGTCACTTAAGGAACACTATAGAGCAAGTATTCTTGACTTTCTCCTCCTCAAACTCCCGCTTAGAAATGGCTCTGCTCCCTACCTCCCACCTTGGACTCTTTGCTCGAAGATCTTGAATCTACCAAAGTAATGGGGTTATAGCAACAACTTGACATCTACTAGTCATACCCACTAACCCCTGTGATGACCACGACATCCTTCCCATCCACAAAAACTAGCCATCCTTAACACACAGACTTGCTGTATTTCTAGCCAAAGCAAAGAAGTTTTACTGATTTCTTCCGCAGCCCTATTCTGAGTAAATATGTGATTTCCATTAGGCTTTTTGAATTATGTAAAGTCTGTAGACTCCCATTACTACCTTCAGGACCTCTTGGTGTTTGGGGATCCCTTCCTGGGAATCACTCCTATGCCCAAAATGAGTTTGAAGATGAAAATTATTGCTAAGGGGAAAAGAACTGTTGGTGTAACAAGATATTTAAAGCAAAATTTTTTTCCCACCTGGGTCGGTCAGGGCCAAGCAAAAGGGTATTTTCCAAGTGAGAGTAACCACTAAAGCAAAATGTGTAAAACTGAGACGTGAGGCAAAAAAGAGCAGAGCATTCACTTTAAAGAGAAGAGGATTCTATTGTGTTCAGCTGTTCCTCCCGAAATAACATTTCCATTCAGCTAGGCGATCTTCTGGCCTCCCCAAACTTTATTAGGTTTTTGGCAATTACCCCAAGGAGACCCAAAGAGAGACAGGTAATAATTACACAACTGACATGCATAGCGTGACAGAAATAAAGGAAGCTGCACACAACTTTTCATTAATTAATGTATTTTTTCCTCAGTGCTATAAGGAAGGAAATTGTAAATTTGTAATCAGGCAGGTCTCTAAGTTTTCCAAGAATGGCTGTTCCCTGCCCCCACCCACAGCTGGAGTAAAAAGACAATATGTTGCCCTCTGTGCAAATCCTGACACGGTTCCTACGTTATTCAAGTACGTTTTCAGAGATAGTGATAAATCTCTTTTTATATTTTTTATTAATTCATTTTGAAAGGCTTTCTTTATTCTACACCTCCAGGATCTGTTAGACAGTTTCCTGAGTCTGGAGTTTCATGAAGAAAGGCTGTCTGGGAACCAAACTCCACCAGTGGTTTGATGGTGCCTGAGCACAAGCCACCAGCCAGAACTGTGCTATAGTGAACAATGTTTGGAGTCCTTTCTGTAGAGGAGCGTTAGGGATGTTCCCTCCCCCAACATGATGGGGACCAGTTCCTAGAAAGTGGACAGAGGCACCTAATCACCCTGGTGATAAAGCCAATCACCTTGTTAACAAAGGAGGACTATCAGTACCACTTAATTTCCACTAACTAGTTAATGCAAATAAGGACAGCTAATCCAGCAAAATTTTGACTTTATTTCATTTATAGCATTTCTCCACCCCAACTGTAAATGTAAATAAGTCTCACGAATTGAGTACCTTATCCTTTTGGTCCACTGATGGATTATCCAGAATCTGATTTTGCATTTCCCCCAAAGAGAAGCCACTTAAAAATAGCTGTTGCTCTACACAGATGTCAAATAAGTGTGTCCTGCAGGGGGCGCAGCAGACGCAGGAACCCAGATCTGCCTCAGGAGAGGATGCCTTGAGAAGTAGCGTGAAACTAAGGGAAGACAAATTGACAGTTGGGTATTTGGAAAGTGTTCCTTACAGTCAAGTCTCTGAGGCGAGGGAGGTGTTTCTCAAGGGAGAGTGGTAGGAACCCCACTATCAGAGGCATTTAGAAGGAGGCCTGGCTGGAGCTATGGAAAATTAACCATAGAAAACAACTGAGCCCTGGCAGGGGAGAGAGGAGACAAATTTCAGAGCTCTTTCCAGCTCTAATTTCTAAAAATCTGATTAGACTATAGAGAGGAAAGGAAAATGTGAAACGGGGTCGACAAGGGGAGGAACAAAAGCCAGAAGAGAGACGAATGTAATTCTGTTAAGGCACCCAGTTAGGACGCACACTGCTAAAGCCCTAATCGTCATCCAGCCACTGTCCCATCCCAGCTGCCTTGCAAGGGTGGGTGTCTTAAAAGAACTCAAGCAGGCAGCTGACAACCAAGTGGGGCGAGGGGAGACCTCTCTGAACTCACTTGGAAAAACACTGAGAACTTGAGCGCCGTTTGTCTAAACAAAGTGCTGAAAGAAGGGAAGCCTGGGATGGGGCAGCGGCTAAGATTCCTGTCCTGGTGGAGTTTGGCTGTTCCTTCTTGCTTTTAATCAATGCAAACCTGTCGAAACAGTCTACTTTCCTGAGCAGAGAAGTCCAGACTTAAGCTTTGGGTTACTTTTTTTGAAGGACTTCCGGAGATACCACAATGGCACGTGATTTCCCTGATTTTTGGCGTACCTCGTTGTAGATTATCAGAATATCCTAGATGCTAGCTACTTCACTCCTCTGCCTTATTAAATTTCATTTAAATCAGCCCAGATTAAATATTTGGGTCATATAGTATTCCAGCATGAGTAAACAAGGCCTATATATTTATAATTGTATGTGTGCCTCTGTGTGTGTGTGTGTCTGTGTGTGTCAAGAACAGTAGACGTTCCCATACTTCTGATTTTTTTTTAAACTGGTCAAAAGAACTGTGTCCTGCACTGAGCGTGAACCAAGTTCCAAAAAGGCAGTTTCCCTGAGCATGCACAGACAAAGGAAATAGTTTCCTTACGGAAAGAAATCACTTGAAAGCTTTTAGGCCAGACCCTCTCTGGCTCAGATTTCCTTTCTTTTAGCCCTTTGATGAACAACTCATATGGAGATGCAAGCGTCCTTGTGCCTGGTTTGAATTTAAGCTGTTGCTGACTTGAGTGGAAAACTTTCATAAACTCCACTCCGGCTTTCTTCCCTTCCTTCACCACTGTCGACTAGTCTCTGATATGTCCTTGGATATTCATCTTGAGTCATTTCATTCATGTCATCAACATGGCAGAAAACACATTTTTTCCCGAGAGGGACAGCGTTCATTCTGCTCCTCTCTCCTGCGGCGCTGAGCACTGCCATTCTCCTTCTAGGGCAGGGGAAGGTGGAGTGGGGGTGGAGGACAGCTGGATGCAGGAAGGTATACTGGAACAGGAGTGATGCTTTGGGGTGCTTGCTGGTGCCACATGGATCCCATCCTGTACCCACACGAGAAGCCATATTCTCCACGGGCCTTTCTTCGGGAATGAGCTAGGTAGAGAATATACTTTTAAAGAAAAGACTCTGCCTTCAAAGCAGGACTCTTCCTCCTGGTCACATGAGGATAGAATTCTGAATGGGTTTCTCCTCCTCTGTGCTGGGCTCTTTGGTGAGAGTGGAGAGTCTGGGATGCCCAGAACGTTTTGTTCAGGAATCTGTGTTGCCTTCAGGATTGTATGGTGAAAAACAGAAGCTTTGGAATCAAGCCAGTCTGGATTTGGAGCTCAGCTCTGCCACTTCAATGGTAACTTTGAACAAGTAACTTAAGTCTTCCTGGTCTTCAGCTTATCTGTGAATTTGAGTTATTGTCCTCAATTTATGGGTAATTGTGAGGATTAAATGAGATTACACTTCTAATGTTCCCTGTCTTGGCTTCATTCTTTCTCTCTGACCCTCTGCTCTTGTTGATTGTTTTGCAAATTCTCCTGGCCCTACGTAACTACAACAATTGTGTCCAGTCCAAGAATGGAGCATCCAAGAATCTCCCTAGGGGATGTGGGGCCTGAGGCAAATCACACTACGTGTCCCCACTCCCAACATGCTTACAAAGACATGTTCAGATTTAAGAGAATTTCAAAGGCAGTTTCAAATTGAGGAAGAATATATCACTAAAGGAAAAGTGTAAGAAATTCATGTGGAGTCAGGGAAAGGGAGCATCTTGTCTGGGCTCAGGATGGCAGTGTCAGGGGCTGTGACTTACTGTCCCAAACTTTCCATCATTTGTCTCCCCACTCCCAACAGCACAGATCCCTGATGGCACCTACGTTATTCTCAATGCTGGATCACTGTAACAGTACCCAAGGGCCCCCTGGCCCCGTTTGATCACCCTGATTGGCCAAAACCTCCAGAAGTGATTGCCAGAAACAGTTCTCTCCCCACAAATTAGAGTTTCTGAACTTCAGGAGGCTCGTTTGCCACAGTTCCTTCAAAACAATTGGTTATAAACGAGCCAGGTAGATTTAGGACGGGGCAAATCTGGCAGATTGCTACCCACACACCCACTTCAATTAAAAATATGGAATCGATTTTTTAAAAAACCAGACAGGATGTAACTATATAACAAAGGCTTCAGCCTGAAAGTAAGCCACTGGCATTAAATGGTGTATTAGCTTCCTACAGCTGCTATAACAAATTGCTACCACTGTAGTGGCTTAAAACAACACAAATTTCCTCTCTTATGGTTCTGGGAGCCAGAAGTCCGAAATCAGTCTCACTAGGCTAATGTCAAGGTTGACACCTGACACCAGGGCTAGTTCTTTCTATAGGCTCCATTGCGGGGGGGGGGGGGGGCATCTGCTTCTTGCCTCTTCCAGGGTCTTGTGGCTCTCAGCTTTCTTGGCATGAGGCTACATCACTTCCACCTCTGCCTCTGTGGTCACATCGTCTTCTCCTCTCCTGCAGTCAAGTCTCTTCTGCCTCCTTTTTATAAGGCCACTTAGGATGACAGTTAGGGCCCACCACGTAAGCCAAGATAATCCCCCAACTCAAGACTCTTAATCACATCTGCCAAGTCCTTTTGCATTTGAGGTAACATTCATAGGCTTCGGGGGTTAGGATGTGGATCTCTTTGGGGGCCATTACTCAGCCTCCCACAAACGGGAAGCCTGCTCATTAACAACTGCTGGCAGTTGTCTTGTTAAAATGTGTTCTTTGCCCAAATGCATAGAAAACCAGCATTCTTTGGCACCTTTTTTTTTTTTTAATTTTAAATCTACAATCATATTCCAGGCCAGTATATTACAGGAGCATGATGTCCTGCCAGTACCATGGTCTTTGCCATCTCAGGAAAGGAGCTGAGAAGTGGCTCCTAAAAAAATAAGCCATCTAAGACCTTCCTCTCCTCCGTGTGGAATTGCCATATAAAAGCATCTCAGTCATTTTCCACTGTATCAAAGTGGATGAAGTGCTCTAGATCTGGCCAGAAAGCGTATGCTCTTCCAGACACATAAAAACCTAAAATATCTACCCCCTTAAGGGACAGAGAAGTGGCATTTAAGCCCAGAATGGTTGTCCAGTTGAAAAACAGGAGGTTGAAAGGGGACAGCTATTTAAAAGTCTTTCTGATATGACCTATTCCCCAAGCAATTCATTTCAGGGTCACAGCCATTGTTACTAGGTGGCACAACATTTATTGCTGTAGTGTCCTGGGCTCCTTGGATTGGTAGCAGACACATCTATTCCTCAGAGTATGAGCAATGTCGATAATGTCCTCCTACCCTAGGCGAGCTGAACTTCAACCACCAAGATACTGGTTGACATTAAGACTTCGCAGCACCCATCATTGTCTGTCACCTCCCAAGATAAACTCTCCTGTGACAGGTTTCTCCCGTCACCAGCCACTGATGCCATTTTATTCTATCTCTTTTGTAGACTAGCTCTTGGGTCCCTGACACTGCCTGGCTTGCTGAGTTTGGTCATATGCTCAAAGCTAAATTCACAGACCTACAGACCTCAGAGTGTGATGGGATAGGAAATAATCAGAGGACCTGGACAGAGCAAGACTGTCAGAGAAACTGCAAATCAGCAAAACAATGAAAACCCCTTGACCCTGAGCACATCTGCCACATATTTAATTCTATGTTCTTGCCAAGCCCCAAAAACCCAGACTGGGGAGCCTTGGAGGCAGCGAGGGGTCATGCAGTCTAGGAGAGCTAGAGGTGAAAAGCCTGGCAGGTTGCCACTCACACAGTCCACTCTCCGGGAAGGAGCCACTGGTGGTGGGGCAGGGGTGCCGGAGCCACGAGGAGAGCCTTGGATGCAAACCTAAGAGGCTCCGGGAGTGTCTGGGTGACCAGCCGCCTTTGTACTGAACTGATTTTACCTGCTTGTTACGTTGCCAGCTGGCTCTAGACCAAAGGAAGCAAGCGAGGTTTTAGCTTTTCTTCGGGGTTCTGATCTTGAGGTGACATTAAGGAGATGCCACCATTTGGGAGGAAGTGAGATCCTGGAGGGATCTTCATCTCCACGTTCCGGGTCAAATTGAAAAGAAGCCAAGCACAGAAAGGGTTTGTCTTGGGAAATGCCAGGAGGACCTTCACGACAGAGCTCCACCTACCTCTCCAGCCTCATTTTCACTCCTCCCCGCCCACCCCCTGTGACCCGCTCAACACATACATGTAAACCTTTAGCTCCAGGAAGTCAGAGGCTCTCCTTTCGGTTTCTCTTCCCTGCCCTTCATTCTTCTCATCTTTCTCCTCTAATTCTCTAGTTCAGATGTCACTGCCCCTTGATCCTTTCTAGGAATTCCCATTCTGGACTAGTTTACCCTCTCCGAGTCTCCCTCAGCATCTGTCACACTGCTTATTACATGAGCTACTAGAATACTTAATCTATCCATCTTTCTTGCTAGACCAGATTGTGTTTGAGGGGAGAATTTTATCCTTACATTCCGAGCCTGGTACGTGGTCAGGATGCAGTCAGTGTTGGTGAGGAGATGGCATTGGTATATCAGACACTCCTTTTGGAAGAGACCTTTGAGCTTGACCTTTGGTGTCAGAGAGTGTACGGTGGATGCACTAGGAGGAACAGGTATGAGACCTCAGAGCTTCCCATGCATCATTTTTTTTTTTTAAAGAAAAGTGGCCCCATCTGATTTTTTTTTAAATTTCAGTTGCCATGGTGCATTCTTTCCGGGAGGTGAAACCAGTGTGCAGAATGAGCAGCAAGATAACCACATAAGTTCCAAGCCCAGGAAACTTAGCCATCTTGGAGATGCCATCAGGAATTCTGCCCAGTGCAAGTGCTCCATATTGAACGCACCTATGCCAACCCAATCAAATCTCTCTTTGGGAAGAATAAAGGAAAATCAAAGGCCAGATATGATAACGTTCTGGAATATTCCATGTGCTCACCTACAGTTCTTATACTCTCATTAGTTGAACTGGGGGGCCTGAGATTTGTTTTGGTCCATGGACTGCATTGGAAGTGACACATGTCACCTCTGAGCCAAAACAGAAAAGTAAGTGTGAATGCTCCAAATACTCACTGCCCCACTGTGGTGATCACTTAGGACTCACGCTGAGACGGCAGAGTGAGAGGATCAAAGCAGCCTGGATGGTGGAGTCACCACATGGAGAAGAGGTGCCTGGGAGAGCTGCCCAAACCCGCAGCAGAGTTTGCATGAATGAGATATAAATGTGTGCTGTCATGAGCCACAGAGATTTGGGGTGACAAATGGCCTATGCTGACTAGAGCAAGCAAGTTGTCCTAAAACACTCTCTTGCACACTTATGAAGTAGACCACTACTTAGTGTCAGAAGTGTTGACCTGATTGTGACTGTCTCTTCTCCTTCATGGGAACCAGTGTGTACCTTTCCCTCGAGAGCCCAAGGGTCCTGGCGGGCTGATAGGCCCAGGGTGAATTCACTGAGTGTGTTGTGGAAAATTCAGAGGACAAGCACTGCTGTATGGGCTGTGTGCATCTGTGAACCTTCCTTACACAGATCCTGAATTATAGCCTCACGTATCAGTCATCAGATGGCAGGGACAGAGATAATGGAGGAAAGTGGTGAGATTAGATATTTAACACTTTTGTATGTCTTGTTACAGGCTTTTAAAAGAACTCTACCTCTCAGACCATTGTTTGACCTCTGATGTGTGTTCATTACTTAATATTTATTAAATGCTTAGTAATTACAAATTCTTAATTTGGTGCAGAGATGTTTTCTTGGCCAGCCTCCAGCATACGTCCATCCCACATGGATACTGGGCAGCCTTCATGGACCGCTATTTACTGATTCAAATGCCAGACCTCTGAACAGAGCAAGTGTTCAATGCAGTCTGAATGAACAAATTCGTTTCACTCCTGTCTTCCCTTACCTACATGAGATCTTACCAACACAGACTCCGCTAGCCTGAGCTGGAGGAAGCAATTCCCTTTTAAGTAAACACCCACCTGGTTGTTGACAGTAGGCTCCATCAGAAATATTCTAGAATTTCTTTTCCTCAGAAAAAAAGTGATTATCATATAGACCTAGAAGGGCGAATGAGTTTGATTTGCAAACAACCTTAAAATGCACAGTTCCCTCTCTCTCTCTCTCTCTCCCTCCTCTTTCTCTCTGTAAAGCACCGTGAGGCATTACCTATTAAAAATTTCAGCTCTGCTTCTTATCACCTTTGCCCTCTTCCCCACTCTGACTTTAAATTCAGGAGATGGTTTCCCTGGGGAATATAGATCCTGGTGCCATGTGATCTGGCCTAAAGGGTAATATGACAGAGCGAAACAAAGGGGGATGCTAACCTCGCTTTCTGCCAGCCAGGCACACATCTCCCACTGGCTGGGGGGGGGCCTTGCAGTGCATGGGCTCAACAATAATGCCCGTTAGTACGATTCAGTCCTTGGCGAGGCTGGTTCTGAGTTAGCAAAGGGCCATGGAATTAGCAAAATTTCTGGTGTTTAGAAAGGACTGGTGAAAGAAACGTC
The DNA here is from genome assembly GCF_009834535.1 of Camelus ferus. Taxonomy (NCBI): domain Eukaryota; kingdom Metazoa; phylum Chordata; class Mammalia; order Artiodactyla; family Camelidae; genus Camelus; species Camelus ferus. Next base: position 10,542,766 of record NC_045719.1, read on the forward strand.
TTTTTTCATGGCTTTTATTGTTTTAATCTTTTTTTTTTTTTTACTATAGAATTAATACTTGCTTATAACGGAAAAGAGAGAAAAATCATTTTTTAATCTAACCAGGTAGATGCTCCTTTTAACATGTTGGTTTGAATCCTCTCTCTCTCTCTTTGTGAGTATGTATGTGTGTGTGCATGTGTGTGTGTGAATTCATGTGTATTCAAGTATAATTACGTATATAAAATTGTATATACTTAATATTATCATCATAACGTCATATTAATTATCTTAAGAAATCAGAGTTTCCATTCTGGAGGCAACTGTATAAGTAAAAACAATAAAGATAGTTAGGAAAATATCTTGATGTCTTGCTGAAAGTTGGACAGTCTGACAGGAAAGCACGATTGACAAGAGACAAGTAGACCAGAGGTGGATGGACTGCAGATACTCTGAGGTTAGAGATGGAGTTGTAAAACCGGCAGAAGGACATTTTGAGACATTTTAGAAAAATCTGACATTCATTTGGATTTTTCTTGTATGCGGCACTGAAATGTAATCCTTCTCATTAGCTCCCCAAGCCTCCAGTGCCTTCTGGGCTGCTTTGTGGAAGACATCAAGGAAAGATGCTCTGTCCCACTTCTGGGGTGATATGCTGGGATGTTATCCCGGGACAGCACAGGGAAGGACAAGACTACTTCAGCACCAGGATGAGCTCGGAGCCAGAGGAATGAGGAAAACAGTAGGTTGCCACCCCTGCGGAATGCCTGGATCTCAGGAAGAGTCTCTAGAGAGAATAGGAGAAAAGGAGAGAATGTAGAATGAGGTTGGGGTGAATCTAATGCGAATTCCAAAGGGTCAGGTGCGTTGGCCATCATCTGGATTATATGTATGTGGTTTTAAAAGGTGATTATCATGCTATTTCTGTTATATCTCCAGGGATTTTCACATAACAGTTATTTCAAGACCATCCATGAAAATAGATACCATAGACATCATCATGTTAATGTGGCTGTGACAGAGGTTGGCTGGCTAGTTATGATCAATGTTACTAGTATTCTCTCTCATTCTAAATCTATGAAGACCCCACTTGTCACCCCCTTGCAGTTGGGCATGGCCATGTGACTTAACTGTGAGTAGAAGCGACAAGTAATGCTTCTTGGTTGAAGAAAAGACAGTGAATGCATCTCCAGTTCCCCTCTTCCCTGTCTTAACAATCAAGAAAGAGGTCGTGTGTTGAGATGATGGTGCCGAAGGTTGACAGTGATTTGGATTGCCAAGTCATCACGCGGCAGACAGATGCCTGTACTGTCCTCAGACTGTGTGGGCAAGACATACATTTGTGTGGGTTGAGTCACTGTGATGTGTGGAGTTGTTATTGCAGTGTTAGTAAGTTTATTCTGACTAATATATTGGTCACCAAATCCATTTCCTTCTTTTCCTGGGTGCTTGGCCAGATTAACTTTCACATCTTTCCTTGACTTTGTGGCTGAATTTTAGCCAATGGATTATGAGCAGAGCTATGCATTGTTACCTTTGGGTTGAGATGGTGACACGTGGGTTTACCTTCTCTCCTCTTTTTCCCCTTCTGCTGACAACCATGAAGCCTAGGAGATGAAGGAGCCCTATGTTTAAAATGATTATGGATCCTTGAAATACTGCTTGAAGGAGGGCTGTCCACCATTTGGAAAGGCTTGTGTGAGACTTCGAGTGCATGAAAATAAATTCATATCATGTTAGAGCCATTCCACGTTTTTGGTGTTGTTTACAATGGCAGCTAGCATTACCTTAACTTTGAAAGAAATTGATGCTTTGAAGTGGAGTGTTTCCATAACCAAAATCTAAAATAGATGTCATCTGGCTTGGGGTGGAATGGCAGATGGCAAGTAATCGAGCTGTCTGGAGGGCCAAGTGCTCCATTACCCACTGGCAAAACGCTTGGTAAAATTGTTGCCTGCAATGACCTGGAAGGCTGACCAGGTCTATACCAAGACCACGAACTGAGAGAAACTGTTGGGAAGTGTCAGGATGAGTCTGTGATGGCTCCTATTGTCTGACTTTAACAAGGTTTTATGAGAAAAAGATGTGCTGATGCAAGAACTGGCTAGTTTCCAAGCAGAGATGGAAAGGAGAGAGTTTGTTTTGGACATAATGTGAGAACTGAACTTCTACCACGTGGATATTTTTGGTTCTGTTTTTTACAACAGTTGTCATTACTGTAACTAGTATGGCTGCATACTATTTTATTAAATGAACATATCATAATTTATTTAAGCAAACCTTTCTTGATGAACATTTGGGATGTTTCTGGTTATTCTGCAATTGTAAAAAAAAGCTCTATTTTGAACATCCTGATACTACATTTATAGCTTTATTTATTTTCTGATTATTTCCTTCAAATTTATGATTGTAATTATAATTATAGGGCTAAAGAATACAAATATTTTTAATTTGATGTATTTTGCCCACATTCCCGTAACTAAACTTACATCATTTTGAAATACTTGATGAGGATAGTCTCATCAGAAGCATCAATATTTTTATCTTTAAAAGAGATAAGCAAAAAATAGAATGTCTCATTGTTGTTTCAATTTCCTTTCGTCATTAGTGACTCTGATATAATTTCACGTTTACCACCACTTATTTAGTCATTTATGCACACTTCTCTCTTGAGATGTCTGTCTTATTTATAAGGACTCAGTTTAGTTTGTCTGGGAAACCTCTACTTTCTGCCGATTCTTCTGACCTCTTTCAATCCTGAAGCACCGTGTTTTGGACAATAAATTATATGGTCACCCTAGATATAAGCCCTTAGTGTGACAATATGTTGTTCTTTCTCCCCAGATTGTCGTTTGTCTTTTAAGTTTAAATTTTTATGTTGTCAATTTGCCCATTTTTTTCTTTATGATTTCCAGCTTCATATCATTTTTGAAATTTTTCTCTCGTTCTAAGGTTGTAGAAGCAGCCACCTAAGTTTTATTGTATTGATTCTATGATTTTATTGTTTCCATGGCAGTACAACACCTGTGTCACCTTCTTTAGGTCTTTACTCAATTGTCACCTTTTCATTTAAATTGAATCCTATGGCCACCTGTTGGGAAAATGCTACCTCTAATTGTTGCTTTGTTTTCCTACACAGCACTTGTCACCATGTGACCTGCTACATATTTCACTTATTTAATTGTCTTACTGTCTCTCTCTCCACCATTGAAATGTAAGCTCCATGAGGATGGGAATTTTTTGTTGTTGTTGTTAATTGTTTTATCTCTAGGAGCTAGAACAGGCCGTGCATATAGCTTTTGACAAATACTTGTTGAATGAATGAAGTTAAGTCTTTGATCCATCTGAAGTTTTTTTCATAAGCTATAAAGTAAGCACTCAGTTTATTTCAATTCATCTTTTCCCTTATTGAATTAAAATCCCTTTTAGTGTATTTTGAGTCTATATTTTGGTAGTGTTTGGAAGTCTGTTAATCAGTTTCTCTGTTCCTTCATTAGCACCACATTTTTAAAAATGTATGTAGCATTGATCTGCTTCACAATGTCTTGTAGGACAAATTCTTCAATACCCTTCTTTATTCTTTATTTTTTCTCATTTTGTTATCAAATATTTACTTTTATAAATAAAACTTAGATCCATTTGTCATGTTCCCACACATACCCTGGTGATTGTGGTGATTGTTGGTGATTGTGATTGGGAGAGTTTTCAAATTACAGATTAATGTAAGGAAATTTTACATCTCTATAGTGTTGAGATCTCTTGCCTAAGACAATGTGTGAATCTCCAGCTTTCAAGTTTCTTTGTATTAGTTATGGTAGAACTAGCTGTTGAAATAGATGACTTCTAAATTCAAAAAGCCCAGTCAGGGGTTCATGGGGCTGCATTCTATTTAGTAATTCAGGTATGAAAGCTTCTCCCATATTTTTACTCTGCCTTTCCCTTCTCATGTCAGAATCCTTTGCTAGAAGCTGGGGGGAAAACAGTAGAGAGGGTATACCTGTTTCTTAACCAATCTGGCCCAAAATAACACATATTATTTCCAACCAAAGTCTTTACCAATATTCTAAATAAATTAAAGAAAAAAATCGGAGGAGTAAGAACTGGAAAGGAAAAGACAAAGCAAATATTATTTGTAAATGATAGGATCTCCTATATATAAAGAAAAAGAATCTATAGACTTTACAACTGCGATTTGCCTGCTTTGAGTTCAATGTGTAAGAATCAGTAGCATTTTTTTCTACTCCAGTTATAACCAGATAGAAAATATGGCAAAAATCCCTCACTCTCCTAATAGCAAAAACAAAACAAAATAAAAATAAAACCCCACAAAACTACAATGAACATAAGAATACCAGCAAATACATAAGACCTCTATGGAGAAAAATTCAAAATTCATATAAAAGAATGTAATAAAAAAGATCTGAATAAATAAAAAGGTCATTCCATGGGCTTTGGTTAGTTTTTTCTAATTTAATTACATTCTAGTCAGAGAACGTACTCTGTGTGACTTCAGTCCTCATATTTATTAAAACTTGTGAATTTTTCATAATATGATCTACCTAATGAATGTTCTGTGTACATTTGGAAGGAATATGTGTTCTACTGTTTTGGGTGTAGTGTTCTACAAGTGTTAATTAGGTCAGGTTGGTTGATAACATTTTTAGGTCTTTTTAATCCTTACGGTTTTTCTATTTCTTCTGTCAATAACTGAAAGTGTTGAAATCTCCAAATATAACTGTAAATTTATTTCACCTTACATTTCTATCAGTTTTTACTTTATATATTTTGAGGCTTGGTCATTTGATGCATACACATTTAAGATTGTTATGTATTCTTGTTGAAGTGACTTTTTAAATCTTTATGAAATATTCCTCTTTATTTCTGATAACATGCTTTGTTATGAAGTCTATTTTGTCTGGCATTAATATAGCCACTCCAGCTTTTTCCTGATTGGTGTTTCATTCTTTGTCATTTTTCATCCCTTTCCTTTCATGTTACTCATGGTTTTATATTTAAGGTTTGCTTCTTAGACAATATATAGTTTTGACTTTCTTTTTTACTTAAATGACAATTGTTGCTTTTTAATTGGAGTGTTTATCTCATTTACATTTAATGAAACCATCAGTGTGCTATTTGTTTTCTATTTGGCCAATCTGTTCATTGTTCTTTTCCGTTTCTACTTTTCCTGCTTTCTTTGGATTCATTGATTATTTTTAGGATTCATTTTATCTCTGCCATTGACTTGCTAGCTGTTTATCTCTGTTTCAGTTTTGATCTAGGCTCTCAGTCTTTTTTTCCTAAATTTCATTTTGCATAGTTTCCATTGCTATGTTTTCAAGTTCCCTGATCTGTTATTTTGTAGTGTCTATAAATTATAGCTATTGAAATTTTCCTTTCACATATTATAGTTTTTAATCTCTAGAATTTTTTTTGGTATTTTTTCCCCTATGAGTTCGACTTATTCTGTATGTAATGCTTTCTTTTAAGACCTCAAACATATTTTAAATGGCCTTAAAGTCCTTTTCTGATAATTCTGTCAACTATGTCATTTCTAGATTTGTTTCTACGATTGGTATTTTTCTCCTCATTATGGGTCACAATTTCCTGCTTCATCTCATATCTTGTAATTTTTGATTGGATGGCACATTATGAACATTATTGTTGTTGAGTGTTCGGATTTTTAAATTTTATTTTAAAGAGGATTTAAATTTTGTAGGATAGACAGTTAAATGACTTGGCTCACTCCTTTTGAGATTTGTTTTTAAGCTTTATAAGAACAAGTCTAGAGTAGCTTTTATAATTTGTTCTACGTTCTTTTCTTCTTTAGCTTTTACTACACATTTTGTTTATTTTTCTTTTCATAGTTTTACTATGAAATGTATAGAAATGTTAAGAGAACAGTACAATGAACAAACATACTCACTGCCTAGGTATGCCAAGTATTAAAATTTTGCCAGTATTTAACTAGTCTATCTATAATAGTCTGTATTTAATTTATTCTCACTATTTACACTATTTATTTATTTATTTTGTCTTCAATTTTTCTGTGTTAAGTTTATATCTTGATATACCTGCTCAAATTTATCAAAAGTTGCCATATCTTTTCATCTGTTCCCTGAAAAAAATGAGAAAATGCATGTATTCCATCACAAATTTAACATTTAATTCTTGTTTTGTAATCACTGATCACACTTAATGAAACTTAGATTGATTTGAGACATCAATCATCAGTCAATTAATAAATCATCAATCATCTAGGGATTCCAAAGGAAGCCATGGATTAATTCCCATAGAGTTTTAAATAAACTAAAATATCATATGCATTCCTATGTATGTGTAGTATGTACTTTTTTTTCTGAGAAGATCAACGCCTTCTTCAGAATGTCCTAGGAGTTAAAGAAAGGGATTAATTGATCTGTATTCACTAACAATCCTTAAATACTATAATTTCCCTATTCTGTTTGGTTCTTCTTTTCCATTGCTGGAATACTTCTGCCAAAGATCTTTATCATGAATTATTCATTGGTGATTTACTTCCCCAATTCTTGCTCTTTTGAGTACGCTTTTCTTTTTTCTTTGTAAGAATAACAACTTGACTGCTTATGGAATATTTGGCCATGAGCTTTCCTCTTTAAAATCCTCTAATACTGCTAATGTGAATTTTGGACTAGCCTGATGATTTCTATTGTTGGTTATATATTTATTTCCTCTGGCTGAATGTTTATAATAATAGATGGCATTTACCAAGTAGTTATTAATGCCAAGCAACAGGCTAAGTACTTTTGCAAGGGTTTTCACATTTTGTCTTATGATAATTTTATAAGTTAGATACAACCCGTCTGACATCAGAGCAATGGGATTTGAACTTAGGTAGTGTCACTGCAGTCTTAGGCAGTGCTATACTCATTTGAAGAATTTTTTTTTTTTTTTCCTTTTTGTCCTTAAAGTTCTGTACTTCTGCTCAGAGAAACCTTGGGCTTCAACAAATTTTTATTCATTTTGCCTGTTATAATGAGCCTTTGCAGACTACCTCTCCCCCTTTTTGTGTTTTTGCTTATCATTTCTGACTTCAAGCACACAAACTAGATGCTGAGTCTTCCTTGTTTGATTTCCACATCTATCATCTTTGCTCTGATCATCGTCTTTCCTTTGTCCTTCTCTCTTCATTCTGAGTGATTCTCTCAAGATAGTTCTCTACTGATTCAATTCTTTTAGCATCAGTTCTGTGTTTTGGTTCTTCTACTGTAGTTTTCGTTCTATAATAACAGTATTTTTCCTCTTTGTTTTTTACTTACCTGTGGCAGTTCCCTTTTCATTTTGTTACCTTCCCCCATCTGTTGTTTAACAGGTTCATTTAGCCTTTCCTTTTCTTAGGAGGGTGATGAAGTTGTGTGTTTTTCATTATGTCTTCTGATGTAAAATTTACTTCAAATTTGGTTTTTAATCTCTCTTATCTATTCTTTGCATGTTAGGCTCATTTTCTCACTTTTCATTGCGTAATCTTTCTAAGTCTCAAGCTTTTGTTTTTTTCCCTTCATCCTTACCTTTGAATGGAGGTAGGACCTTGTAGCTTTGAATTTACCATCAATATAGAGAAAGTCAAATCTCCTAAACTCTCCTTCCCTGGGGGTTTAACATGGGGGCCTGGATGTTGCAGATTCATTTATCACTTCATTCACTCATTTTCCCAAGGAAGTAAGAGAAGCAGCCAAGATCACGGACAGCCTTGTCTATTGGATTTTGATAACAGAAACTCTTCACTGGGGCCAGCACTTGGAGCGAGAAGCCAGGCAGGGGGCCCTCAGGTTGCTATTTGTTCACCTACTAGCATGACTGGAAACTTCAGCTGTTCTCATGCTGGGCACCCAGGTGTGTCATTTGGTCGGTCAGATATTTTCTCATCTCTAACTCTTTGTTGCAGCTGATCTAGGGTTGTAATGTTGTTTCCTCAGAGATTGTCTCAAATTGTTCATCTGCATTAATCTTGCCTCCAGATCATTCTCTCAGTCTTGAGTAAACACTGTGGAACCTTGAACTCTGAAACGTTCTGCCAGCCTGCTGCCCACTGCGGATCCACAGGGAGGGATAGGCCCCCAGGAATATGGTTCCATCTTTCCTGTGGCCCACTCATGTCTCTGTTCCTGTCTCTCCAAGTTGGAAAACATTATCAGCAACTGCCATAATTGTTCCTATCTACTTGCCTTAACATTCTGACATTCTCACAAGTATAGAAATTATATATTGATTCTTGGAATCCTTTTTTAATTTGGTATGGAATTTTCTTTTAAATTGTAGTATAACTGGCAGGTATCTCTCAAATCTTAGCAAATGCTTACACTTTAGAGGCAAATGGATGTGATTAAGAGGGATTAATTAGAAAGACTGGAGAGTGAAATCAGACAAGACCATCAAGGCAAGTATTTTGAGAGGAATAGTGTGGTTATTAACATTAACTGCTGTAGAGATCGCATACAGAGTGAGAGCTGAGAGCAGTCCAGAGGATTTACAACAGGGAGACCACTGAGGTAGGGGGAACAGAGGAGGAAGTTTGGGAATGTCCGGGCAGGGAAGAGATTGCAGGAAGTTATTAAATACATGGAATATGTGAAATAAATGTGAGAAGAGCATGTGGTAGAGAGATGGTCAGTGATCTCTCTGCTCATTAATTCTCCTTCCCGTAAAATAAGTGCTAGACTAGAAATCTCTAAGTTGCCTTCTGCTGCCAGGGGCTGCCAAGGTGAAGTAAGGGCTCAAGCTCCTTGATTCAAACTACCCAGAAACTTCCCCATCAAATCTGTAGGAAGAACACCAACAATGAAGTACTCTTGCTGAAACAATCCTTTAGATCTAATGTCCAGTGCCCAGGAAATATGGGGGAGATAGGGACAAAGTTAAAATACCAACAAGAAAACAGTAGGGAAAGTCCAGAATGTGGGCCATTTTACTGCACAACAAGTCAATGGAATGGAAAAAAGGAAGACAAGGGGAGATGTGGCTGACTCTTACCCGACCCCAGCTGAGTTCTCAGCAGCCACAGTGGCCCCTTCCTGTCCATGTTGGCAGAGTCCACTGGGGTCACCAGGTGCTCTCTGCTTCCCTGTCTCAGGCTTTCTTCTGGTGTCACAGGAGCTCACCCAGCCATTGGGCAGGGCGGCCCAGAAGGAACCAATGAAGGGTGAGAGTCAGGGGATAAAGACCCCACTTTCCCTAACTTTTGGAGAAACAACACTGAGATGCATGTTGCACAGTGCCTCAGAGTATCCCCTGCAGAATTAACACCCAGTTCCCCACGGTGATAACCTGCTCGCCAGTGCATCTTTTCTTGGCCTTTTCTGTGTCACTTTTCTTGTTCTTTCATTTTTCTTCCTAGTTCTACCTCCCAAATAAAATCCCTGCACCCACGTCCTTATCATAAGGTCTGCTTTGGGGGAAACCCAAACAAAGACAAGGGGACTGTTTGAAGATAAATAGACTTAGGAGACAAAACACCCAAATACATCAGGTGGACATCAATTAAATCCGGGCTTGAACAAACCAACTGTAAAATGATATATTTTTGGTAATCCAGGAAATTTGAATATAGACTTGGCATTTGATGATATTAAGGATTTGTTGTTAGTTTTGTTGGTTATAACAATACTATCATGTGTATAAGAAAATGTCTTTATTTGGAGATGCCTAAGAGTGAAATCCCTTAAACACAAGGATCAGAAACCACCTGACGTGATGTCAGAATTTTTTTAAAAGTACTTAAACCAAAAAAAGGAAGAGAAAGAAAGGAAGGAAGGAAGAAAAAAAGGAAGGAAGGAAGAAGGGAAAATGGAATAAAAATGTGGCAAAATGTTAATAATTATTGAATCTAAGAGATAAGTATATGAAGTATATTATATACCTCATTTGTGCATTTTAAAAATCTTCCACAATAAAAATTTCAGTCCTTTTACAAGAGAAAAAATTTAATTCCCAGAAATTACTAAGTTTGATAGGAAGCAAAATTCCTTTCGGACAGATGACTTTCAGAGACCTAAGTACAGAAAAGACTTTTATACAACTCTTTCATACAAGACAAAAAACAAACAAAAGACCTTCCTACTCCCTCTGCAAAATGACATCCACTCATTACTCAACTTCTGTATTCCCTGCCTGCAGCCTTGCCAAGCGCCACATGTCTCTCTCTGAAGTATCAGAAACCAAACAAACTCTCCTGAAATCAGCATATTCCATTGCAAGAGGCCAGCCACTGAGGAATCACATGAATAGCTCTCTGAGCACCAGAGCCGGGTTTCAAATTTTCTGGCCAAGAATAGTTCCAAGGGCAGAGCTCAGGCACGCCATGCAACTCACGTAAAGAAAATTCCATACATTTTCCATGGGCTGATTCAAAATACCCACAGAAATAGACCCAGGCGTGGCTGAATCAGTTCTTGAGACAGGAAGGAACCTTCGTAAAAGAAATAGCTCTTGGTCTCCTGTAAGGTAAAATGTGTGCCTGAGATCTGTCAATGAAAGCGGATCACACACATATGGCTAATGAGTCATCCCAAATGGAAAAACAGAGTTTGTTATAGTTTATGGAGATTTTACATGTCGAAGGTACATCTGTTGCTATTTATGCTGACACGTATGTAGAGATTGGCAGACCCAGTTCTCTGTAGGGATGAGCGAAATCCAAACCAAACCACAGAACTTTCTAACTTGGAGGCTGGCTCTTGTGATGGAAAACGGTTTCCTGATCCCTTGAAACACTGCCCGGCGGAGCAGGGTGACTGGGAGAGGCCCACATCACAGGACTGCACAGTTGGATGAAGCAACAAAAAGTCCTGCTTTGCACAGGGCCTCTGGAGGGACCAAAAGGAACACAGGAAGCACGAGAGGTGTTGGAGAGCTCGGGGGACAGTTAATGGTCTTCTCCCTCCTGGACGCCTTCTTTGGGTGGCTGTTTCAGGCCAAATAGACCACGTCTATTCTAACACAAACATGCCGCCCACGATCAGACAAAGCCTCCTCCCTTCAGATGTGTTAATAACATTCTCCAGCAGGGTGGCCATGGGCTCTGACAGACATTTGCTTTCCCAGTTGGGTAACTCTGATAAGTCTGAAGACTTTCTCTCACTTACGTACATTTCCACAATCTCCTATTTTGCAGATCGTTGGTCTTTATTCCTGTTCTGTTGCAGGATTGTTGAAGGTTTGAATAGTGTGTGTCATGCCTGTTTAACCTGACCTCTGTCTTCCCCACTCTTTTCCTCCCTCCCTCCGCCCTTCTCTGCTTGCTATCTAATGAGAAGACACAACAGGTGAATAAACAACTGCAGAGGCTACAAGTCTGACAAAGAGAAGTGCTGTGAGAGCGTCGTGAGCTGAATTTTGTTCCCTAAATCCATCTGTTTAAGTCCTAACCTCTAGTACCTCCGAATGTGACTGTATTTGGAGGTAGAGTATTTAAAGAAGTGGTTAAGTTAAAATGAGGTCATATGGGTGGGTCCTGATCCACTGGGTCAGGCCACTGGTGTCCTTAGAAGAAAATTTAGATACAAATAGGTACAGGGAAAGGGAAGACCATGTGAGGACACAAGGTGAAGACAGTCATCTGCAAGTGGAGGAGAGACCTCAGAAGAAAGCAACCCTCCTGACACTTTGATCTAGGCTTCTAGCCTCCAGCATGGTGGAAAAATGAATTTCCGTTGTTTAAGTCACCCAGTCTGTGGTACTTTGTAATGGCGGCCCAAGGAGATGAGTACAGAGAGTCAGATAAAGAGCTGGGAGAATCCAAAGGTGGAGGAGAAGGCTTTAGTTTAATGGGATCAAAAACCCCATCTGGATGAGGGAGAATATTAACTTTGTCTTCAGAAATGGGTAGAATCTGCTCCTGCACTAACGGCAAAGCCAAAAAATCAGCATCAGAAGCTCAATTTGCTCCCACAGACCTGCTCACGGCCTTATGCCTGGTCCCCAGTGAGTCCCTTGGCGTCACCCACAGAGACGTTTTCTCCAGTCTTGTGGCGATGGCCCTCCCACCGCAGTATGCGCAGTCCTTGCTGTCTGATCCTTTCCAACAGTCAGCTCTACTTTTGAGTTAGGAAGCCCACGTGAAAGTTAAAGTGCTTGTTAGCCCCTTGCACGGCCCGCTGTGGGCCAAGCACAAAAACTCACCTACCCCATGACAGGGGGGTCTCGAAAGAAGAAAACTAAGTATGAAAAATGGAAACATAATAGGCTGTAGTAGAGTATCAGGGAGACCCCTTCACTTACCTGGCTCACTGTTGGTGTCTAATCACCCATGCGCCTTGGCTGCCGTTGAGGATTACCCACCCACGTGCTCAGGTGGCCTCACGGGACTTTTAATACTGTCTAAAGTGCCCTCAACAGCGCCCACTCCTTCAAGACCTGCCTTATGAAGGCCCAAGAACACATTCTTGACAGTCATGGAAAATATATTTAACATTCCTATAAATACTGTAACTCCCCTTCTGGCAGCGGCAAAGTTGCTCCTTCTGCGTTTATTCAAGGGAGGTCTGGCTTCATCTCAGTGAAGCTCAGGGAGTAGGGCTGAGAAGGTTCCAGTGTCAGGAGTCAGGTGTTGTCTCTGGCTGCTCCTCTTGTTTTAAACTCTTAACTTTAGGAAGAAGATATCAGATGTCATTCATCCACAGTTGTAAAACAAACAAACAAACAAAACAAAACAAAACAAAAACCCAGGTGTGGCAGGTGCTGAACCTACGGAGATACATCAAGAAGAGATGTTCTGGGTCATTAATGAAAAAAAGTAAGTCCAAGCAGCACTAGATAGATATTTGTAGGAATGTGCATATATTTGCTATAGCAAAGGCCAAGAACCAAGTCATCCCCTTTTAAGGACTGCAGAACCTTTTTTAATCTTTGTTGCAAAACTTCTTGCAGTCCAGCTTTCTTCCATTATAACATCTGTGCACATTCTTGATGAAAGGGACACTGGGACAATTATTCCAATACCTCAGGCCATGAAATTTTTGTCTGAAAGAATCAAACAGTATTGGAAATGGGAAAGATTCCATTCTGGGGAAGTCAAGACATTACATTTCTAAACGTGTGTATATGTGTGTGCTGGAAAAAGGGGCAAGGAATATGATCCAGGGAAGAAGGGCTTTGGGATCAGACCTGGGGTTGGATTTGTCACCGTGTGGTAGGGAAACACCCCCCCCCCACACACACACACACACACAACACACACAAAGATAAACACATCCTGATCTCTAGAACCTGTGAATATACTACCTGACAGGGCAGAAAAACCTTTGTGGTTAAGATGTGATTAAGTTAAAAATTTTGAAATAGATGATCTTGGATTATCTGGGGGGGGCATCCTGTCTAATCGGAGGGTCCTCAGAAAGGAAAGAGAAGACAGAAAAGTCAGAGTCAGGAGAGATGTGATGATGGAAGCCAGGCTCAGAGAGAGATGAGAGACATGAAGAGGTCGTGCTGCTGGCTCTGAAGATGGAGGAAGGTGCCAGGAACCAAGGAATACAGGCAGCCTCTAGGAGCTGGAAAAGTCAAGAAAATAAATTCTCCCTGAGATCCTCCAGAAGGAACAAGCCCTGCCAACCCATTGTAGACTTCAGACCTTCCTGAACTGTAAGGCAATGTATTTGTGTTGTTCTAAGCCATGAGGTTTGTGGCAGTTTGTTACAGCAGCACTAGTAAACAAATACACCTGCTTCAGCACTTCGTAGGGAGTAACTTACTCTTGGGCATGTTACTTAATGAGATTGAGCCTCGGTTTGTGCATCTAGAGAAGGAAATAACAATAATAATGTTTTCCGGGTCGTACAGTGAGGACTGAATGAGGCCATGCACTGTACTCGCTTCAGCACCCAGCCAGGGCCTGTGGGATTATTACCATCACTGCCTCGGATGCTGTATTGTCAGCCACATCCTCCACATCTGTGTTTGCACATCTTCACCTGGCCAGCGTGACTCTAGGCCTCTCTTGGTCAGCGAGGGCTGCTGTGATGAAATACGATATGCTGGGTGGCTTAAACAATAGAGATTTGTTTCTCATGGTTCTGGAGGCCAGATCAGGGGTCCAGCATGATGGGCTTCTGGCTTGCCTTTCCTGGACAGCTGTGTCCCCATATGGCAGAGAGGACAAGCTCTAGTCTCTTCCTCTTCTCACAAGGACACTCTCCCACCATGGAGACTCCACTGTATGGCTCATCTCAACCTAACTATCTCCCAAAGGTCGCACCTCCTAGTACCATCCCATTGGGACTTAAGGATCCAACATAGGAACTTTGGGGAGGACACAGACATACAGTCTACAACAAGGCTATACCTGCTTCTCAGGGCTGCTGGGAAGATCAAATGAATGAATGATGTAAGCCAGAGTATTTAAGGGCAGATTCAGTTACGTAAGAGTGGTTCCTTGAACTTTGGCTTGGATATACCCAGAAACACTCCACTTCTCTCTCACTTACGGACAAAGCCTTGTGTCCCTTCCCACCCTGCCGGGATGGCATTCATCACCCTCTACTACAGTCACGAGCTCACAAGTCTTCCTCCCTCACCATCTGTGAGATGAGCTCTCAGGGCAGAGCCCTGTCTAATTTGTGCTCATACCTCCAGAACCTCACTGTGGGTGTTTGCTAGCATTACAGAAGCAATATGAACCTTGCTGGACTTTGCCACCCTCAGTTTCAGGCCCCCTTTTTGCTATTGCTGTATGGTCGAAACTATTTTGCTGTAAACCAGTGGTTATCAACCCTAGTGCACATTAAGATCACCTTGGGGACTTTTTAAAAATTACCGGTGCCCAGGCTCCACCCTGGACCAATTAAATGAGTTCTCTGGGGGTGGGGCCTGGACATTAGTACATTTTGAAAAGCACCCCAGGTGATTCCAACGTACAGGCAGGGTTGAGAAGCCAACCAAGGCTCAATCAGTCACATGGAAATGCTAACTGAACACAGAGTTCAACGTCTGAAGTGAGAGGTCACGCATCTGTTCTTCACACCAAATCAGAAATGGTCCTCATTCTTAAAGACACAGATTCCAACTCTTTTGTAGACAAAGGTGAACATTAGAAATTGCACAAACAAGACCTGTAGATGTTCTAAAATCAGAGCGAAGGAATAATGGCCCCCATATCTTCCAGTTGTTTGGTGGTCCACAACTCTACGCCTGCTTCGCTGATCAGAGGATTGTAAGCACACAGGGGAACAAATTATTCCAGAGCACGGTGAGAATGCTACTGTCTCTGCTGTCATTTTGCTTAGAGGAACAGCATCTCTATTTCTGAATGTGATAATGTTAACCCTGTCCCTGCCACGATGTAAGCTAATCAGCAGTCTTCAGTGATCCCATCATGGTCCCAGCACCACCACAGCCCTGGTCGGAGATCATGAGGCACAGAGAAGTTGCAAAAGCCAAGTGAGACTACCCAAGAAGGTGTCCTGGGCCCAGCACAGAGTTAGCTCTTCCTTACCTCTCCTATGCATGCTGAGCTGAAACAAATCAAACCACACCCTCTCTTTTCTTTGAAGATGCAGTTTCATTTAAAAGCACTTTTTGGTCATTCTGTTCAGGTGTGACATATTGACACAACCATCAGAGTGGAAGTTTACTGACATTTATTAATATCAGAACTGAAACTCTTCTATGAATTCCAAGAAACGCGTGCATGATTATTAGAGAAAAAAAGTTGTGATATGGAAGGTGAAAGGGTTCATAACAATTTCCATTTTCATTGCCCAGTCTACTGAAATCTGACCAGTGTTCTAGAACAAAGTCGAGTATTAAAAGCTCAAAAGCTAACTATAGTTTATGGAATAAACTTCACCGTGGCTAGGCATTTGCTATCCTGACAGAGCTTTTCTGTAGGGGGCTTGAAAAAATCCGTTAAAGCAACGTGTGTAAGTGCTACTGTCTGTAACTATAAAAGAAGTTTAAAATAAAACTCTAATAACCAAGAAAATGCTCAGCCTTTAATACCAAGTCATTGAACGATAGCCCCAAGACTGTCATCTCTCCTGATACATGGCTCTTTTCTGGCTGCCAGAGGGGTATTTATGGTCCCCACTACTTGTCTATGAGTAAATGATACAGATGGCTTGAATGCCAATTAATACACATGAAAATAACCAATAATATATATCTTCTTTTCATAAATGACTATAATTTGACATTCTTGAAATAATTTCATCCAGTTCTTCAAATTATGCTAATCGTGCTTCCTCTTTTGTGTCTTCTTTTATTTCTTTGTGTTGCTAGGTACCCATACACACATTCACAGACTCACATAAAAGGCAATTACTATCACTTAAATTTATATGAAAACAAAATCAGTGGTAGATGCAGACATATAAAGACTCACATGTGTTCTAATTCTGACACTCCACAGTGTTCTTTACCTATTAAAGTAAATATGTAAAAAGAAGAATATTTTTTCTATTGTATTCTATTTCTGTAATAAAACTTTTCCCCCACATGTTTGGTAATAGGAAAAAAAAAAAAACACTCTGTATTTTGGGATTCCAAATCATAGCTTTTATAAGTTGTGAAAAGTTAGTGCAGTTCAAATGACAGGACATGATTGAAATGCTTTTGTTAGATTTTATTTTTTAAAATATGTTTCATTATGCTTTTATTCTCTGATCAATTTGTACTTTTTATATATTTTTTCTTTACATTTTAAGGCATAATTTGTACATCATAAAATACACATACAGTAAGTGTGCCATTTTGCAAGTTTTGATGGATGCAGATGGCTGTGTAACAAACACTGCAATTAAAATCCAGCACATTTCCATCATCCCACTAAGCTTCCTCAGGCCCTTTGGTAATTAATCTCCCATCCTGGCCTCTAGATGCAACCACTGTTCTGGTTTCTATCACTATAACTTATTTGTTACCTATTTTATAACTTCACATGAATCGGATGGGGTTGCATATATTCTTTTAATCTAGCTTCCTTCACTCAGGCTACTGTTATAATGGTTTGAGATTTATCTGTGTTGTATGTATTAGTTGTTTATTCCATTTTGTTCCTGAGTGTTATTCCATTTCATTAACCTGTTGATGGACATTTGGGCTGTTTCCAATTTGGGGCCATTTTAAATAAAACTGCTATGGAAATTCTTGTACAAATCTTTTAGAGGACAGATGTTAATATCTAAGCCTTACATATCTAACCAACGTCCTTTATATGGAGAAATCAAATCAAGATATTTATGTCTCCTAGCCACAAACCCCAGTGCATCCCAGGATCTAAAAGGGATAGCGAGACACATTATTATGTGGTGGGATGCTGGCCAAAATAATGTCCTAGCTCTTCCAGGACTACCTATACCCGTTACTTAGCAACCTCAGTATAAACAGAATTAACTTAGTTTTCTTGCTGCCTAGTATAGTGCCTTGTACCTAGAAAAAAATTCAGTGAATTCTTATTGAATTTTTAAATGCACATGTAATTGAATAGATGGATGAATGAATGAATGAATGACTCCTGAGTTTCCACATAAGCGAGTACAACTTCAGAGAGGATCATTGCCACTAGATAAAACCTGCAATGAGGCTTTTCTTTCTCTTACCCATGTAAATGTGGTCCTATCCTCCAAAATTCAGAAAAGAATGAATAACTCTCAACATATCACAGCAATAAAAATCAAAGAATAACACTGGGGTGAGTTGGTCGAATGACTCCTCCTGATGTTATTTTAAAGTTCCAAAAATGACTGAGATATCTCACAAGAGCTGATCCAGCAGAATCCCTGGGTACCAAGCTTCTAGGCTTAACTCCTAAAGGTGGTTAAAGAGGTAGGGAACATTTGCCTCCTCTGGGGGAGGTACAAACATAAGAGGTCTTCCTGAAAATGCCCAGATATTATCTAGGGCCATCTAATATTAGGAGAGGATGCTTATTTCCTACTCTTCAGATTTCTTTCCAAATAGAGGGCCTCTTCCCACCTTGTCCTCCACCCATACCCTGAGGAGAGGTGGAATCAATCATCTGGGAATTAATTGGGAAAAAGAAACGGAGTGTATTTCCTAGACTTTTCCTCTCTTCCTGCTCTTGAGAGAGAGTCATCCATAGGATACAAACATCGGTCCTGATTCTCTGTACCCCACATTTTATAGGGCAGCCTCCCAGGTGTGGGGGCTAATACTGATCTAACCAATGTGATCCATTCGGAAAGTCTGTCTAATTCTGAGTCTTTCTATTACAAAGCCTTCTTGCCTACAGATATAAGCCATATTCCCCAACATCAGGATGAAAGGTAATATTTTGGTCTCCTGCCATACTTTTAATCTTCTGTCTCAATCAGATTGTTTAGAACTCAGGTGGGGAAGAGGGTTTTATTTGCTTGGCATCTTCATACCCTATTGACTCTTGAAACTATTTTTTGCCCCCATCCCTCCATGGCCTCGGAAACTTATCTGATACGTTTTCTTGTTCCTGAAGGACTTATATTGAATTACTCCAAAAGCATTATGTTGCCTAAGTATATAAAGTGGTAGTTCCACTACATCATAGAAAAGCTGAAAATTAAATAGTCCCAAAGATTTATGGCCCAGATTAAATATTGCCCCAATTGTCATCCCACAAACAGAACAAAGGATCCAAGTGTTTTACAGATTTAAAAAAGTCAAAGACACAGGGAAGATTATCCAATGAGTCTCCAGCAGAGAGGGATTGGGCTGTTGTACATTTTACAGCCCCGGGTGATGGCTGCACCCACCCACCCCCCATATATATATATAGATATGACTATATATATATAGGGACTTTTGGTAGAGAAGCAACTCAAAAGGGAAGTCACATTCTCCCAAAGAAAGCTTGAAATTAGCCTGGGTTTTCCCAGATCTGGAAGGTCAACCGAGTCAGGCTAGGTCCTAAGCATAAAAACCATTTTTGTGCTCGTTTAAAGAGTGAGACAGTGAAATGGCTTGTTCATTTAGGGGAGCTTCATAGAACATTTTCAGCCAATTACGATGTTGCTCAGCAAATCTGAAAAAAGGGAGAGAGGAAGGACTGAGCTCCCTTCTTCCCATGTGGCCATTCCCACTTGGTAATTTCCACCTTGCTCTCCCTGGTGGTACTGCTTTCTGCACTGTCTCCAAAATCTGAGCTCTGGAATGACGCCTTCTCTCCAAGACCAGGTCTTTGAAATTGTTGGGGTCACAACTGGCTTTGGTCTGCGGTCGTTTTCTGGTCACAGCCTGGCACATCCTTAGGTTGTAAAATCTCTCTAATGCTGAACACTTCCTAAGAGCTTTAAAGTGATTCCAGGTAGATGCTCACAGGGTCTCCATGATGCCTCTCCGAATACTGAGGGGTGCTAAGAGGTGAGTCACAGTCCCAAATGCTGCCACCCTGTCAACCCTGGTATCAGCCTTTCTATACCAAATCCCCCATGCTGTTGCAACCCTTTTCATTCTTCTTACCAGAAGGAGTACATCTTAAAATTTCTTCATTTGCAATGAACTGGAGCTCAAAATCCCCAGCCAAGCATCCCCACCACTTTCTTGGATACTCGAAATAACACACATTCCAAGCAAAGAGCTAAAAAACAACTTTGACATTAAAAACATGGGAGCAACTAGCCACATTGGTTTTGATCTGTAATTGAGGTGAGGTGAAGTGGCCATATATATATTTTTTAATCTCCCTCTTTTTCCTTCGCATTCCATCACAAGAGCTGCTGACCCAGCTCCGACAAACACGCTCGGTCATCTCTGACCCTTCCTCGTTTCCAACTAACAAAGCTCGGCTTTGTCACTGCGATCCTCTGCTGGTGCACAGATTTATTCCTTTGGACTCGGTCCTGAGGAGTAGCCCGTGTGTGTTAAAGCCACAAAATGGAGCTCATAATGAGTTTGCTGCTGCCTCATCCATGCCTCTAGCTGCAGGCAAGGCATTGAAAACCAATGAAATCAGGCCGCTTTCTTCAACCCCGAAATGAAGATGTCGGAATGTTAACAGAGACCCACCGACAGGAAAACAAGAGCACTTGTTCATTATTGGAAAGAGAACACTGCCTTTTTGCTTCTTTGATAAATAAAAACTGCATCTGTCGGGTGATGATAGCCCAGGACATTGGGGGGGCGCAATCAAGCATAATCTACCAGCACATTCTTTGACACAGAGCTTGTAAGGAAATTTCCAGTTTCCTCCTCCTTTATCACGTTCACAGACTCTTTAGCACTGACTGCCCTTTTGCCTTTCTGGTGCTGTTTACAAGCTGAAAACACTTCTAGAAGACAAACCCCCAACTTTCAAGTAAGGTGCTAAACGCTGTTTCTTGCTTGAGGCTCTCTTTCAACTGCCTTTCTCTTCGAGGAATAATAATGACTCCCTTCAGGAAGGCTCTGGCAGAGAGGGTGGGGAAGAGAAGTAGATCCCTCTCCCTCGCAGAGGAAATTGAAATTAGCCTAATTAGATTTTCTGAGCGCTTAGATACCACGGTGATAGATGCCATCTAAATACAGAGACAGAGAGGAGGAGAGCGCAGATGTTGTGTGAGACCACTGATTTAGTTCCAAGTCAATACTCTTAATTAACTGCAAACTGTTTAAATATATAACATCCCCATCATGCAGCCAGTAACACCTATATAGAACTCTTCATGGCAGCACCTTCAAGTAGAAAACAAAATAGCAATCACATCCAAAAGTACAAACCTGTAATTAAATAATGTAGATACACTGCCTTGAATTCCAAGGCCCTTAATGGTATTATGCGCTTGGTAGATAATCGACTCTTGTCCAAAATAGAAATGTGCCCATCAGTGAGGTGGGGGGAAAAAAACCAAAATCAGCTACAATCTGAAAGATACCAACTATACTGTATAGATGGAGGTTTGGGTCTTTCTTTCTCTCTTTCTTTCTTTCTTTCTTCTTCCTGTATGTTTAATGTGCACCTGACCTAAGTAAAATGCATATGATTCCTTATTTGGTGCATGCCTAGATGTTGTGGTATTGGTTGTAGGCTGAGCTCCTAGTCCAAAGTGGAAATTCGAGGAGAGGCTTACTTCTCACTCAAGGAAATAACAGTATTTAGAGCCTGAGCATCAAGTAAGCCTTAAAAGAGAATCAAAATGTCTCTGAGAATCTCCAAGGCCACTGGCAGTAATCACAGGTGACATATTCCTTTTTCTAGAAGTTCGAACAAAGTAATTTGCTTGTAGTTTATTCTCTTATCCATTTATTCCCTTATACACTTATGGAATTCTCTTATCCTCTACAAGAAAACGTCACTTAATAAACATAGTCCTCATATTTGTTGTTCCAGACTGTAAACAGTCTTTAAAAAAAAAAGTCTGTCTCCTCAAGGGATAGACCCTGTGACTGGGACTATGAGAAGTTAAATAAAAGCAGCAAATGTTTGTGAATGCACAAATGAGGGATCGACTTATGATTACAGTACAAGTTTGAATTTTTATGTAACCATATAGCAAATATTTATTAAGCATTTATTCTATGTTAAATCCTGGACAGACAGAAGTAAACAAAGGATTTTCCTGCCCTGCTGGAGTTCACAGCACCATAAAGCGGATAAAGACTAAATATATAAACACAAGCATTTCTAGTAACAATTATGGAGGGGAGTGGCTACATGAAATCCGTACAAAATATAAAAAAAACAATTAATTATAGGAATGGGAAAACACCTAAAGGCAGACAGAAGCCAGTGGAGAGTTTGCTTTTAAAAACCTGCAACTAGGAGGAGGAAGAATTAGGAATTTGTAGTTATCTTGCCTGAAGATACTCTTCAGCTCCCCTGGCTAGGGCAATGGAAGACATCAGTCACCTTACAGGCTTAAGATACCAGGGAACAGAGCTCGGGGGAAATTTTAAGGGAGAAATCTGAAAGCAAGAAAATGGCAAAAGGACTGAAGCTGAAAAATCTGAGCATAAATTTTACCCAAATCACTGGTTGCCCACAAAGTAGGCATCTGTGGGGGAGAAACTGACAGAGGCACCCAAAAAGCAAGCAATGGCCAGAAAGGAGTGTAGCCTTAAAAGATAGAACTGCTTTGGGTGCGTCCTCTGAATTTACCCAGGGCGAATCTAAACAGTCAGTAGCTTGAAGTCAGAAGAACTGAATGGAGTTATCAACAACTACACACCATAGGGGAGACAAGGTTTTCAATTTGACTCCAAGCAAATTAACTGCCTAATAAAACAACAACAATAACAAAAATACTCGGAATAAAATGACAGAATTCAGAGTCATTACATTGTGTTTTCTACAATGTCCACTTTACTAACAAAAATTACTAAACATGCTAAAAAACATAAAAATGTGGCCCATACTCAGGAAAACATAGAAGTCAATAAAAACCAGCTCTAATTGATCCCAGATGTTGGCCCAGTTAGACTTCAAACCAGCTATTATAAAATGTTCAAATGATTCAAGGAAAATGGTCTTAATGAATGACTAGTTAGAAATCTCAACAAAGAAATGACAACCATAAAAAATTAAAGTTCTAGAGCTCAAAAGCACAATAACTGAAATGAAAAATTCACTAGATGGGATTAAAAGCAGATTACAGTGTTAGGAGAAAGAATCAATGAATTTAAAAAGAGATTAATAGAAAGTATCCAATCTGAAGAACAGAGAGAAAAAGGATTGAAGAAAAATGAACAGAGCATCAGATATGTATGGGACACTATCAAGAGATACTGTATAGAAACTGGAATGATTTCAAATTGGAATGATAGGAGAGGTGAGAAAGGAGCAGAAAATATTTTTAAAGAAATAATGACTTAAAACTTCCCAAATTTTGTGGAAAACATTAACTTATAACTCCAGGAAACTCAGCAAACCCCAGGAATGATAAACCATCATAGTCAAAGTGCTGAATGTCAAAGATAAAGAGAAAATCTTTAAAGTAGCCAGAGAAAGATGACATGTTACATACAAGAGAATAATAATGTGTTTACTGGCTGACTTCACATCAAAATAATGGAAGCCATAAGGAATTAAAAAGGCATATTTCAACTGCTGGAGGGAGAGAAAAACTGGAGACCAAGAATTATGTATTCAAAGAATTTACCCTTCACAAATGAGAGAGAAATTAAGGCATAGCCAGATAAATAAAACTACAGTAATTCATTACCAGCGGAATTATGCGATTAGAAATGCTAAAGGAAGTGTTTGAAGCTGAAAGGAAATGACATCAGATGGCTACTTAGATTTGCACAAAGAAATAAAGAGCACCAGAAATGGTAAATATGCGGATCAATAAAAAGAACTTAATGTGTACACCCCCACACATACGCATACACTTTTTCTTTTCTTCTCCATTTCTTTGAGAGACACATGGCAGTTTAAGCAAAATTGATAAAATTGTATTTTTAAGTTAGCAACATATATATATTGATGTCATATTCATATGACAACACTAACACTAAGAATGGTGGGAAGTCTGGGGAAATGAAAACCTACTGTTGCAAGATTATTATACTTTACTTGAAGTAATTCAACACTAAATAAATTGGGATAAGTTAAAGATGTATGTGTTAACCTCTAGAACTACCGTCATAAAAATGCATGAATTGGCTTGATAGTAGAAAGCCAACAGAGGAACTAAAGCAAAATAGTAGAAAATATTTGGCTAACACAAAAAAGATAGGAGAGAAGGAACAACAAACAAACAAAACAGATGACATAAAACAAAGAAAATAAATATTAAAACAGCAGACCTAAAGTCAACTATTTCAATAACTGCACCAAATTTATATTGATTAAATATTCTAATAAAAATGCATGATTTTCAGATTGAATAAAAAATCAAGAACTATTTATATACTGTCTATAAGAGATACTCTTTAAATACATAGAAACAAAAAGGTGAACAGTAGATGGTTTGAAAATACTATACCATGCTGATAGTAAGCACAAGAAAATGGGAGTGGCCATGTTAACAGCTGACAGAATAGACTGCAAGATAAAGTATGTTGCTGGAGATAAAGAGAGAAACTTCACAGTGGAAAAAAAAACATTAAGAAAATTAATTTAAATTACAATTATAAATACTTATACATCTAATAACAGAGTTTCAACATAATCAAGTAACAATTGACAGAAATACACAGATCCACACTCAGAAAGGCTTTAACATATCTCTCAGTAATTGATAGACTAGCTAGACAAAAAAAAAATTGAGAATCTAGAAGAGCTAAATGAAACTATCAACTACTTTTACTTGATTGTGATTTATAGAACAATGCAGTCAGCAAATGCAGAACAAACATTCTTTTAAACTTACATAGCAGGTTCACAAATGTAGAGGATATGCTGACTGAAACAAGTCTTAATATATTTCAAAAGATTGCAGTCTTACAGAGAGCTTTTTCTGGCTACAATGAAATTTATAACTCAACACAAGTAAAATTTTAAGAAAACTCCAAATATGTGAAATTAAATAATTCACTTCTAGATAATCCATTGGGGAAAGTAGATATTGTGAGGAAATTTTTCTAGGTCAAATGAATTTATCAAGGTCAAAAGATTAAAGGTCAATATAAAACACCAATTACATCTCTATGTGCTAGTAATGAATAACTGGAAAATGAAATAGAAATTACAGTTCCACTTACCATAGCATGCTCTAGTTATCCTAATCTGTAATTAGGGATAAACATAACAAAATATATGCAGATTTCTTATATTTTTTATTTCTTGAGTTCCCATAAGCATCTTCATACGTTAATTATAGTACTTTGTTAATTGTTTATTTGTAATAATTCTGGGGCAAAAATCGTGTCTCATCATCATCTTATCACCAGTGCCTAGCACAGAGCCCAAATAATGAATTAATAAACATCTATGCATATATTATCCTAATACCACAACCTACCCACATGGATGAAAGTTTTGAAAATGGAAAAACATACAGAATGTATCAGCCATGGTCCCTTCACTATCCATATTTTAGATCGTTTCCCTCCAGCCTTTTTTCCCCTATAGGTTGTGTTTTAGACTTTCTTAACACGTTATTCATACAGTAGCATTTGTTTGTAAATATAGCAACCGTCAAAGTCCTACCTTATTCATGTTCAAACTTCCTCTAGTTACCGTCTGCTGTTTTGATTCACTGAAACAAAGTAAACTGTGGTCAGCTACCAAAAACTTGAAGGAGGCTGCTCCCACCATAAAAGCGGTCAGCTGATGTTTTAATACAATCGCTGGGCAGGCTCCCTCACCTCAATGCTGTCCCCACACACTTATGTGTTGTATTAACTTCGAGAGGATTTGAGCCACATGACTCTGGCATATCTACTTTTTCAACTCATTCATTCAAGGGCGTTAAAACTGGAAAGCAGGAGATGGAGTATACACCCATTACAGGAAAATTTGGGCCATGATCTGAAAATCTTCAGCATACCAGATCGAAACAGCCCTGGAAAACAATGGTGTTCAAAAAAAGTACCTAAATACTAAGTAAAATGAGTTCCTGCCCCAATTCCTTGTGCTTCAGGAAACAATTTAGGTCACAGTAGAAACATGAGGTTCCAAAACAATAAATTCTGTACACTGAAAAAAATAAGATTCAAACAGGGAAGTACTTTTCCAGATAGACCAATACAAGTGCTTGTCAGCCACAATAAAAGTGCGCAGATAACAGCATCAAACATCTGAGACATGTCCGAAGGCAGTAACAACAGAAATAAAACTCTGATCATTAGACACAACAGACCAATGGGATCATTGTCTTGGAGCCGAACACAGAATAAAAGCTAGATTGACTGAAATGTCCTGTATAAACTCACAGGTCCGTGGGCCACAGACACTCATTGGCCGCTGTGAGGAGCAATCCTGCATAAGCTGTTTCCTTGAAAATTAGATACCGTGGATCCAAACTCTGCCTCCACTTCTAACGGAGTAGAGACATGCCTAGGGAAAACAGAAGGCAGAAGGGTAAGAGATCATCAAAAAATCGCCCAACACTTAGCAAAACTCAGTCTTCTGGACACCTGAGAGAAGAGGGCTGGCTGAGCAGGAATAACCTCAAGGTGACACTTCGTATGTCTTTGCTGGTGCAAGGAGAAATTAGACAGAGAAGGGAAGGAAGTATGACAATTTGGATGAAGGGGACCAGCTGAAATGAGAGAGAATTGACTCTTCTGAAACCAAGGTACTTGTCCAACCGTGCACCTGGGTCTTCTTCTCAAGGCCAGCATCCTCCAGATCCTGCAAGCTCACCACCTCAGGGCAGCCTCCCCTGGTGGCCTTGAAGGCCTCCTTCATTTACCCTCTACTGGAATTAAAGTTGTCGTTCTTGGTCTCTTCGCCATCAGAGTAGTTTGTTGCAGTGAATTGTTTATCTGTGATGATTCTAGGGGAAAAACCACATCCCAAGCACTGCCTTCAGTCAGTGCCTAGTGCAGAGCCCAGCTAAGTGAATTAACAAATGCATACACACATATTAAACGAACCTTCCTGAGAACTGCATCTTTTATCTCCTGTTCTCTAGATCTTAGTGAGATGCCTAGCACATAGCAGTCACTCAGTAACTTCTAAATGAAGCCAAACTTTGATTCATGCTAAGGCTAACTTTAAACACAGCAAATGACGCTATCTTGCATTGACAAAATAGGCCATTTCCAGATGCAAAATCATACTCCACAGTGACCCTTGGGCAAGGTCATCTCTCAGGAGTTTAGAAAATTAGAATGTCTTTTCAGAGTAAAGGCAGCTGGACTCAGTCCGGGTGGTACACCTTCTGACACAGTGTCCCTATCATCCCATGGCAAGCTCAAAAAGGCCCGCGCGTGACCAACACTCACCTGTCAGACACACATCAGACATGTCTTGAGTCAGTCTGGACGCAGCCACCACCAGGGGCAGACCTCAAGAACGGCTGGGTTGCAACATGTCCTAACAGCAGAAGCTGTCCTTGATTTCACGTTCTCTCCAACTGCAGAGAGAGAATTTGTTTTTCACTATCGCCGACTCCAAAGAAGAGAGACCCCTTGGAAGACTAGGAAAGAAAGTTAGTGGCATGCTTTCTGAACGAGAAAGAATAAGAAAGTTGGGGATCCGTCCCCCAAAGCTGTGTAAGAGTAGAGTACGAGGTGCTGAAAAGACTTTCGGGTGTGAAATAGATTCTTTCCCTGTAGAAAACGGGGCTCTGCGCTCAGAGGCTTGAACAAGTGGGAAAGAGTGGAATTTTCAATAGGAGAGACTTGGGTCAGCTCTGAAGTGCTGGTTTCTTCAGCCTCCATAGTGTTCTTGGGGATGGCTAAAGACTCAGGGAACGCCCTAGAGGTCCCCACTGCCACTGGCTCCGCTGCCGTCAATGGCGGCTGCCCTGTACAACGGCCCCGTGTGTGCTGAGCTCCTGTAGTTCTACCGGAGCCTCTGCTCTTGCTGCCTCTAGTGGGAGGACATTTTCCTCCCAGATGGGCAGTCCTTTAAACAGACCTTAAGATCTCTGGTCTCTAGGTGAACATGGCTTTTTTTTTTTTTAAGCCTCCTAAAGTGAGTATTTTCAGCTTTCCATTGTCCTTTGCTGAGGAACTTACTTCATTATTTGTTTTTCCCTTCTCTTCTCCTTCTCCTTCTCCTTCTCCTTCTCCTTCTCCTTCTTCTCCTTCTTCTCCTTCTTCTTCTTCTTCTTCTTCTTCTTCTTCTTCTTCTTCTTCTTCTTCTTCTTCTTCTTCTTCTTCTTCTTCTTCTTCTTCTTCTTCTTCTTCTTCTTTTATTTTAGTTATTTATTTATTTAGAGGAACTTCTTTCAGATGCTGGCCCATGGCCTCTTTAGGAATCTTGCTCTAAGTTGTTAACCAGCCCGCTTCCCAGACCTCCACCTTCCATCGCCAAATATCTTACACATCCTTTGATTTTCCTCTGCTTTCTGAAGCATTCCTTTCCCCTCCACATTTTCCCCTCCCTTTTCAGCCTGAAGGGCCTGATACTGTTATTCAGTCTGCCTTACCTACATTCTTCATTATTTGTCTCAGGGAAAGACATGGGATGTGGCTGGCTTGGGTACCACTGCCTCTCCCTCCTCCTACCAGGGCAGACATTACCGTCCAGTCTGAATGCATCCTCCTTCCCCACTCAGCCAGCCTTTCCTGCCAGGCAGGGAACGTGCCCTGCATGGAACTTCTTTGTCATTCCTGGCACAAAGGGCTCCGTGCCTCCGTGTTCCTAAGATGGGTTTGTACTTAGGGTCCAACCCTCGAGCAAAAAGAAACTTTCTCATCTCCTTGGTTATTTACAAGAGAGATTCAGAGGGAACCTGGGGAATAACGATGTTACGTCTATAGGTCTGGGATGCTTAAGGATGAGCCTGTTTGGGGAGAGGGAAGTCTTGGTGATCACCACAGACCTTTCCCTAAGAAGACACATCGCTAAGAAAGCCAGAAACACTTGCGAAGTTTGTTCCAATTAGTTCTTCCTGGCCCTTTCTTTAATTACCCACCTGAAATGCCTCAGCCAGTCATACTAGGACAATGGTAAGACTGGCTTTGTACATTATGAAGGTGCCAGCAAAATTGTGTGATTTAGATAATTATGGAGAAAGAAAACAGCCTTAGAGTTTACTGAGTCTAACCTTAGAAGAACCCAAAGCCCAGATAAGAGAAGTGACCTGTTGTAGTTTCTGAAACCAAGCAGAAACAGAGCAGGGCCGTGTGACCTTGTGGTGCGACCTGCTGGGCTTAGCTGCCTTCCTCCACAGTCCCATGAACAGCCCCCACCTTACATTTGCCTCCTGCTCCCTGGTGTCAGACATTCTTCAGTGAGGGCACATTTGTATGGGAGAGGGTTGATCGTGACCAAGAAAAACACCACCCATTGTACATTTTTGTTGATGAATGGCCCTGAAAATGAATAACTGAAAAATACAGTGAGATTGGGTTTGGTTTTTTTTTTTTTTCTTGGATGGAAAAGGAACTAAAACTCCAGACAGCAGCCTTTTCAGATTGATGATATGATACAAGAAAGGTAAGAGGCAAGAATGATTAGGTCTACGCAGACAGCTAATTGGTACCTTATCTGCTGACACAGAAGTGAGACCAAGAGACTGGGCTCCTCTCACCAACATTTGGGCCCCGTGAGGAAAGACTGGGCACCCACGTGGCTGTGCACAAGCAGAGGACAACGTGGTAATCCCAAGCCAACCCTAGTTTTTTATCCTCCATCTGCTTCGAAGGAGATGAAGATTGCTTTGGGAAGAATGCTTTGAGGAAATAATTAAAGTGGGACACGTGGCTAAACTACAAACAAAGTTTATCAACATTGCTTATATTTGAATACAACTTTCTCTCACTGGTCATCTCGCTTCTTGGTGAAACCACAACACAAACACAAATGTTTCTTGCTAGCTCTTCCCTATTTTGGATGGGAGGGAGATCTTGAAGAAAATTATCTGGGTAAATTCAGATCAAAAGTAGCCCTATCTGTAACTTTGTATGGGGGGTTCATAGGGAAGTGTTTATTTTCTTTCACTTGAAAGAACTGGATAATTTACTGAGTTTTCTAATGAAGATTTAAGTGCTAAAGGCCCATCTAACAATTCCTTCCCTGAACCTCTATGTCTTCCCTAAATGCCTGGGGCACAGCATTTCTAGAAGTAGTTATGCTGCCCCTCCCTGTAATTTTCCTCTCTACAACCCTCTCCTCATCCCCTATTGCATTTAGTCTTAGGACTCATCCCCTATTGCATTTAGTCTTAGGAACACACACACACACGCGCGCGCACACAATGTGCACATGCACGTATACACGAGCATACATGCACACATGCACACCTGCACACTTCTGTATCTGCCATGATCTTCACGATCTTCAAGGTCTTCCCCTGTCTCTCTTAGACCATCCCTAAGCCCCTTACTGGTTTTCAAAGCTCTGGCAAGCTACTTTTCACTACAAATTCCAGTTTCTCAGAGATTTCAGGCGTCCTGTAAATGTAATGATATACTCTCTGTTGCTGCAATAGTAATAGTATTTTATACGCACAGTAGCCTTTTATCCATGAGTGCTTTAACAATGACAAACGCTACAAGAGCCCAGAGCAAAGCCCCTCGCCTCTCCCTCCAGCAGCCCTGCCCTTGAATGGGAGACATCCCAGATCGCTCAGTCTTCATGGCAACACCTCATTACCATTTCAGGCAGGAAGTAAGGAAATCTGTCCAGTCAAAACTGCAGAAAGGAATTAGGTAACGTAACACTTCTTCTTTCTCTTCTCCAGAAACTGAGAAATGCACTGACTCTCAGAATGATCGAACCCCAGACAATCCCCCTGAATTGTTGCTTTTTGCCTGGGGATTACATATTTCCTGGAACAGTGCATTTTCTTCTTTCCTTGTCTTATTTCCATCAGTACTGTATTTATTTAGAGTCCAGATAAAAATATCCGTATGGCTAGGCTATCAGTCCTTCACATGGAGAGTGTGACTATTCTATATTTGTTTGTCTGTGATGTAAATATATCCCTAAGAGACATACATTTCCTCCATGAAGGGCAGCATGTCCAGTAACCCAAAAAATAAAAGGATGAGAAGAAAGAGAGAAAAAAGAAAGAGATAGATGAGGAAGAAGATGGGGAGGAGGAGGAGGAAGCTAGTTTCTCAAGAAAAGGGAAAACACAAGCTGGGGACAGATCAGGTTTCAAATTCTGCCTTTGTGAAACTTTGATCAGCCTATGCTGTGCTTCAGTTTCCTTTTTGGTACATGAAGATAAGAATACACATTTCATATGGTAGTTGTGAGGATTAAATAAGACTGGCACAGAGTAGGTACTCTTATTTCCTGCAAATGCTGCAAACTGAGATGCTTTGTGCTAATGGAGAAGTCCCCAGACAGTAAGCACTTTGTATTCACTGTCTTTTTGAGATGTTTGAAATCCACCATTGAACTTGAGCTCTTGTATTTAATTATTGATTTGCTTGCTCCCCTACTCCTGGCTGTCTGCTATTCAGTGCCAGGCATTGTGCTGGGCACCAGGATCCCCTAGTGGGAAGGCATCTCCTGCCCCGGGAGCTTCAGGGTAGACAGGAAGTGAGCAACAGGAAGTTCATACAGCACGTTAACAAGAGTGCAGTGTGGGGTGTCACAGCACATGCAGAAGGGATACCTAGCCCAGTCTTGGGTGTGTGGGAGGAGGCATCTGACTTTGCCTTCCCTCTCTTTTCATACCCTTAAATCTGCCCCCATTTCCAGGTTTAAAAAAATATTATTTATAAAAGGCAGAAGGTCTACAAGAGCTTAGCAGTAGTTCAGATTTTAGCTAAAAAAAAATGGATTGTAGAAAAAATAACTAAATGACCAATCCCAGTAATCAATCCATCTTCCCCACAATAAGCTGATCTTGATGAAACTCTCAAGAAGCTCTAGAAGGATCAAAGTCCTAATTAAACTAACCATTATTCACCTGTGAGAGTCATTCACTTAGGGTGGGGCTGCTGGGGGACATCCATCTTTTGAGAGAAAGGTAAGCGTCTATGTGATGGGCATGACCATGAGGCCCCAGGGGTAATGATGGTGGCACGCTGCCCTTCCCAACCAGATGTAGCTGCTCTGCCCTCTCCTTTCTCTCTATTTCTCTTCCTGTTCCCTTACTTGTCCCTCTTTTTTCCTTTTCCTCTCCCCCTTGTCTCTGCTGAGAGCCTGCAAATGGGACCAAGGGGCAAGGACCATTCTGTTAGCACTCACATCTAAAGAGGTTGTTGATTTCTGTCTTAAAATATAACCACAGCTTTTCTCAGTGAAGATGACACCAAGAAAATGTTGGTGGGATGTCAGGAAGGAGCACAATGAACACAGTGCAAACCTGGGAGTATTCCTTTAATGGAAAGAAAAAGCCCAGGGCCTGAGAGCTGGTCCTACTGACCATAAGAGCAAGCACATTAACATTCAACATTCATTCAACAAACAGCTCATTGAGCATTTGCTAGCTAACTCTTTTCTGGGCCCTTGGGATGCAGATAAATTAAACACAGCCCTCAATTTGGTGAGGAGAAAGAGAGAGACATAAAAATAAATAATTACAAAGCAGTGCATTGATAACTAAATCTGACCTGGCTGACTCCGTGCAGGGAAAGGGGGAGTGGACGGAGTATTCCGGAGCCTTCTCTTCGAAGTCATTCCCATGGATTTCTTGTGTGGCCGTGGACAAGTCACAGAATTGTGCTCCTGTAAAGTGTGGGCAATAGTGACTAATCACAGCTGGTTGTGGGACTCACCATGATCATGAATATGCAAATACATTGTTAGGGGAAAGGTGCTACATAAATCCCAGGTTCTACTGCTGCTGCGATGTTGACTTGCAAAAACTAATTTATCCATAAAATTCAGGTGTATACTTGGATTGTCTGTAGCGGACAAGTTTTCTCCCTCTTTTTCATATCTACCTGCATCTCTTGCCCATCTCATCAGCTGAGAGAACCACCCCATCAGTCCATGTGAAGCTGGGGGCCTCCTGAGTGCCCCAGGCTCTGCTAAGCCCTGGGACAGAGTAGGGAATGAGATGGACGCATTTTTTTTTTTTTAATAAAAGAAAAGTCTCTTCCCCAGCTACGAATGTAGACCCCCATTTCTGTAGGTTGTATTTTCTTTGGGGTTTTGTGTTTTTTTTGAAAAAAGTATGTGTGGGGCTGCAGTGCAGAGGAAGTGATGACAGGAAGTACGTACAGGCCCAGGAGGCACGGTCCTCTGGGTAAGAAATGAAAGGGGATTTTGCTGAGCCGCTTGCTTGGGAAATGGATTCCTGACCGAAGCTTGTGTCTTATCTTTGGGGACGAGGCCAGGGCCAATAGCACCCCTGCAAGTCGTGGTGGAATTTCCCCTGAAAGAAATGGACATTCCTCTGGGAATCATTCTGGGAAGAGACACACGTATCCTGGGACAGGAAATGAAGACTCAGGATGTGGGGCTCCGTGTGGGACAAGGAGAAAAACATCCTCCTTGTTCTGCAGCCTGAGGACCATGGGAGGGAGAGGCCTGGGGAGGTGAGGCCCACTCAAGGGTGGGGGCCCATGAGTGCAGGGTGGGGAGGGCCCGGAATGGACCCGGAAGATGGGTCACTGCTTTCAGGGTGGCTCCAAGTCACTGCAGTGCACTCCTTGCCCCCAGATCTGTAGGAAAATCTCATTACGTGGCACTAGCCTGGGGGGAATGATGGGGAAGGGCTGCTGGGGGAAATTAAGGAGGAGGGTGTGTCCACCATAGAGCTCGACTGGCTGAGGGGAGGGCAGTGGTGGTCACCTGTGGAGGATGACTATCCTGCTGAGAGTCAGTTCCCCGAGGCTGAACGATGACAGGCCTGAGGAGGAGAAGAAAGACACATAGTACCACTCCGCGCGTGTCTGCGCTGCACCCGAAATAGGACACTGACCAGGGGAAAGCAAGCAGAAGGCTGCACCATCGTAACTGAAATAAACTACACAGATACTCTCTGTCTAACAGGTGATGGTAAAAATAGTCAGCAAAGCAACCTGATATATGCCCCCCCCTTCAAAAAAAAAGGGGGAAGGTGTCCTTTTGCTCTTTATCAAAGGATGTTTCAAGGAGGAACAGGACCTAGGAGATGCTACCAGGCAATGGAAGGGGTGGCCTGGTGCTCAGGGGAAGCAGGAAGGACTTGGGACTAAAGGCAGGAGCAGGGGCCAGTCTGGAAGCTGCCCATGGGCCATGCAGAGGGGAGGCGGCGGCAGCCCAAACAGCCGAACTGGGGAGAGAGGGGGTTGAATGTGCCACACGGGGTCAGCCGTTTACACTGAGGTGACCCCTTCCCCAGGCTCTCGCTCCCTGAGGCTGTCTGCCTTGGGACAGCGCAGTGCAAACAGGACTGGGTTTCCAGGGAATATGATCTACACGGAAAGCCAATCAGGAAAATTCAATCTCTTCAGAAACTCCACTTACTCCTCGTTAAGAGAAGTTTGGGTTTGAATTATGTAGATAACTGCCTCAACTCCCCACTTCATTTTGCTGGTAGATACTTGCCCTCAGAGGGGTATTTTGAGGATAAATGAGATACAGGCAGAAGGCTTTGAACTGCTTCCATGAAAGGTAGCATATCAATACAGGCCTCATATAATTAAGATGCTTTAAATTGCCAATACGTGTATATTTATAACACCCCATATAATCACTGGGTATCTTTTCTTTCCTGTTTTATTTTTTACAAGAAGAAGGCAGGAAAACCTAATTTTTTTAAACCACACTGCTTTTCTGCGCTTAACGTTAACCTTTCCTTCCAAATGTCATTAGCTGCTAATTAAGATGTTGATTTGCAGATTGTATATCTTGCAATAGAAGTGATTTGTGAATGCTTACTGGGTGTTTATCAACCTCCACCACTCATATTGGTTTAGCAAGAGCCTGGTGGATTCTAATTTACTGAGAAGTTTCCCCATTCTCCACTTATTTCTGCCTGGGCATAGTAATAATAAAATGATACGAGAGGAAAAATGGGAAATACTATAAATAGTGGCGAAAGAAAAATGCCATAGGAAAGAGTTACGGCTCGAAGTAGGTACTAAGAGTGAACAGAACAGACTGAATTTATTTTCTCTTTTTAATGGGGTATTTTAAGAACTAAAATTTGCACATGGGTTAGGTGAGCAGGTGTCTACATGTACCCGTGTGGATGTGCACACAGTCACAGGGAGCCTGCCAGAGGAAAACAGTGAGGGACTGTGACTTTTCTGAAACGCACATGCTCTTATTTTCCAAGGCCAGCCCACTCCTTTGCCGTGTTCGTGTGCTTTAAGGTTTCCCAGAGAAACTTCTTGCTTTTAAAACCACCCTTAAATCAAAGAAAGAAAAGGCTTATTCAGTTATTGCGAAGGATTCTGCAACATAGGGGACATTTCCACAGGACATTTTAATATAATTTATGAATATTTGCCAGCAACATAATTGTCTTTTCTGCTGACATTTTCAAAGCAACACTGTGATTTGTTGGGTCTCTGGAGAGTCCAACTACAAAACTGATAATTATATTAAATATACATAGACAATAAAGAGTGTGTTTACATAACTGTGCCCATAAATATCTGATTGAACAGTCATTGTTCTCAAACCCCTTTTAAGCAGCTCTCTAAGGCTTTCAGTTCTAATGACATGATGGTTTAAAAGATGTTGCTCAGTCTTGTTCCATATTTAATTAACTTTCCTTTTTTAAACTTGTGATGGCAGAGACAATAACAAGCAGCTCTGAAAAGAGGGAGCGCTTTGAAACATGAGTGAGACCTTGTCAGGCTTTGTGTGGCATGGACAGGAGATGGGGGGCGAGTGGGGTTGGCCTGGGACCCCCGGCCCCTCACTGGGACCCCATTAGGAGGCCGTGCTGACCTCTCCAGCCCCACACACCTCCCTACACTCGCATCCGTGGAGCCGTGCCTCGTGCACATGCCCTCACATTAAGCAGTGGCACCCCTGAGGACTTCTTCCTCTGGAAAAGAAGACAAAAACACATTGAAAAACCAACAAGCCTTGGGAGGCAGGGCAGGGGAATGGGGTGGAAACCCCCAGGGGCTGGCAGGTCTAGATACTTAGATCCTGGCCTTGGCTCTGCCATTTCTATTTGACCTTGGGAAAGTGTATTCGTTTCCCATTGCCACTGTAACAGATCACAAACTTGGTGGCTTAAAACACTGCAGATTAATTTTCTTGCACTTCTGAAGGTCAGAAGTCAGAAGTGGATCTCAGGGCTAAATTCAAGGTGTTGGCAGGGCTGGTTCCTTCTGGAGGCTCTAGTGGAGATTCTGTTTCCTTGATCTTTCCAGCTTCTAGTCGCCACCCACACTACTTGGCTTGTGGCCCCTTCCTCCATCCCCAAGGCCAGCAGTAGCCAGTTGAGTCTTTTTTGTGCCACATCACATGAACACTGATTCTCCTGCCTCCATCTCGTATGGACCTGGGATTCCACTGGACCCATCCAGACAACCCATGCCCCTCTCCCCAGCTCAAGACCTTTAACGTAACCACATCCACAAAGTCCCTTTTGCCATGTAAGTTAATGTATTTACACTCCCAGAAATCTGGATGTAGACATCTTTGGGGGCCATTGTTCTGCCTACCACAGAAAGTCAACTGGCACTAACTGTGAATGAGGGAGCCAGTCTGAACTAGATTCGATCATCCAACAAGTTAAGGTCCAGGTGACACAATAGGAAACACATTGGACTCAGTCCCTGTCCTCTATGGAACCTTCAGAATTGAGGGAGAGAGAAGCGTTAACCAGAAAAAGTAAGCATAGTTATTCAGGAGTGTTAAGGGCCACAAAAGGAAGTATGGATTATAAGGAGAGTGTTTTACAAAGTGATCTAGGGGTGGGAGTAGTCAGAGAAGTCTTCCCTGAGGAGGTGACAGGGGCGCAGAGATGAGCGAATGACTTGCAGTTATCCGGCAGAGCGCTTGGGAGGTGGGACTGGCTGAGGGGACTGATGAGGGCTTGCAGTCAGCGGGAAGAGCCGTGGCTCGGGGCAGGGGGCAGGAGAACAGTTTGTTGGAGAAGAAGCCCTTGGGGCTAAGAGCACAGGGTACAAGGACAGTGGTTTGCATGGGCTGAGAGAGGCAATGGGAAGAGAAGTAAACACTTAGCAAGATATCAGCCGCCCCAAAAGATTTGTATGTAACTCATTTCCATCAGCTAGATACTACTATGACCTTCATTTTGCAGATGATGAAACTGAGGGTCAGAGAAGCTGAATGAGTGCCCCTCCCCAAGGTCACCCGTCTGGTAGAGTCAAGGCTTGCCCTGGGTCTGCTCTCCTCCCTACGCAACACTGCGTCTCAGGCAGGATTGTAGGTTCTTGACGTTTAACCCTATGCTGAGAACAACTGGGAGCCACAGAGGAATTTAGAAAGATTACTCTCGGTAATAGATTGGAGGCCTCAGGCCAGGAACAGGTGAAACAATATTGGCTCAGTCTGAAGTGAGACTAGTATGGGTGATGAGAAATGGAAAGATTCAGTAAGTGCTGAGGAAGTAAAATTGATGTCTTGCTGGTCGATGCAAGATGGAAGACGGGAGGGTGCTTCAGGGCTTCTAAAAGGACCCATGGGTTCTATCCTAAAGTAAGGGGCTCACGTGAGGTTGTGGACCAAAAACCAAACACACACTGAAGCCCTAAAACCACGAAGGCCCTTCATACATTAATAAGAAAATCAGCTATGAATGAACAGGTTTGAAGGTTTCAAGGTCTCAGTAAGAATTCAGTAGACTTTCTCCATGGCAATCGTCTCCTTGCGAGAGACGGGTCCTGCTTACCATCACTGCTCTGATTCTGTGTTTGTGCTGAAGTCTTCCTAATTGTCATCGATTATGATTCATTTACTTTAAGGTGTCTTGCCTGTCATAATATTATCATTTGTAAGTCTTTCCCTTTGCAGGCTGTGAGAATCTGTTGTGACATCTCAATAAAGCAGGATTCAATCAAGGTGTGAATGAATTGTTAATCCTGTTATAAATAGAAGGTACCATATGTCAGTATGTAAGGGATGTCTCCCTCTTTGTTGAAAACAATGTTAGTGAATCAAAACAAAAGAAGTTTCAGAAATAGCTGGTTCAGCTCACCAAGCTTCCCATTAAATTTTAGCCAACCATTCTCTGCAGCTGATTCAGACTTCTGAAACTAGTCTTCACACGTATTTATTTAGAATCATCATTTAGAAGAAAAAAGTCCGTGTCAACTTTGGCCGTCAGAGCCCCAGGTACACCTTTTCTTCCTGATCATGGCTGTGGAGATAGCCTTACAACTCGTCTGCGTCCTCAAGGGGCACATCCTGTTGGTCATCTGATCAAAACATCTTTTTCCTTCTTCTTTGCATTTTCTACACAATTTGAAGATTTTTAAAACTATGGCTAAACTGGCTGAGCTCCAGTCCGAACTAGTTTGTGAAGAATATACCCTGAATCTCTTTCTCCATGTGCCCCTTTCCGGGGTGAGGGCTCCAGCCCATCCCGTCCTGAATGGGACGCTAGGCGCCTGCAGCAGGGTGTGTTCTGAGAAGGGAGCCAGCGTGCGCTCGGGGGTCTAGCCAACGTGAGAACCAATAAAGCTTAAATAAGCCTCCCATAATCTGGGGCTGTTTCCCTTCTGCTCTTCCAGAGCCCTCCTGGCCACCTTCCTCTTCCCGCCACCTTCCCCTCTCCAACTCCTAAGCCAATCAAAGTGTGCCTCTACCTTGTTCCACTTCTTCAGGGTCTCGGTAAGTGACTAGCTTGTTAGTTCAAAATCAAGTTAATGGTTAATCATAGTTCTCCCCCAGTGCCCCATGGCATTGCCACCGAGACTCAGTGCAGAAGAGTGAAAAGGGCTTGGAATTTCGAACCAGCCAGGGTTCAAGTCCTGGCTGTTCTATTCACTTGCTGAGTGTCTGGACCAAGTTGATGTTTTTTGGAATTATATCCTCACCTGTAAAATAGTGATTCCTGCATCATGAGGTTACTGTGAGGACAAAGAAAAGAATGTATGTTCAGCATCGAGTACAGAAACTGGCCTCTTGATTGACACATGGGTAGAGGGCAGATGCAGCCCCCTGGAGACCCACCCCAGTCACAGTCACCACTGACGATCTGGAGGCCCTGACTGCCATCCTCTCCTCTTCCGCAGCTGTCTCTCCTCCCCCTCCCCCCTTTTCTTTTCTCCTTTCTTCCCCAGTGATTCATCGAGCTCTTGCAGGGTTCAAAACACTTTTTCCTTATTTTCCACTGTTACCAACACAGGGTACAGAGGGCAGTGGTGGTGGCACAAAATACTAGAAAAGCAGGTGGGAAGCAAACGCCAAGCCCAGGAAAGAGCTGTTCAGAACAATGGCCCTCCCGCCCCGTCCCTCCGAAATGTGTTGTAAACTTGTTCCACAATAGTCATCAGAGACACGGAGGAAGTGTTGATAAGCTCCATGATTCATTCAAGGACCAAGGTTAATTTTTATTTATTCCCAGGTCATCACAAACAGAGGCAGATGGTGGTGGCACTTCCTTCTTGCCGGGAGCTCTGATATTATCTGGATAGATTTCAGCAGGCTTTTTGTCCGTGCCCTCAGCGCGGGCAGCTTTCCTGGATAGGGCCCCAGCCACCCAAACTGCAGACGGATTTGATTTAACTCTGATGACTTGTGGTGAGTAATTGAGGTCACTTGGGCCCGGCTGGAGGGGAGCCAGCATCGCCAAGGAGAAAGGTTGACATCGTTTATCCTTTAGCAGCTCTTCCTTAGGAGGATTTATTTTTGGTGACCCATTTAGGTGGGAGCTTACTAAACTGTGGCGATCAGTTTGTTGCAAAGTCCTTTTCTCTCAGTTTGACTAGTGTAGGGTGACTTTGGGATGGTTTAAAACAATGGCCTGTGAAATTTACTTACACAGTGCAGTAGGGATCATCATCCGGGGCCAAACTCATGGTTTATCCAATCAGCTTGCTGCTACTCGCAGTAGAATACATGGTCTCTCCTTTCAGAGTTTATTTTCTAGGTGAAGAGGGCAGTCACATTATACTCCTAAAAAGAATCCATCGGACAGTGTGGCTAGTGCATTTGTGGATGGTTTGTGGATGCCAGTCAAGTACCCATCCTGCTTTTAGGTTCTTAGAAAACTGACAACAGCCCAGGGAGGCAGGTGATGAGGAGAATGGCGTCAGCTTGGCTTCCAGCTGGGCAAACCCGCGGGCCCCTGCAGCAGAGCTTCCGCTTAGCCTGAAGCCAAAGCACAGCTTTGAGCTTGCTTTCCCTGGGAGACTTGGGTTGGAGACTGGGGAGCTGGCTCTGCACATCAGGCATGTCAGCAGCAAGCTGCGGAGAGAACGGAGCCCACTCAAGGCTTAGGAACAGACAGAACAAGAGCACCAAAGGGAGGCCAGACCCAAGCCCCTAAATGTGTCTCACTCCCAGGGTAACGTGGCCTAGTGGTTGCCAGCTTCTTCCCATCTTACCAAAAATGTCACCCCTCTTCTGCAGAGAGCAATAAATGACAAGGTGAAGCGAAAAGTCAACTGTCATCATGCCCGTATTGCCCCTTCCTGGGAGTGGAGTTGAAGTTTCCTTATTATGGAACCAGGAAACCAAGAATAAGTATTTTCCCCTTGGCTGTAATTTAATTTCAGAATATAAAACTAGAGATCAGAAGGTAGTAATTTGAAAAACCAGATTTGGAAGGATCAAGACCTAGAACCTGGACATATTCCTGGGTGGGGCAGGCTCTGCTGGCCCAGAATTAAATGTGATACTGGGTGGGAGCCTGGCCAGGTGGGGATGCATGGTGCCTGGACCCTTTGGTAGGAGTTCAGATAAGCTGGCGGAATCAGGGAGGTCCAGCTGGGGCAACAGGAGTTGTCTAGGGAGCAGGGTTAATCGGAGGGACAAACTATCGGCCAGCAATCAGTACTCAGAGAATCAGGTAGACCAGGAGGCTGGCAAAATGGCGAGCTCAAAATGGTGCTCAGCAAAGGTCCTGGCACCCTCCAAGGGCTCAATAAATGTTAGCTTTTATTATGATTTGATGGGACAGATTCAATTAGCTGGAGTACCAAGTGAAGGCTTTCTAGTCAAAATCTAATCTGAATGGTGGACTGACTCTTCACCCTTATTGAATCCAAAGGGGGACAAATCTGGGTGAATCTGGAGGATTGTTTGCTCCCCATCAAAGAGGACAGTCCTCTTTAACACTTTACAAACTCGCAAGCTTTGAATATTCCATCTAAATTGCATGTTGGATTCTTCTTTCAGAAGCTGACTTTCTGCCACTGTTATGTTCTGTATCCTCATGAAATCCATCAAGAATTCTCTCTCTGGCTCTTAGTGGCATCACCTTAGCCATCATCTCCATAGCCAGAAACCAAACCTGACTTAATCTGGACTAAATTTATCTGAAAGGATAAATACCTTAAAGGCAGAAGATATAGTTCAGAATGTCCCTGCCCTGACCTGGGGGGGTGAGGAACAGACAAACCTTAGTAAATGTTTCCAAGGCAGACGGTGACTGTTCCCATCAGGTTGGCATCACCAATCATCCTTTTTTCTTCTGCCTCTTTGGTATGTTGTGAGAATTAAGTTACATGCATAAATGCCTCGTGCAACGCTCAGTGTGTGTTAATAAATGATCGATGAGTTTCATCCCGGATCCCATTTCCACTATCACACACGTGAAAAAAACTCTTCTGCCACCAGCACATCTATTGAGTAGCTGATGTTAATAGGAATAACTATTGGAGACTGCATGATAGAATTGTTATGAAGATTAAATGATCTGCATATGTAAAGGGCTTAGAAAAATGCCTGGCAAGCACTAAGTATATAGAGGCGTTCAGTGCTAATATTATTCTTAGTAGATGTGGTTGTCATTGCGTCACTGTAGTGTGTTAAGTCACCTGCAGAGCCGAGGGCTGGATTTCTGAGATGATTCAGGAAAGGACAAGGTGGTCGTATTGGTGGGGATGCATCCTGCCATCCGCAAGCTAGGAACCCACCCCTGGTTTCTCCATCACCCTCATGGCAACATACCACCTACAGCCCCATTGAATTAGACCCATGTCCACAGACATACCTTTCCCTATGTCTGTTTACCACTTCAGTCAGTGTTCAGATGCCGTCTTTACGAGAACTGGGGAGATGAAGCTGAGTCTGAGAGGCGAGAATTTTATGTTGGGACATTGAGTATTTCCCCCATGGGACCCTTACATGATTGCGTGGACTAACTTTGTTAGGCTGGACTAATCTAATTGCTACTTCCTCAGCTCTCTCCAGCAAATTGAATGGGTGCTCATGGAAACAATCAAATCAATAGTGAAATGATGCTGCTACACTGCACGTTCCCTGCGCACCTACGTGTAACGTGTGTGACTTGACCTGGATACACATGTGTGAGCAGTCACACTTCAGCCACTTAACATTAGCCGTGCATAAGGACTTTGGCTCATATCCCCCGAGCAGTGACGCTTTACTAACTTTATGAATAAGCACATTTGGTAAAGCTTCAGGGTTCCCGGGGATGGAGCGTGTATACAACAGAACAAAGAAAGTTAGATTAAGGTCCAGAGATCGGTATGGTTTGTGCACAGCTGTGTGTTACAATATCAATCTGTGAAAACACTGTTAGCCATTGTTGCATTTTTGGATCTACTGAGTCTGCTTTACTTTCCTTCCTCTCACCATCCCTCAAGGCAAGTGGGTAACTTTTCCAGGAGCCAGATCAATCACGACTGGGCAGGTCTGCCTGAGCGTGGGGGGTGGCTTAATATTGAATCTTTTTCCTGTTATATGCTGATCTGGGACAAGGGTCCCAGTTTTGCTCATTGAAGCCAAGTCTTTCTGGATACAAGTTGACCCTGTTCATCCCAGAATCCAGTCCCCTGTGTCCCCCACTCTGATTTGTATGTGATGTTTAGGACTTTGATCTGCCTGAGTTTGTGCTCTGAGAACTCCCCAGAGCTGCTGACCTGCTAGCTTACTTGTCTGTACTTCATAGGGTCAGTCTGTGTCCCTCTGTGGGGACCCCCTGCAGCATCTCCAAGGACCAGTGTGTATCTCTGGCCTGAACTGAGGCAAGGTCCTTGGCCATGGGAGCCAGGCAGATCCACCTTTTGTCAGCCTCAGCTGGGTCCACCCTGCCCAGGGGGTGGGTCGCACATTTATTCTGTAACAGGTTTCCCAGCTCCCCATGGGCGCCAGCACTGTGACGGGTG
Source organism: Camelus ferus (assembly GCF_009834535.1). Classification (NCBI taxonomy): domain Eukaryota; kingdom Metazoa; phylum Chordata; class Mammalia; order Artiodactyla; family Camelidae; genus Camelus; species Camelus ferus. The sequence goes on from NC_045719.1 coordinate 10,585,357, forward strand.
CTGGTAACATAATCAGGACAAGACTGCTGTCGTCCCTATTCTTGACGGGGCTTCCGTTCAGCTCACGGATCAAGGGCTGGGGTCTTGAACCCTCACCCACACTTTATCCACACACTGTTTTGATGACTCTGAAAATGTGACATGAACTGTGTTCTGTGAACAAAAACATTTGTTTTGATAATTCCAACAAAATGACAGAAGCTCATCTGTATTGACACCCAGGCTCTTTCTCCTGACTGGGCTTGAACAATCCAGTGTACCCCTGACTGGTTTCCCACCACCACCTCCCCAGTAAAGCCATCCCTGACCTCGTGTGTGCAGGGGGAGCACCTTTTCCACATCCCAAAGGAGCACTTCCCCATGTGGGCTGTCACTGTGGGCGGGGTCTCTGTCCCTGAACCTTCAGTGAGCTCACTGGATGAAAGATGACGTCTTACTCAATTCTGTACTGCTGCTGTCTTACATGGTACCTGATGGAAAAATTGATGGTAAATAAAATTAACAATTGCTCCTTAAACTCTTGGTTGGTCCTAGGCTAAAGGAACATTTTGCTCATGGATAGGAACTAAATTTTATTGAGCACCAACTAGGTGGCAAACACTGTGTTCACTTTAATCTTCATACAGCTTAAGTGACAAGGACCATTTCCCCCATTTAAGAAATACAGCAACTGAAGCCCAGAGAACCTGTTCCATGGCCAAAGTCACACAGCAGAGTGGAACCTAGGGCTGGACTTCATCACGTTGCCTCCCAGGCCTCATTACCTTATAACTGACCTTCCACTTGGCTTCCCTCAGAGCTCCTACAGCTCTGAACCTTCTTTTTCACATGAAAAGTGTCCCCCCGAGATTTCCTACACTGGCTTCCCCAAGGGGAACGCCCACTTAGGTATAATTAGGAAAGGAATGATCACGTGAATTTTAGAGTGGGCACTGTTACCTCTACACACCTACTGCTAATGAAAGCATATGGCTGCTTAAGCCGAGTTATTCCCTTTGGCTTATTACACTGGTTACTTCCTGTCAGTTAGAGTTCCCCTGCTTCAGTCTCACCAGAACGTGTGAACGGCATATTCCATCCCTTACTTAGCAGGAGCTCACCCTGAGTCCACTTTTTTTTCACAGAATGAGAGTTGTAGGGCAGTCAAAAGGTCTTATTTGGTCTTATAAATGATTATCTTTCTCAGTGGAATGCCAAAGAGGATGCTAATTAATTAATGCTTGTAGTTATTCTGCGTTTAGCGACATAACTCTAAGTTTGGTCTTTGGCTAATGCAGCAATGCCTATCACAGAAATGCACACTTTCTCTTCCTTTTTTTCTCATTTATATGCCTTGACTTTGAATCATGCTTCCACTTCTCTGTGAGACCCTGGGCAGGTTGCCTTACCTTTCTGAGCCCCACTTCCCTCATTTGTGAAATGAGGATGTCACGTTATCCCATAGCTGTGTGGATTTAGGGAGATGCAAATGTGCTTTGGGTGCAAAATTTGTTATTTGAACACAGAGCACCAGAATTTCTCAGCAGGAGAGAACCTTGTATGCAAATGCTTTGCCAAGGTTGTAGGGGAGAGACTCTGAGGTTAAACACTACAGAAGTGAGGGTTAATATGTTATCCACCAGCAAATTGGAAGAACTTGCTTTTGCTGGAATGAGGGGCAGAGAAGGAGGCTGGGAAGAGTGGAGGAGTGAAGTAGGGGATGGTGTGGGGTCGGAGCAGCCAGAAACTTCCCAGGCAGCTGGCTGAGGACACACCAGGAGCTGGGTGGCCCCTGGCGGCTGAGCTGCTGCCAGATCGGACACCCTTGGTCACTCAGCACACCCTTTCAGGAAATCTCTTCTTCTCAGGAGAGCTTTCATGGGAGCGCTGTGTGGTGTGGGTCACCCAGGGGCCAGCTGCTCCCTTGCTCTCTGCCTCCTGTCTGTGTGTCTGCTCCCACCATGCAGGAGACTCCACACTTGTCTGAGCTCTCCACGAAGAATTTGCTCTCCTGGAAGCATTAGTGAGCCACGTGCCTTCACTGAGGACTGAGGATTTAGCAGAGAAGGTAGCAGAGGAGGTTCACCTTGCCCAATCTCCAACAAAAACCAACCCAAACCAAACCAGCAAAACAAAACCTGGAAATACGCACCAGACACTTCTGAGGTCTATAGTCTTTACTTGGCAGCCACACAACTGGGGGTGTTGCCTATTCTGGTCCTTTCTTCTCCAGAGTCCAGTCTTGCCGGTCCCTCCTCAAGAACCACACAAATTCCTTTCCTTGTCTTATGTCCAGAAATGGAATTACCATCCTTTGCTCTATGTGTAGACCCTTGGACCCTTACCCTTTGGTAAGGAGCTTATCAAGAGTTCTTGCTTTAAAATGCAGCATTCTCTGGGGCATTGACATTTCCCCAAGTGATTCCCCATGGAGACTGAAAAGTGGGGCTGACCTTTGTGTCTTTGGTATAGTGTGGACCAGAGAGGCAGCCCCTGTTAAAGTAGGACCCTGGAGACAGAGGTAGCAATGCTGGCATGAGAACGTACTATCACTTTCCACCACCTTCTTCCCACCCTTGGATTCTCTGACTGCAGAAAAGGGGGAGGGAAAGAGGGAGGAGGAGGTCATATTTGGACATCCATGGGGTAAGACTAGTCACAGTGATCCTCCCTCTCAAGAGGCTATGAGGTGTAATTTGATATGACAGCAGTGTAATGCCTGGTCATATTAGGTGCTCAATAAAAGCATTTCCATTTTCCCTTAATCGTGATGAACATTGCCTTCACTCCCCACAAACCTGACAAAAAATCAGCCAAGACAGTAAGAAACCCAGGGCTGACCTATGGTCAAGCTCATTTTCCAGGGCCATCCAAGCCTTGCCATCCTGTGCTCAAAGAAACCTCCCTGAAATGAGACTGACATACACAGAAAGCCTTGGGTACATTTTGTTTTCACAGAATAACGCTCACCCTCTTGTTTCTTTGCGCTCAACGACATGATGATCCTCAAAGGAATCCTTACAATTCTCTCTGGGAAGTTTGAATGCCTCTTGTAATTTAGTTCAACAGCTTGTAGGTATCACAGAGAAACTTACTACTCATGGAAGGAAAATGGACCCCCGCACCTGATACTGGACACCTCTTAATGTCCACCTAAGGCTCCTTGTGACCACATGACTCTCCTTTTCCCCAAAAACGCTGGGAAGGGACCATCGGTACATGAGCTCTCACACCATTTGCTGCTGCTCTGTTTACTGTTCCTTTATTTACATAACTAGAGCTTCAACATCCTAACATGTTTTGCAAGCTGTCATGACATGAGAAGCTGGTAATCTGCTGTATTTTGCTTGCTAACATATTTTTGACATATTTTAGCTTTTGATTGTAAGATTGCATCTTTGCCTGCTACCATCTGTCTTGACTCAATGCAACTCTGGCATTTACAAAAACAGTGGGGTGTAGTATTTCTTATATACTTGGACTCTACCAGAAACATGCTATTTTCAGTCTTAACCAATATGTCATGCTTTCACACACGAAGTCTGAAATGTTTGATATCTTGCGAGATCTGCCAGGGATAAGGAACATGTCTTCACATCCAATTTGGCAGAGATGAGAGATGCCTTAATGAGGAGAAGGGAGCACTATCCAACTTCTAAGCAGAGGTGGCTTTTTATGTGGTTTATACCCTCTTGACTCTGCTTTATCAGCATGATTAAGATCTTCTGTGGAAATACATCTTCTTTTGGACTTTGTAAGCTCCCAATGGCCAACATTCTTGAGGCATATTTTTCAGTATGAAATAGTTCTCCACCATCATTTGGCAACAAGGCATCTTCTACAGGGGGTGTTTTTCTTATTCCTACATTTACTCTTTAGGGAAAGTTACCCCAGGTTGGACCCAAAGGATTAGCTTGGTTCATGTCTCTGCTGACAACACAGAGGAACGTGAGGTTGTGTTCAAATAACGTGTTGGAGGAAAGGCCAAAAAGAAAGCACAGACCTAACACGCATTTATTCAACACCAAGATTAAATGAGTTTATGATGCTCTTGGATTACACCCCATAGGCAAGAAGCTGTCAACTATCAACATTTTCTTTTCTTTCCATGTTCTGAGATGAGTGTAAATATATTTGTCAAGGGAATATGGTATATGCTTGGTTCAGTACATGCCCATTTTATCAGAAGGAAAGCTCTGATTATCTGTAATCACAGTCAACCTATTTGTGGCTTTAAGAAAGGAACAGGGTGTAGTTTGGATTTACATATGGATCTGGTACCTTTTCAGATTCAGTTTTTTTAAAATCATGGAGATACATTTATTGAACTATCTAAAGCCAAGTTTTAAAAATTTTTTATTTTTATGTAATTTTTAAAATTCACCTTCCATTTACAGTTATTACAAAATATTGGCTATATTCCCTGTGTTGTACAGTAAACCCTATCTTACACTCAGTAGTTTGTACCTCCCACTCCCCTACCCTCATATTACCCCTCCCCTCCCGTTGTAACCACTAGTTTGTTCTCTATATCAGATTGTTTTGAATGCTGTTTTAACCTTTGTCTTGAATACGCATAACATTAGGCATATCTAGTGCAAAAGTCCATTAATGATAGAGAAATGATTTTGGTCATCCTGGTCTGGACCACTTCTAGTTGATTTTCTGCCTTGCTGTATACTGTCGATTGTTCAGAAGCAGCTGATTGTGGGATTTTGGTACTAAACACATCAACTGAAATCATTATTGTCCAAGAGATCGAAGACAGGGGCATTTTGGACATTTAACTCCAATGTGTTGTGGCTATAAGTGGAGTCCAAGCTGACCTGGAACCCAAATGCCCTTCTGCACCTAGTTAATGAGGACTGTGGCAACGGTGGAACTGAGAAAAAAGGCTGACACCGAGTCTCTGGGTGATTGTAGTTGTGAGTTGCTGGGGAGCAGGGATCTTGTCTTAGGTCCTCATCCTTTGTTGAATAAGATGGACTGAGGACTACAGTCAAGCTGTGAATTCATCAACAGGTACTTAATTGAACTTTTATGAGGTGACATCACTGACAGTGGATTAAAAAAAACATACAGAGGGCAGATTCCCCATGCCTGAAAGATTTATAGTCCATCTAGGAAGACAAAACTCATTTTCAAGGAAGCCATTAATTGCTAAACTAGGCTGTAAGGACAACAGGAATTTAGAGAAAGGAGATAATGGTGCAGCTTAGACTGGGATTTACAGAAGAGGGACAGGGCCTGTGATCAGAAGACTGACCAGGACTGAGGTACATGGAGAAAAAGAAGGAAGAGTGTGTGAAGAGTAGGAGTAAATAGACATGAACAATAAAATAAAGGGATGAACTAGATGTGCAAAGGGGAAGGATCTGACTTCACTGACAGAAACAGGTTGACGCTGAGGTATAAGACTGGTGGGTCGCTGAGCTAGATTAAAACACTCTGGAAAGTTAAAGGAATACTCATCTTTGTGTGGAAGATAACAGACCATTACTCCAAATTCTCATAAGCAAGAAACAATGTAAACGTGGGTTTTTTTTTTTTTTTTTTTTAGAAAGACTATAAAGGAATGGTATGAGGGAATCTGAGGGATAAGAGGTGAAATGGAGAAAAAGCAGTGATTCTAGAATTAACATAAAAAAAGCCTGGATTAAATAAAGATAATAATACTTAAAGCAGTAACTTTCCCATACAGGGCATTTAGTATGTTTCAGGTATTTTTAGCCACTGATAATAATATTAAAGAAGGAAAAAGAGATTTCAGAAAAGCAAAGAAAGTTGGTCTAGGCTACATAAGCTAGTAAGTGGCAGGAAACGATTCAAGCTCCATTTAAACCATGCTCTTTTCCCTGCTTTACTTTGGGAGTCACTGGTATTTATTGAATGAGGAAATGATGTGAAATAAGTGCTTTATAAAGGTGAACATGGTGGCCGTATATAAGAAGGATTAGAAAGAGGAGAGACCAGGGGTAGTAGATGAGAAGGGTCTCCCTTGGGTCCTGTCATTGGAAACAGAAAGGAAAGAATAAACATAAGAAATATTGCCAAGCAAGAACATGGGACCTGGTGACCGATGGTCTAAATTATTGAAGGGCAGAAGAGAGTGAGGACTAGGGAAAAAAAGCCTTCTCACTGAGTGGTGAGAAGGCCGCTGGTGACCTTGGGAACACATTTTCAGTAAAAGGATATTGATGGAAGCCAGCCTGCAGGTGAGGAAGGAGTGAGTCAGTGGTCAGGAAATGGAGGATGTGGGGGCAGACCACAGATCTAAGAAACTTGGAAGAAAATAAAGGAAATAAATAAAACAGTCTTCTGAGGAGGTTTCAGAGTCAAGAAAAATAATTTTTTTTTTGAAGAGGGGAAAACCTGTGCACATTTGAAGACAAAGAACAGTATGAAGGTAGGAGGAACGTAATAAAGGAGCGCAAGAAAGAGGGGCTTCTGTGCTTGGAAGGGGTCAAAGGTGACGGGAGGGGGTGGGTTAGACTCATCAGACTGCCCGGCAGAACTTTCCATGATGAGGAGAATGTTCTATATCTGTGCTGTTTTGTACAGTAACCACTAGCCCCACGTGGCAACTGAACTCTTGAAAAGTTCCTAGTGAGACTGAGAAACTGACTTCAATTTTGCTCAATTTAAATTGATTTAATCTAAATAGCCACATATTGTAGCAGCTAGTGGCTACGCCATTGGACCCATTGCGTGACCCTTAGAGAACCAAAACTTCTGTCTCTTGGATGAGGGAACCAAACTCTTCCTCTGATTCAGTAAAAGAGAGCAGAGAGGGAGACAAACCAGGGATGTTTCATGTGCGGGGGAGGAAAAGTGAGTTTGCCTCTGCCTCCTGACCTTGATTTTTAGTGGTTATACCTTGGTGATAGCCACACTTTTAGAGCATTAGGTGAGGGGAGCCCATCTAAGTGATAGGGATTTGAAATTCACCTCCCCATGTAGATGTCACAGTCTGAGTCTGCATGGACCAGATGAACTGAAGAGTTGCCAGATCTCATCTGGCACCACCAGTACTCACCCTCAGCCCATCTGCTGCACTTGATCAAGACGCTCCTTGTCCACATGAAGGGGAGATGGAAGGGGCTCTGGCAGGTTCCTTGGGATGAGGAGACCATTTCTCGAATAGATTTTCCTGGTGTCTGAGTGACAACAAAGCCCTTCTCTGATTTCCTAGACCCTGTTCTGCTTCCACACGTCATGGTTACTTTGGATCTGGGTATTTTAGAGCCAAAAGGAGGTGATTCCCCCTCAGAATAGTTTCACTTAGACATAATAGAAGTTGTTTTCCTAAGAATTTCCCATGGAGAGAGAGGAGTGTGTGTCCTGCCCTGTACTTCACAGGTAAACAAAGGGAGAGCCCCCAGTAGGCACCCGTGGCTTCCCTGAGACAGCATCACCCATCATTCAGCGGCGCACCCTCCCCTAGGTGGTGGTGTGTATTGTCTGGGCTGTTTTTCATAGCCTCTGCAGCTGGGAATTCAAGATGCTATACTTAGGCAGAAGTCCATTAAGGAATTAATTGATATGAGCCAGAAGTTGATTGCCATTTAAGTACTCAGCCTCCACCATTGCCAAGTTTCCCTCTTTGCAGAAAGAACCGAGCTTGCCTGCAAACTGGCTCATTCAGGATGCGAGCGCAAGATGGAATTCAACCTTTAATATGCTACAACACCTGCTTGGAAATAAAGGGGCTCTGTGCCTTTTTCCCCAAGGAGTTGACAGCTGACTTCATTACAGAGGAATCTGGCGGAGATGGTCGTGGCTACCCCTCAGCCTGGGGAGGCACTCACCCAGGATCGCACCAACCAGACCTGAGTGTTGGGATCCTGCCAGAAACCCATGCTGGGTCATTTTACCCTAAATCATTCCTCTTCCTTGAACTCTCGGAGTTTTCCGTACCTTTGGTAGCACTCCCCGACACGAGGGAGATGGTGAGAGGCTCCGGCCTGCGAAGCCAAATGGAGAAGCGTTTGCAGGTGTACTCTAATGGGATCTGGAGTTTCAAACTTCCTTTCTCAAGAGTTCTGCAGTATTGCACCCCAAAGGGCACGAAGGCAGGGCTGCCATGCTCCATAGAGTGGAACTTGAGGGTTCATCGGAATCCTTGTTCAAGCTCTGGAACAGACCCAGCGCTGCTCCAAGGAGCTTCACCCGGCCTAGAGGCCGCCTCTGGTTCTTGACCTCCCATTTGGGCTGGAAGACTGGTTACATGCATCAACTTCCAAAGCGGAATGTCAACCCTATCACCCATCAGCATAATTTCCAAAGCATATTCACCTGGCCTCCGTTAGCAACATTTAGAGCATATTTGACTTGCAACAGAGAATATTGACTTTCTACTATTTTTTTTAATCCTTCATCCTTAAAAAAATTTTATCTGAAATCTAAATATCCAGGAACGAGGGCAGGCTTCTATAGCACACATCCATTTGCTCCACCTGAAGCAATAGAAATATGAAGGCCACAGAGCAAAAGCAAAACTGCACATGATGCTAATATACAGAAGTCATAGAATTATTTTTAAGCAAACATTGAAAATAGTCTGGAATGAGAAGAGTTGGGAAAAAAAATAATAGTTGATGCTGAAAGCCAAAACTGGCAATCCAAGAGTGGGACCTGGCCTGAAAGTCTATCTCATATGGCCCACACAGTGGGGGGTGGCAGAGTTTGAATAACAAACAGACTCGGCTGCCAACATTTAGAAGTTGGCACATGGCACGTAACCACCCGGATTGCTGGCTTCTCCTGAGACACCGGGCAATCTGGCCTCGGCAAGCTGCCCTCCCTCCAGGCAACAGTTGGGGTGGGTGATGCGGGATTTGCTCCCTGGGTGGCCAGAGTCCCCGCTGGGCCAGATTTCTCACTCATCCTGGACCAGGTGGAAGGGTTGTAGGGTTCTGGGTCATTTCCTCCCTTTCTCCTTTCAAAGCGTGCCATGGGCTATGCTACTTCAGAGTTAAAATAATCATGACATGCCCAGTTGTTAAAAAGTAATGTGGGAGAGAGTCTGAGGCCCACACTACTTTCTGCTCCTTGGTGTTATGTTCAGATTTCTAGTCTTGAGTCCAGTATGCCTAGCTCGGCCCACTGGTTCCAGCTGTGGCTACACCAGACTCACCCAGGGCCCTTGGAGACCAGTTGAGTCGGACTCTTTGGGGAAGAGATTCAGGCAGTGGAGTTTTTGAATGTTCTCCAGGTGATTCCAATGTAAAAAGGTCCTTGAAAAATCATAGAAATCTTTAGAGCAGTTTCTCATTTGGGACCTGATAATCCTTTGTTCTGGGGGCCTGTCCTGTGGGTTGTAGCATGTTTAGCAGCATCTCTGGCCTCTACCCATAGATGCAGCCACACTCCTCTTCCAGGTGACCACAACTGCATGAGAGCACAAAATTAGGGTCAGGAACAGGGGCTATTTTATTGGCCACTGGACTGTATATAAGGGCAGTGAGAAATTTCTTTTTGAATTAAGTGCTAGAAAAAAAAAATCTCTTAAGAAAGTGGTATAATCCTTCCTTTCAGTTACTGTTTTTTCCTTTACTACCAGGAAGCTCAAAGCCAATTCTAAAATGCATTCAAAACCAGAATTAAAGCAGAAAATAAGCCAGCTGCTTTACTGTATTTTCTCCCCTCTGCACGACGCTGCTTTTCCTATTAACGTTTTGTTAGTCTTTATTTAAGTTGCTGTATATTCTTAGGGAATGAATCAGGAAATAAATAGTAACAAGCAGAAGGAGGGAAGGACTGTTCCACACACTGTTCAGTGTTTACGACCCAAAGAATAGTTGGTTATAAAGAAGGGCCGGCTAGATTTGGACAACCTTGTAGTCGCTGGAGGATCAGCGAGGCATATAGGGGCAACAAGGACCAACTTCTTTGGTCTCCAACTTTGGGAAGAGGCTGAACTGTGCTTGTGTTGAAGGAGCCCAGTGGCCAGCTGTGCGGCAGCCTCGAGACTGGTAAGCACCAGTCTCCACTGCTTCCTATGAATTCCAACCCCTGCTGTTTACTAGGAGCCTGGGAAGTCCCTCAGAGGCAATGCTGTTAAAGGCAACCTGGGATCCATCCCTGGATAATACCATCACCTGCTTTCCTGTTTGTGAACGAAGAGCAACTTACTTTTAGTACAATATAACCCACTGATTAATAATCCGAAGTTTTAAAGCTTTTAAAAAAATCATCATGAAGTGTGGCTATTTCATTTTAAATGCAAAATCTTTGCATAGGCCAGAGATCTTAATTTTTTTAAATATAGCTGAGTATTTTAATTATGAATGTACTTGCATATTCTCAGCATACTTCATTATTTATGTAGCTGGTGAAAAACCTTTTTAATTAAATAGCATGCTGGCAATCCATTGTGAAATGTATAGATGCAGGTTTCCCTAGCATTAAAAAACTAAACACACACGATACATTCTGGCAAGCACACGCACATGAATCACTATGAGGTGCTTGCTTCTGAATGAGCCTAAAATTTGACCAAACTTTCTTTTATTGGTAACAAAGTAAGTAGTATGATTTTCCAGCACTCTGCATGGTTATTCCCACTCAGCGCACTCAACTAATCTGGAAATGGGGTAAAGCAGGGGTTTCAAAGAGTGACTCCCACATCAGGAACACAAGCCCCACCCGGTAACTTCCTAGAACCACAGAAGTTTGCGCCCCACCCCAGGCCTGCTGAGTCAGCAGTTCTGGCCGTCGGGCTGGCACCCTGCGATGTCACAAGCCCGCCAGGTGGTCCTGATGCAGGCTCAGGTTCGAGTGCCCTGGGGAGGTTGCACCTTGCGGTTTCGTGCATGGGCCCACTGGTGACAGGTGGTCACAATAAAATGAATCAGTCCATGCTGTAATTTTCCCATCAAGAAAAGTGCTATGAAGAGCCTCACTTGTTTAAGGTTGAGAGAGCTGCCTGAGGTCCTGTGAGTTTCAAAGAAGGCGAAAGAGTCACAGTGGGTGAAGGATAAGCAGGAAGTGCATGAAAGTCGCCCGTTATCATCAGGGCTATACTTACGGTCTTTGACTAAACATGTATGTCGGGGCTCAGTTTGCACATTGCTAGGCTCTTCTTTCCTCCCCAGAAGGATCTGGAATTAGAGCGCCTCCTCAGTCACCATTTTGTGGCCAGTTATGGTGTCAGCAATCTTCCAGGGACACCCCACGCCTGTGTGAAGGCCGATGACCCAGCTGTATCACCTCCCCAGGCTGGGGGCGGAGACTGGGAGGTGGGTGATTTGGAGAAGACCACGTGGAGAATCAGTGCCAGCCCGGGAACTCACAGCCGCCTGGCTCCCCGCTCCGTGCTTTGTCTTCTGAATGAACAAAGCTGCTTCTTAAGTACACATAAGCCAAACTGCCTCTCAAATTGCAGCCATCTACTTTGAGTTCAGATTTGCACAGCATGACATGAATTGGGCTGCAAATTATGCAGAAAACAGCCATCACATCCATCTGTGATGTCAGAATCCGCCAGTACACTGTGACCTGGTGGTATCCGCGAGAATATGGCGCACCTCGGGTCCGGTCCCCTCCCTGTGCGGCGTGATGCAGCTCCTTCCAGCTGCTTTTGGCCCAGTGAGTTAAGGTTAAATATGACTGAGGTTATGCCTGGGATATTCCCCAGAGCAGAACTCATTTCCAAGGGTGCAGGCAATTAGATTTTTTTAATGGCAGTGTAACTAGAAAAAGAAAACACACAAATACACTCTTACCTAATGGTAAACTGAATTTATTTCCTCTTGGAAAACAATTCCAGTAATCTCCAGGTTCAGACCGCAGAGTAAACATTAATAACAGTAACATACAGGTTAGTTCAACTGATTCAAGAATTTGGCTGTGTGAAATCATTAAGGAAAACCTTGAACACTCAAAGCTTCAAATGGGTCCAGGAAAAAAATTCTTTGACAGTCTACATAACAACTATTGCATATATAGTGATGCTACCTGTCACATTGCAAGGCTTACAAATATATATACGGGCCTTATCCAGCTGTGGGGTTCTGTTCTGTGAGAACATCTCTTCATGGTTTGCAAGAATCTTCAGCAATAAAAAATAGTCTTGGATTTAACCGTTGATATACCAAAAGAGAAATTCTAGGCTTAAGTGTTAAGAAAAGGAAGTCCAAACACAGTCTCATGTGTAATAGAGTTGTTTTAATCTGTCTTCCTTGAAAATACTTTCTCTTAAGCCATTTTGCTCACATTAAAAAAAAAAAAAAATCTTGCCTGAATAGGGCCCAAGTCCACTTGTCTTTATAAGACCATTTTAGTATCAGACGACATAATACAGGTGAGACACTTTATATACATGGGGTCTAGCCGGTGCTCAAAAGTTCAAACACATGAACATCCAACAGTTTTGATAATACAAGTTTTATGGTACAATACAATGTTTCTGAATAATATACATTAACAATGAAAGTTTCGTGCAAAGAGTAAAACGTGTTCCCTTTTTGTGCCACAAAAGTCATTCTCCTTGGGAGACCGTGCTTGCACTAACTGCTGTGTTGGGTCATCGTATGATTCTGTAATGAAAAAGAAAGGGGGAAAAAGCCTTAAGTGACTGTATTTTCATCAGACCAAGTATCTGAATGCTGACTGGTTTATAAGGACTTGAATACGGTGTTTCTGCACCTGGAGGCGTCGGGGTTCACGGGGGCCGATTCCTCTCTGTCCCCAGTGAGTGCCAGGAGGGAGGGCAGGGCCTGCGGTCCTCCCATCTCCGCCGCTGCCATGCTTCCTAGGGTACCTCCCACCCGCCACTGGCTCTTCTTATCAGAATACACCATACTTTCAAACGCCAGGTAGCACTATTTTAGCAGTTATATTTATCTGTGCATTATTTCCATTAATTACAGATGCTTTTGTTCTACTGGCTCTTAGAGGGTGAACATCTCGACAGCAGAGGCTCTTTCTGTCCCTGAATATAGACTTTAAAGGCAAGAGCTGCCCAGACAACAACTGGCAGAGGGGGCAGGAAGCTTCTCCAGTTCCTCTCCTTGGGGTGGGCTCCGGGCTGGGTCCCAGCCTGGCCCAGGAGCAGATCTGCAACTGCTCCCCATCCCCAGCGGGCGCGGTCTCTGCTGTATTCTGGTAGCCTTCTCTCCATCCACACAGAAAGTCCCCTTTCTAAGCCAACGTCCTGTTTCCAAATTGGGAGAGGGCAAGTGGGCTACCTGGGCAACTTACACGTACAAGCTAGGTCCTGGGGTGAGCCCTGGGAGGGTGGGCTCCATTTCTGTGCCCGTGGCCTGCATGGGGGGTGGTCCCACACCCACAGGACGTTCGTTCAGAGCAAACACCTGGAGGTGGCCTGATTGCCACATCCCCCCTCTGCACTTCCCCTGAGCCCTGTTCTCCCACCTCTCACCATGTACCCCCCGTCCCCGTTCCTTTGATCAGAACCTTGAGGCCCATCCACAAAATACTACTGCTACCAGGCTCCTCCCTTCTAAACTTGTGTTCCCCCTTCTCTGATTTCCCATTGTACTTTATACTGCTTATATTGCACTGCATCTTAGGTCTTGTCTTTGGTTATCTGCGGTGCCGGCTCTCTATGTCAGTAATTCTGGTCTTCACTCATTTATTCATTCCTTCACAAGCATCTGTTGAACACCTGTGTCCCCCCAGGTGCCACCCCAGCATTGCAGTCCTGGGCAAAGAGGGTCTGGCCAGATGGATGGCTGACTGGCTAGGCAAGGACTCCTGGAAGAAGGATGGTCCCAGATTTCATGTCTCCAAAGTGCTCATGGTCTAAAGAGAGTCCTGTGCGCACTTTCTGGTAAAGCAACATGGCAGGATGAGTTAGGAACGACCACAGAAATATCATGCCCGCTAACCCTGCCTGGCTTTTGGGGAAGACTTTGCAGTGGATGTAACTCAGAACATTTTAGTTGAGGCTGGAGACGTGAAGAGGCATTTGGGATGCAGGGAGGGCACTCCAGGCCAGAGACCCACGTGGGTAAAAGCAATGAAGCAAGAAGATGCAAGGTCTGTTTGTGGACCTGCAGTGCCGACTGGGTGGACTCTGGAGTGGCCTGAACCAAGGGTACTGATGAGAAATGAAGGCAGAGAGAAGTCCGGGGCTAGAGGTGGAAGAGCCTCTGAACCCTGCAAAGGACTTCAGCCTTTGTCTTGTAGGTGAAGAGGGACTGTGGAAGTTTTTCAACAGAGGGCTTTGTCTTTGTTGTCTTTAACTCTCCCACCAGTCTAGCCAAAATGCCTGCCCAGTGACAGGGGGTGAAGGGGCAGGGGCTTGACTTCCAGGGTTACCCAGTCAGGGCTGAGAGCGCCAGTGAGGGAGACGGAGACTTGTGAAGGGGACCCAGGTCTTCGTTCCCTACTTCACACTAAGCCCATCTTTTAAAGAAGACTAACAACAAATGAGGACGTTGTTATTTCAGTCACCCTTATTTAAAACATGCCATTTTTATGAACCCAGTAAAAGATAAGCTGGAATTTTAAAATTATTCTTTTGTAGCACAGAAGTACATACAGGAGCAGACTAGTTTTATACCAAAGCTTTTTTCTTTATATTGATTCTAAATAAATACTTCTGCGATATTTTTTCACCAATAGGGTAATCAAAATACTGATGCACCCTAAAAACTTTCCTATCCCTTTAAATACCAACATAATTATGATCAAAGAAGTTACAAACAGTAAAAAAGTTCAATTACTCAAAATGCACTGTCTAAATTTTCTCACACATTTTCCTTTCTCCAAGAGTCAAGTCTGATCTTATAGAAAGGTTTTTTTTTTTTATTTAAAAACTTAAGAAAATAAGGGAGGTGGGTATAGCCTAAGTGGTAGCGCATATCCTTAGTGGGCATGAGGTCCTAGGTTCAATCCCCAGTGCCTCCTCTGAAAAATAAATAAACAAACAAATAATAAACAAACAAACCTAATTACCTCCTCCTCCAATAAGTAAGTAAATAAATAAATAAATAAATAAACCCAGCTGTATATAAAATTTAAGAAAATAAATACAAGAATCTATGACAATAGTTATCTAAATGATAAGACATTGACAGGAGGAGGTGTGATTTTTTTAAAACCATAACCAGAGTAAAAAAAAAAGAAATTATTTAATTTTAATTATTTAAAAATATTTAAGTGCATACTATAGACATTCTACATTCAGTTGAATTTTAGAGGTTAATAGAGGAAGCTATACTGCCATCTCTCTAGCGATTTTATGGCCGATATTGAGATACTGCAAAACAAAAATCTAAAAAAAATTGGCCGTAAGAGTTGGCAACAGTTGTTTCTTGGATGCTTTCATCCTAAACCAAAGCCATACAAGTCTCTTCAGAGGTGCAAAGAAATGAACAAATACATATTGCAACAGATTGAAGTTGCTACTATAAAGGATTTATGCTTTGCATATTAAGAGAGAAGACTATAAATCATTTGTGAGAAGGACAAGAGTATGGCTTGTGAAGTTCAAGCTCCAACAAAAATAAAGAGCTCCAATATAAATAATGTCTAATTGGGAAATCTGGCGTAAAAGATGGTAAAGGCAGAAAGTCCTCTTGGTGTGGAGATACCTGCATACCATTGAGATCATTTATTGTCTTTCTTTTTTTTTCTTTTTCTTTGTTTCTAGGGCTCAGCTGAGAGCAAGGACAGCTCTCCCCACCCCCCTAGTCATCGCGTCCACACTGGCAGTGACTCTCAAGGTAGGAAGGGGGCATATTCCTCCATGGTCTTGGAAAATGGGCAGATTTACACTGAAAACAAACAAAAAAAGAAACTCGGGTGATTTTGCTCCAGTCCTCAAAGGCTTGTCCTCACTACGTTTGAACGTCCCTGGGATGTGTCTGCTCCCCTCCCTCAGGCTGAAAATACAAATGGCCTGATTTCATTTTCTAAAGGAAGGAATGAAGGTCTGAGCTGCACACGTTACTGGGTTGGCTTTTAGGAGTTAAGGAGAAAGATGAGGAGCGTTAGTCTCCAGAATTCACTGAAGATCCTCTGATAAGAGGAACAAGAAGTCACGTCATGGGAGCCCTCCTCGTATCTGGTGTTTTTAAAATCACAGACATTTCTTCAGAGAAGGAGACAAGAAGCAAGTGGGAAAGATGAAAAGTAGAAGAGAAGTGCGAAGCACAGGGAGAGGGCAGGTGCCACGCATGGTTCACCCCTGCCCTGGCTCCTTGCCACGCCGGCCACGCCGGCCACAGAGGCCACAGCGCCCGCCCTGAGTCCCTGGAGCTCCAAGGGGGACGCGCAGAGCGGCCAGATCGCTGCCGGGCCATCAGCAAGCAGCCTTCCCCTCTAAGAGTTTTCTGCTCTTTAGGTCTGGAGGAACCACTGCACTAGAACAAAGCAGTGGGTAATCTCACCCATTTTACACAGCAATTCACAGTCCCTAAAGTACTTTAATGCAATGACAGGTTATGAGAAAAAATATCTGTTCCAATGAAGGGAAAGTGTTTTACATAATCGAGGAGAACATCAGTGCAACATCGACGTGGGTGGGGGTGGTGATGACAGAAAAGGAAGTAGGAAGAGAAGAAAACTTCTGCAATCCCACAGAGAGCCATATTCTACTCTGCAAAAAGCCATTTCTTGGAGACCCCATGTCTAAGTAACTGAAAATTGCAAACCATTAATCCCAGTTATGAACAGTTGTTTTACATGAGGGGGGTTTGCGTTAAAAAAAAAAAATCAAATTCACCACACACCTTAAAGCTTCAAAGACGATCCATGTAGGTACGATACCTTAGTAGCCAGGTTTCAGGGGGAAAAAAAGGAAAAGAAAAAAACCCCACTCTCTTTACTGTAAAGGGCCCCACTTGGAAGGAGTATGTTCTTTTTTTCTCTAAAATGTGAAATTAAACTTAGAAAGCTAAAAAACAGATGAGGACCTTAAAAATTCCCTTCTAGCATTATGTACTTCTTTTAAAATATGAGATGCTTTTCATTTTACAAGACTGGAATTCTCATTTTGGGCTTGGCACCCTAACACATGATTAATTCAGCCTCCGCCTTTCTGAGAGCTGACCGCATTCACTGGTCAAAGGGTTTAATCCTATTTAAAATGCAATCCAAACAAAATATTTTTAAATAAAAATAAAAACCCCTGATCGCCTGAAACTGTTCACCTTGGCCAAACTATCCCATTTTCCTGTGCTCTTGATGTGAATTTAAATATTTGCACCTAGGACAATGATGAAGCTAAGCTCTGGAGGAAAGCCAGAGGGAATCCACCTTCCCAGGGTGAAAAAATTCAGTGCCCAGCCCCAAAAGTGGCGCCCACAGATCACCCTCACTCATACAGTATTTTGGCAGAGACCACATCTTGTCTGTGCTTTGTAATCCTCTGTTGGCATCGGCAAAATGTAAAGTAGCAAAGGTAATAAAAATAAAAACTGTGTTTGAATGGACGTTTTTGTGAGATCTGTTGATTCAAAGATGTTAATCATTTTTTACCATGACTTGTCTATTTATAGCCCTTTGTCTCAAATTCTGACAAGCTTTTAGAACTAAGAAAAAGAGGCAGCATGCTATTTTAAAAAGGAATGAAAAAAAAACAAAAAACCAAGCTTTTCACTAATTCACCATGCCATTAGAATCCCGAATTTAAACTGCAGTTGTATTCAACTTAAATGAGATGTTTTCCAACCAGAAGAAACAGTAGGCAATTGTGGCTTTGCAACAATACAAGGCGGGAAGAAATGAAAGAAATATAAAGATTAAATGTGGCTGTTTCTTTCAACAGATGGTGACAGCACCATGGCAGTGTGTTGTTTTTTTAGTTGAAGAACGCACACATCCGTGATCAATCATCACTGATTAACTAATTCTATTACCCTCCCTTTTATCACGAGGGTTGGACCTTTATC
This sequence comes from Camelus ferus, assembly GCF_009834535.1. Lineage (NCBI taxonomy): Eukaryota > Metazoa > Chordata > Mammalia > Artiodactyla > Camelidae > Camelus > Camelus ferus. The sequence goes on from NC_045719.1 coordinate 10,603,200, forward strand.
TGTAAACACTATGGATAGTCACTATGCTCTTATTTTTCTAGAAGCATATTCCAGTACACACACAGTCGTGCAGTTCCAGGCTGCAAACAGAATTCTACATTATCATCCACCTTTAAGCACTACTGCTTTAAAAAAAATTTTTTTTTTTAAACAAAAGCAGTTGGTTTCCAACAGGCTGGATAATAAGTCTTTTGACCTGCATTCTTCTTTGACCCATTAAGGTCACCCCTGTGCTCGGGCACAGAGCTGACTTAGGAAATGCCTGCAAGTCCTACATTTCATCTCCTGCCCACTCAAAATAAAGCTTTCTTTAAATGTGTCTGTACGGGTCCCTGAAGGCCAAAGAGGGATCCCTGTAGTGGGCAATGGAGGGACAGAAGCTTCTGCCTTTATTAATGAATGCAGACCATTATGAGTCTGGCCGGCTCCTTCCCTGTTCCCAGAAGCATATACTGTACGTGACTTAAAATGCTAGAATATTGACACAAAGCGAGCCAGGCACCCCTAAGGAAAATTACTCCTTGGATATAATGTAGGCTCATAACAGCTATTAGAGTACAAAATAAAACCCTCCGGGATCAAACTGACATATACCGCATTCTACCTAGTCCTCAAACATTAGAAGAATTTCTTTGTGAAGGCACTCTCAAGGACAGCATTAAACTGACTTTTGTAGCAGTCTGCAACAGCTTTTTGGCTTAGAGCTTTTAGTACTAAATCTCTGGTTTGAATCAATATAAGTACTATATCTTCTACATTAATCAATACATTTGGTTCAATACATGTTCTATTAAATTATACTTTCTAATCAAGACTTTTACATTTCCACCCTCTCTCTTTTTTCATTCTCAACTTCTTTTTGCTAGTAAAACAGTTTTAAAAGTGTACACAGCTAACGAAGACAGGATACTTAGGGAAAAAAAATACAATGGCAAAAGGTAGACTTTAAACGTCTTAGTAACATTAACAGGATGTGAAAGCAATAAATTAACATTTTCAAAGTCCACACAATTACAAAAGTAATCACAGTTTAAAATTAATTAAAAGTGAATTGCTGCAGCTCTGGAAGAAACATTAGAATGTTCTGAAAATTAAAGTGAAGACCCAAATCATCCAAAATACCAACCAGACCCCGTTTTACCACCCCGGAGTTTCCACTGTCTACAAATTACATGCTTCTGGCTGGAGACATTTGGGGTAACTGTTTTCATGGGTCCTGCCTGGTAACATCAGGAACATGTATGCGGGCGTGTGCCTTTTGGTGAGATGTTATATTTTAATAAATATTCTTAAATGATAAATACATAATATTTCCCACAGAGCTTTGAGAATCTAAAAACCATATTTGTACCAGGGATTTTCATAACCAGGGAGGCTGACTCACAATTTTTTGGTAGAATTTACTAAAATGAGGTTCTACTCTTTTATTTTGATAAATAGCAATGGAATTTCCCAAATTGTCCTCATGTGCTTCTCCCCTCTCTTTAATGCCATGAATGTTGCATTTATGATCATGTTTGCACGGACAGAATCTCCCTTTTTATTTTTTCATATGGTAATGTCATCACCATGAACTTAGAGAGACACTGATGCATTTTCTTTTGACATTTAACAGTTCACATGGGCTTGGCCTGACATCTTGAAGCATTTTCTGGATGACACTAAGCTATATGAAAGCAAAAGGTGAAATGGCATCATCAGACGTGATCACAAAAATATAAGCTATGCAAGACAGAAAAGCACTATTGGGTTATTTAGTTTGTCCCTTTGCTGGACAAAAATTGTTCTATAAAGTTGACACTCTGGGCTAGTTTTAAATGGTTTTGGCAATGAAGCTTCCATCACACCTCCCACAGGAAGCGACTTCACATTCTAATAAGACCTCACCGAAGGACGTGTTGTTGCTGTTCTCTGGACATTCATGCCAAATAACCCTAGGAAAGGCTGAGCTGAGATAATCCTGAAGCATGTGGACTTGGGCACGGCCATGAGTCTACACTGAGATGCCTTGACCATGTATCCGTAGCATAAAGTTCCTCTGTCTCATCTTAAGTAACCACAGAGACAAGCCAGTAAGCTACTCCTTAGCCACACAAAATAGGTCAATCGCTTTGTTTCACAGAGGTCTACAGATAGATTCTAGAAGGCCAGTGGGACCAGGTTTCCCAGCCTCAGCGTGACTACAACATTGGGCCGGTCAGTTCTTCATTCAGCAGGGCTACGCGGTTGCACTGGAGGACGTCAGCAACTCCCCAGCCTCTGTCAACCAAATACTAGTGGCACCTTCCCAGCTGTGACAACCAGAAATCTCTAGAAATAATTGCCACATACCCCCGGTGGGGGAAAAATCATCCCTGGTTGAGGACCACTGCCTCACAGTGTTTTGAAAACACACTGAGCTTGCTAAGCCATGTGACTCAGTCTTCAGTCTCAGAGGTATCTCGCCCATCAAAATGGGAAAAAGAAGGCCAGCAAAAGGGACACAGGCGCACCGCATGGCGCTCCAGGGCGTGGCATTTAAAGTGCAGTGAACGGCGAGGCTGGGCATTTGTTAAGAAATCAAGGAAAAGATTCTTTGAGATATATAATAAATGGCATTGCTTCTGTGGAGAATTGAGTGTCTCCAAAAATGTCCACCCATTCAGCAGTTTACTAACAGCTTTCATGAACCATCAGTGAACAAAGGTGGTACATTTCAGTGGCAAATAATCAATGCTGCTTTAGGAATATTGACAATCTAGTAAAGTATAAAAGGGACCTAACTATGAAACTCTGGATATTCACATTTAGGGTATGGAAACAGCTATCCACTCTGAACAAAGCGCAGAGCTGCCATCCCTAACTTGCTGGTCTAGATTCAGCAGCAGGAGGCAGCTACCCCTGTAAGTGCTGCATCAGAGAACCAGAGAGATGCTTTCAGAGCTGGGAGGGTTATGGCAGCGCCCGTTCCAATATCTCATTTTATAGATGAGGAAGTTAAGTCCCCAGGGAGTGTAGGCCAACTTTCAAGCTCTTCGAGCTGCCCCGGGGGCTGAGCTGGCTTCGGGGCAGAAGCAGCTGCTGAGTGGTGCTGGTTTCTGGGTTCAGATCCCGGGACTGGGCTGGCTGCGGAGACGACATGCTCACTGGCAGGGTGCTCAGCAGCGACAGAGGACAGGTTGCACGGGCCACGGAGAAAGGGCGCCTCACCTCTGTGAGAGGCTGTGGGCTGAGTTCTCAGAGGAGTTAGTGCTCAGTGTCGGAGGAGGACGAGGAGAGAAGAGAGAGATGGTCTCCAGGCCAGGGGAGCAAGTCTGAGTTGGGCTGAGAGCCGCAGGGGCGGTGCCGGGTCACCTGTGGGGCTGCAGATCCACCAAGCTGGGCAGGGACGGGGGTTACTTCGAATGGAGCTGATTTTCACCATTTTACAACGTCCAGTGGAGCTGGGAAAGCCGACGGGGTGAACAGCATCTCAAGAGCACCCACCTAAGGAGCCTAGCCTTAGTCTAACGTGAGTCTTCAGAGCCTAGGCAAAGAGTAATTTTTAAAAGGATGCCATGTTCACATTGCTAATATAGAACAATTTCTAGTGTTTTGACCATTAAACATTTCAGAGAAGTAAAACAAGCCACTCTGGCCGACCAGCTTCAAAAGGACCAATCCTGCTGACGGGTCCCATGTGGGCAATGTTAACCGGGTAACAATTTCGTTTCTCATTACGAACTTAAAAGTGGTAGTAAAATTTCAGTTGCTAGCTGACCCCTATCTGTTTCGCATACAGGATAGGTTTGAAATTTCCCTTTTCTGGAACTGATAAGAATCCGTACTATCTACTACATTGAGAAAACAAAAAGTGCCAAATTGGAAGAATAATCTAAAAAGAGCGAAATGGACACTGGGAAAATATTTTAGAAGCATAAAGTTTATTTTTAAAAGAGAACAATGAATTGAGCTACCTGTCTACAGGCATGGAGCCAACAGAAAATTTAAGTCAAACTATAGAGAGCCAGCGAAAATGAAAAAGAGTCTGGAGCGTGAAGATTCTGCTCAGAGTCTAGAATTGCAGGATCCCAGCAAACTGTGGGACAGAAGGCTTTGCCAGGCAATACAGTCTAATAAGATATTCAGGGATTAAGTCAGTCCTTCACAGACAGATGTGTCCATGTGCCAGTTGTTGCTACACTTTAATTTTTCCCCTTGTAATGCTTAATTTATCACACTGGTGCTTTCTAAACTAGAGCATCTGTAAACAAGGTTAAGAATGACCTCCTTCCAATTTTACATCAGTGAACAGTGCCCCTTCTTCGTGCTCTAATTTTAAAGATACATAAATCTCTGGGAGGAAGGAAAAAGAAGCTTGGCTGATACTGAAATGTGTTCACCTTGGGCGAATACAAACTTCTCTGCCTGGCTCTGGGTGCACGGGACTGACTTGACGTTCAAGCCATACTCAGGCACCACCCCCCTCTTCCCAGTCAAACGCAATTAAACAAACTTCTACTAAATATTTAACAGCCTTGTGTAGTAATTAGCGGCAAATAATGGGAGCTTAAATGGATAACTGCTCAGAAATGTCCTCTTGCAAACATCACACATTTCCTGCTCCTCCCTTTTCTCTTAGATTTTGAATCCCGGAAGGTTTTTTGGTAAAGGATTTAGTTAGTGAAATTACCCATCGTCACAGTAGTCGGCCCAAGATCTTGCAGTCAAGTTGGGTTGTTTTTCCGCCAGCTGCAAGATTCCACTGGCCTTCCTTATTTAATGTCTGTTTTAAAAATCCATTGAAATTGAAAGTTATGTACCTAAAAGCTGTTGGAACAGGGCATTGATTTAAAAACTGACTGGCAGGCTTAGGATTTAAACTCTGGTCCACTAGATTCAAAAGGTCATCTGATTGGAATGGGAGAAGCACAAGGCATAGTAATTTATATTCAAAGGGTAACCTTTGTAGGGAGGAGGAGGAAGCAAGAACTCTTCCTGCTTTTCCACTCGATGTGGACAAGGGTTCCCTTCAGCCACCTCCCAATAATTATGAAAAATAGTTTATTGAACGGGGGCAAAAAGCAAAAGAAATGCCACTTCCTTATAGTGTAATATTTCTTTTATTAAAAACCCTGCCACACTCTCTAGGAGGTAAACTCACAGTAAGAGTAAGTCAACATGTTATAAATCATGAAGAGTAACAGAAAACCATCTCTCCCCATTGTAAGCAACCCAATGATTGTCTACTAGGGCGTTTGCTTTGTACATATACATACAAAGAATAGAGCTGTGAAAGGACAGTGTACCGATTTACAGAACTGACATAAACTGTGTAAGGATGAGTGTGTGTGCACATCCGTGCCTATGCGGGATGCTGGCGTGAGTGTGTGCTGTGGAGAGTGGGAGGAGTTACATATGTGCATGGTGCATGGGTTCTACAGGTAAAACCCTGCTGTTTGCCTTTGATCTGGGTGAGCTCATATTCCCACATGGAGAATGCATTTAGAAGGAGCCCCAAGTAGACCTTGTTTTAAATTCTAAGAAAGTCCTTTTAAAATGCAAGCCCAATTCTATTAGGGTGTCTCTTATTTTAAATTAAAAAAAAAAAAAATCCTGGTTTGGAAAGAGGAGAAACAATCCCGCACTCAAGCTTGGTGCTTTTTTTCTGGCTTGTTCTCTTTCCCTGCATGTTTTCATGTATTATAGAAGGTTCCAAATCTCTTATCTTTAACAATCTCCTGCCACCTCGTCCCCTGAAATCATCCCTGTTTATGAGCCAGTGCACACAGGCACCGAGAGAGGAAATCAGGAATGCTTAAGTGCGTCTCTGCTCCTACATGGAACTGTCATGGGTCTTCAGATATGCTTGCATTCCTTCTTGTCCCTCATCTCTTCTTGCCCCGGAATCTTTCAGGTCTTAAAATGGCAGAGCTGCCCCTACTCTCTGGCCAAGAAGAGCCTCTATTTGCTTCATAAACCCACGCATTAAACTCCTGTTCTCTTCCCATTTCCTGGGCATCTTTTCTGACGCTGCTTCTTGGTCTCTGTGGAACAGTTTCCTCACCCCTCATGGTGCACAGAGCTCCTAGACAGACAGCCCTGTAACTCCCCCACACAAGGATGTGCTGTAGCTATGGTGAGAGTAATCTATAACCCTCGCGTCCTTATATAATTTGCTACTCCAAGTTAATTTTAATTCATTACAATAAAGCAATATAATTAAAAAAATAACTCCTTCAAGTGAAGTATTTAACATGATCCTGGAAGAAAGACAGCTTCCGCTAACAGAGGGCCAGGCAGCAGGCCTGGCGCACGCTCATGCAAATTCAAAGGTGAGCCGTAAACAAGCCCGCGCACCAACTCCGCCACACGGAAGACCAGCGGCGGGAGGCCTCACTCTAATCAGTCCTCCAAGGAACCTGCCGTACAGAAGTGGCACTTACTCTAATTTAAAGCCCTCATGCTTGCTTCACTGTTGCAAAATTTATAAAAGAATAACTTCATTACACCGCCTGGCACTTCAAACATAAATGCAAACCAGCCACAACATAGAAGGAACTGGACAAGAGAAAGAGAAACACTCCCAGAGTTGTTAACTCAGACATTCAAACGCAGTCTGCGTTTGGGCGTGCTTCCCTTCCTGAGGACGGGGTTTGCCGCGGAACTTGCCTTCACCGAGGACTTCTGCCACACCGTCCCTTACTTCCTTCTATCACGAGGGCCTGCTGCTCCTATAAATCTGCTTAGTAACACTTAAAATCATCCTAAGCAAGGCACACCCCTCGCAAAAATACATCTGGCTGTACATAAATGAATGCTATTCAGTGTTCCTTTCCTGGTCTGCAGAAAAGATTGATTCTGAACACACCATGATTACAGTTGCCATATCCTTGGGTATATATTTCAGACTCACCTAAGTTGTTGAAAAATTAATGCAAAAACATTTTTTCCCCTCTTAACCTCAGTCCTCCAGAAAGCCAGCTATAAGAAGGGTTAAGTGGAAACATTCTGCTGAATTCATACACAGCAATGGAGAAAAGTTTGTGTCACATCCTGAAATACACACTTTTAAGGAAAATTCTTTTTTCGCCCCGAATCAAAGAAATGCTACAGTAAAATATCTTCAGGCTAGATTCCTAAGCTACAATGCAGTTTGTGTCAGAACACACATCATTTCATGCTGAACTGTCAGCATCCTTCTCCCAGTCGTTTGGTGGGGGAGTGCAATGAAAAGACAAACCTCGAAGCCTGTATAAAAACTCCAGACCTCCAAGAAAGCACGCGTCACACACCACTTGGGCTGTGCACCCACAGCCTCGGAGGCCCCAATAAGGGAGAACTCCTTTCCCATTCAGTGATTCTCATCACCCACGTCCAAACGTGTGCTAAGATGTTGCTTCAAAGAGAAGAGGGTAAGCAATCAAAAAGCTTGAAAATGGTCATCCGTGGATGGCTAATAGGTAATGACCTGAGGGTGAAACCTCAAGGTGGCTCTCTCCAAAGGCAAATACCAGAAGACTTTTTCCCAGAGGTCCTTGAGAATTGGAGAGAGGCATTCTTGCTGATGGTAAGAAGAGAGACCTATTATGGGATGTTTACGCCAGGCTGACTGGAGGACAGATTGACACAATAGCTGTGAACATTAAAGCCATCGCCACCAAGATGCAGTGTGACGCGTTTCATATTATTCCTAGGATAAACAAGTGCTGAAATTAACTCCCCATCATCTTTATAAATTGGTTTTAGAGTGCTGAAGGCTTTTTTACATGCACGTCATGCAATATGTCGGCGAAGGTAAGTTTGTATTATTTTTCCTCTCCATGAATAAAGCAGGGCTAATCAGATGGAATGAATGAGCTAATTCAATTACAGGCAGCCTTTATTATACAATAAAATATGGATTATTGATCTTGCAGAGCTGGCAATGCAGGATGCAAATTCAGTGAGCAAAACCCGCAGATTTGAGTGTGACTGTTTTTAATTCCTGCTGAAATCTACTAGAATGTTTCTCACTTTGGAAAAACCACCGAAAGAAAACACCGCTGACTAACGAGACCCAGGGCTTCACGAGGGGACAGAAGAAAGGTTAAGTCATGGGCTGGGAGCCGGAGAAGGCCCCCGTGGGGGTGTAATCCCTCGTCACACGCCCACAATGGAGGGAGGAGAAACCGGCCGCCTCTCCGGGCCCGTCGGTGGAGTGCGAGTGAAAACTTATTGGTAGACCGAAATGTACTTCACAGGCATCTTGCTGCAAATCCAATCAAGTCCTGGAGGAAGAATGAACGCATTGTTGTGGCTCTGCACTTGGGAGGAGGGCTTGTTTGAAATACAACGCTGGACTGTCCGAGCCAAACCCTTTTGTCTTTCATCTCTGAAACAAAAAAATGCCACAGTCAACCCTGGTGAGGAAGAAAGCGGCTCCGAACATGAGGTCACGTGGAGAGGGAAGCCCACTGCAGCAGATGCTGAAGGGAAAAAGAAGTGAGCTCTGAGAGCCAGTGTGTGTTTCCACACCTCGGGTCTGCCTCCCACTTCCCCTCATAAACCTGCCCCGAGACAGCGGCGCGCTGATGGCTACTTGTCCTCCGCTGCGCAGCGCAGGCCAGGCTGTCTCCTGGGTTCCTTGTGAGCTCCTCCCAGCCCCTCCCCGCAGAGCCAGCCCTCCTCCTTTCAACCGGGTTCCCATCTTCTCTACCGTTTTATGGGCCATGGCCGAGTGCCCCCCACGTGGCCACACAAACGAAAATCTGCTCTTTCTCCTCAATTTTTTTTTTCTTTAAAAAGCATAGAAATGGGTTCTGTGCTTTGGTAGGCATCCCTCCAAAGCGTAGGTAAGCTACGTCCATGTGGCCTGTTGTCGAAAAAGCCTCCAACGAAAGGGAGGAAGGCGGGATGCCTAACAATCCTGCACAAAGTTGCAGACTGTTCGGCTACAGTCCAGAAAATGAATCCAATTTTTCATTCTGTCATTATAAATATTTCATTGCAAATGGTACTGATTTTCTGCAACTGTGGTTAAGCAAAGGGCCTCTGTGTGAATATTTAAGAAAAAAAAAAAAAGGAGGAAGACAACGAAGAAGAAGGGAGGGGGTATGAAAGGTTAGCAACCAATTAATTTCTCACTTTAAATGTAAAAGATTCTGGGAGAAATTCAACGGTGATGTAGTGTATGACTCAAAGAAGAAGAAGAAAAAAAACATTTACTCTGCTCTTCTTCTGACAGTTTCTCATAAAATATCTGCAGTCCATCTATCTTTTAGTACTCCAGGCTCCTCTGGAGAGCAGAAAATGGTGGTTTAAAGCTCTCTTCAGTGCCAGTCTGCGGGAGATTGCTTTCCACAGGACCCCCGCTGATGGAGGCCTAGGGGAAGAGGCCCAGGAGTTATTCAATCAGCCCGAGACTCTGGGGCGGCTGGGGGTCCTTTGAGGGCTGATTAGAAAGCTGCCCTCCTGTTGCCTGCCTCGGAACAGAACGAAATGAGCAGCCTCTTGCTGAGCAGATTCTGCAAGAAGGAATTTCACCTGTCATGGAGTTTGTCAGAATTTCAGGATTTATCTTGGTGCAAAATTAATAAAATACCAACCAGGATTTCAGGCTGACTACTCAGCTGTGTCATCTCAAAGTGATCTTTCACCCAAGAAAACCTGGACTGTGAGCACAGCCCTTCCTGCCCTACTTTTCCTTCAGAGGGTGAGCCCGGCGAGGGGACTAATACCAGCCAGACGTCAGGATGAGATTCTGAACCAATTACACACAAGGCTGAATTACAGGGTGGGCGCTACTGTCTTAATGTGTGACCTCCCATCTCGCCGCTGCGGTTCTGAAAGCTCTCCGGAATCAGCCTGGGTCTGAGGCAGAAAAAGGCCATTTCTGCAGTTTATAACACAGGAGGTCCCCTGTGGCATCGCATCTGTTAAATTCATACACTGGTATTTCAGGCCTGGATTTGATTTATCTTTTCAAAAAGGAGGACTAACCATGGACGATGCTAAGAGCGCACATTGTGAAACACTACAAATTAATCTTAGGTCAGCTGCGCACCAGGGGCTGCAGTGTCATCTTTGGTTTGCACCCACATGGCCCCCATGGCCCATCACCCTCTGCGCTCCCAGCAGAGCAGGGGGTGGGGAGGGGGTGGGGGCACAGAGGGGCCAGGACAGGACGGGAACTAACCCTGCCGGCTCTGGGCTGCAGCGAGTTTGGCCACCTCTGCTCATCCCACTTCAGAAGGTGGCTCACACCACATGGATCACCACAGCTATTTTAAGTGGGTTCTGGAAAGCCCAGGGCTTGATCACTTTGAGCTGAGGCTTTGGGTATCCCTGAGGCAGTCGGCTCTGGTCCTCAGGGTGGGCGGCCTCACATCACAGAGGGGCCGGCGCGTGGGGACTGGGCTGGCGCTCACGCCACCGGCTGGCCCGGGTCCCCGGACAGAGTGGGCAAACATTTCTCAGATTCGACTCCAGACTCAGAACTCAGGTTCAGACCAGGATGAACTGGAATCAGAACGTCCACCTCGTGTTTCATCCCCGGCCTCCCACCACCCTCGGACCACCGGTGCCTCTTGCCAAGTGGTGATCGGCAGGGCCTCCTCGGCTCCCAGAGTCTGTGTCTGGTTTAAGGCAACTGCTGCTTTCCTGTCCATTTTCTAGAGGAGACATTTAACAACACGAACGCATTCCTTCCGGCTCTTCCCGTAGTGAAACGACCATCCCGTGTTGGAGAGCCACCTTTACAAAGCAGGAGCCCGACAACATTAATGCCAGGAGATCTCAGGAAAGAGTGAGGAACAGAGAGAGAGAGCGCGCGCGCGCGCGAGCTGGCGGGTGAAGGCACAGATGGTGGGCGGGGAGGCAGGGTGCTCACAGCAGGCTTCAGTGGAGATGCATTAACTCCACAGAGGGATGAGGGCTTCCCACCAGTCCTGTCATGAATTATAACTGAGTACGGGAGTGAGGTCTTCGTGCCTGGCTCTCAGCAAATAGACTGTTCTATTTTCCTGCACAATCACCTTTCACCCTTGCAAACTCCAAGCACAGCAAAGCACACTGCTGATATTTAACGGTATCACAGTAGCCTTTTATGTGTCTAGGAGGCACACAAACTTAGCAGATGTGCCCAGTGGTGTAAGTCAGATAATTATAAAATTAAGTTTTGGCAGTGTGAAAAAGGAAACCTTTTACGGGTGATTCGGGTTTCCAGCGAGAGATGGTTCTCTGCCAGCTGAGGGGCCTCATCAAAGCAAGAGGAGGCCACGAAAGGAAGCTGCCAGCCTCCCAGACACACTGGGTACGAGCGAAGCTTCCCTTTTGCAGACCTTCCCCTCCGCTGACAGGAAAGCAGCTCCTGCCCGTCAGTCCCCTCGCTCACTCACTCACTCAATGAAGTTATCAATGAAGGAGGCCTGTTATTTTAGGCAGTTTAAAATTTCACCACTTTGAAAGGACTCGTTTACCCTGCCTTTCACTCCCGTTTAAAGCCTCTGAGTTGCCGTTCTAAATGACAGCACCGCGAGCACTGCTTTTAAGCGCTATTCATCTCGCCTGCCACATCGCAGGCTCTTACAGAACACACTCTCTCCAACGAGGGGCACTCACTCCTTCATAGCTGCAGGGCAGAGCCTGCTACAAGCTGTAGATTCGCTGCAAATATAACAATAAAGGATACAAATGTGAATTCCTCTTAAAATACATGCTTGGCTCTGGAGCCGCCTTGCCTTAGCAAACTCGATCAAGACCAGCCCATCCATCTTTCTCCAAATGCACAGCAACAGCTCATTTCACGCGGCCGTCCAAGGGACTGCCACGTCGATGGCTCCGAAGATGCTGGAAGGAATTCTTTGCTCATTTCAGGGGATTTATAGTTGCAGCCCATGATTACCATCTCTCTCTAACTCTAATTGTCACAACAGTTGGAATATGGAAGTGGTGTTTTCCAACAGCCGGATCAAAGTTTGTAAACACAAAGGGTCTATTCTTGGCATCGAATCTCTGCTCATGGGAGGAAACGGATCCATGGACGCACCAAACATCTAAAACTGGAACACACATGGGACTTCTACATGCTTCCCTGGGATGCAGAATGTTATAGAAAAGTGGATGTCCAGATCTCGCCAAAGGATCTGACTACAGAGGTGCAGAGACAGAGCGCTGTCTTTATAGGACAATTGTGCTTGCAGTTTCTCGTTCCTAATGGAGGCAGATCTTCTGGTTCTGTGGCAGCAGGCTGTCTTGGCGACACAGAAGAAGGCAGGGCCAGCAAAGCCCAGCCAAAGCAGAATGTGGCAGAGGTGATGAACATTTCCAGGGGGTGGCGGGGGGGTGCAGCACTGGCCACAGTGCTCTTCGGTACACCCTAGCTGAATGCTCCATAAAGTCGCACTGATGGCAGCTCAGAGATGGCCATCTGTCGTCAACTCTGGGCCAGACAAAAAAATAATGTAATGGCAGATCGCTAACAACAGGGCTGTTGGAGGAGGGAATGAGTCCTAGAACGGGGAGGTGGTGCTTCATCTTTTAATAGCGAAACCAGCCATCGATATGAACATCAAGAAATTAATGGATGGAGAATTTTTAAAAACTGAGCTGGGGTGCTGTAGAAGCGATTCAGATGTAAATAAAGTGGGTTTAGCTTACTGCAAATACCTCTGTTGCCCTTCCTTCCTGTCATATTAACCACTTGATTCTTGAACATTAGACTAGCAGGACACATGGTGAAGCAATGAGGGCCAAATTTAGAAAAAGGTGCGCCCAGGTTGTGCCTCCAAGCGTGCCCACACAGATCAGGCATTTATTGGTACAAAACGGATAATTGAAAATGCATTTACTCATTTAGTCCAAATGGGTTCATTGTGACAATCATGCTTGTCTATCTTTCTATATGCTTGCTTAATTTCTATGCAGTTTTACTAAAACGCAAAATAAAGCTACCTCATCTTTAGATGCATTATGAATGCTATAAAACTTTAAATGCCCTTCTTTGCTCAAGAAAAACTCTAGCTTTTGTCACTGCTTAGATGATAGGAAGAGAGGAGAGGCGTAGGGAGGGAGGGAGAGAGAATGAGTAACAGTCAAACTGAGGTGAGCCGTGTCCTAATTCTTTGTCCTGTATGATTAACTTTCTGCCTTCAATGGAAAGGCCAATCAATCCTGATTGAATTATCCAATATTAACAGCTGAAAGTGATCAGAAGTAATGGTGAAAACATAGCACCAATCAATAAATCACTGCAAATGATTCGGTTCCTGGAGATCCGATCAAATAAAGGAGATAGATGAATTTAACAACTGAGCAAATTAAGTGGAAGTTGCTGTAGTACCAATTTACTTCAAAAGCCCCGAAGGCCCACAAAGCAGAGAAATGAGGCAGTGTAGAGACGGACCAGTTCCAGAACCACATGTTCACTTGACACAGCTTATTCCCTGTAGCCCCCTGAGTCTAGACGAGGTGTTTAGGGACTGCGATTTCGACCCCAAGAACAGGAGACACACAGAGGTCCAGTGGTTCAAAGAAAATGGAGCGCTAAGGTACCAGGCACCGACCACGCAGGAACAAACAGGACGTGCGCCCCCAACACCGCCTGTCCCTGCAAGTGACCCACTCAGAAGCTGGCCATGGGCGGGCCAAGACATGGGGGTGGGCAAATCTTTCCACCCCAGGGGTCCCAAAGGGAGACCACTTGATAAGAGGCAAGGCAGGACGGGGTTCTGAGTCTTACAGTTGGAGTGGGGATAAGGAAAGACATTTCAAGGTCTTCAAAGAGCTTTAAAGGCACTTCCCATAGATGTGCTGTGAGCCGTGAGACCCACTCCGCCATGCCTCTCGTTTGCAAAAGAGAATTTCAGCCTGACTCAGAGAAAAATATGACAATGAAATAAACTAAAACAAACCTTTCCCCACCCTGCCCCCGGCCCCACCTTGCCTTACATGGAGGGGCACAAGAAAACTTTTTCTTTGGGCCACTCATTCTTAATTTGAGAGGGGGTGGGGAGAAGGGTCAGGTTGTTGTGAAATACATTTCTGAAAGCAAATATAAATGTTTAGTTTTATAGTTATATGCTAAAAAGAACAAAACAAACAAACAAAAATGGCCCAATGGAGAAACAAAACAGAAGCTCAAGACTCTTTAATCCCTTGAAAAAGATACGTGTTTAAAAATTGGAATTTTTATCTGGAAACCAATTAATATGAAACTACGGCAAGGTATGGTTAATTGGCAAATGATTCCAGTGAACTAGAACAGAGAACTAAGGAAACTTCTGACCTGTCTGGGCCTGCCCATCGCCGGCTTCCTGAGGTCAGCTTCCTGAGGTCGGTGTCAGGGAGCAGGAGAGGGTCCGGGAACCAGAGTTCACCCAGTGCCTCTTCTGTTCCACACTCTGCTCAGTATTGGCTCAAGATCGGTTACTCGAATGCACTCTTGTCAGGACCCTGGGAGTTGGGCACGATGCTTTGTTATCTCCTATGTGCCCATTTTACAGATGGTAAAATGGAGGCTTGGAGTTAATCACTCATAAGCGGCAATGCCCAGAATCAAACTCTAGTGACTGTTCTCTGCATCCCATGCCCCTTCCCTTGTACTAAGTCACCTTCGGAGAAATCAAAGCAAAACAAAATGAACAAAGTCCATAAAAACTATTTTTAAAACCCCATTCACTATCTGAGATTTTATGGATGGCTAAGCGTCCCACATCCATGGATATCAGAATCAGATCTCTCCATCCTTCAAAACCAGCCTGAATGCTCCCTCATGATGGCTTTCTCGATTCGCCCAGCTAGAGAATAGACATCGTCTCTTGGAATACTTAGAAAAATCCATTACCTACTGCCTCATGTGATAGTTCATCATATGCAAACCTTAACTTTTTGAGTAGACTGTAAATATATATTTCTAGTTATTTTTGATATGTCAGAGAGAATTCGGAACTACAGTGAATTTTAAAAGGGAATGATATTATATTTTTATGAATCTTTTAAATTAATAAACATATCTTCTAATCTAATAATGGCACAGGGATAACAGCAGTCTATTGTGTGGCATTTGTGACTTGTGCATTGACAAAGACCCTTAAACGCCGCATCGTGCATTACTTGATACTTTGAGGCACGAGTTTGTGTAACCATTATTAAAAGGCTAGTTTAGGTAAGTAGCTTAGTTATTAGTGAGGGAGCCAGTCCGCCATGCGGCAGCCACATCTCAGAGCCGCAGTGTTGCCCTGTACCTCCCATCCCATGTGCTGTAATTCATTGCTCTTTCTGGAATATGAGCATAAAACTTGAGTAACAGTTAAGCTGTGGTGTGAAAAACATGCCTCAACATCAGGCTGATTTGGTGGGAAAGTGATCTGAGAAGAAAACCAAATAGCCGTGGAGAAAATTACATATTTAAACTTCAGTGACTTCTGAAAGTCTTGGTGTACCCCTCCGAATGTCAAATCACGACTCTGTTTTGTATGTGAAAAGTACTGCATCCATGAATTAACCGAGGGAAGGCCAAGTGTCAAAATGATCTTGACTCACAAGGAACTGAAATGCCAAGATCTCAGAGCCTTGGGTGCCTCCAGGCCTGTTCCCTCTCTTCCCACTGCTGGAATTCCCTCTATTCAATGCATAACATGATGCCTGAGGGAACTTTCTAGGGGACACACTGGAAGAGGGTGATTTGATCACTGCCATCGAAGTGCTGTTTTTCTAGAAGCACCAATTAAACAGTAATTACTGTCTTGAAAGAAAGTGGCCTATTCAACAGAATTTTTACAAACACACCATTTGCCCACACCTGTATAAACCACTTTGGATACAAATATGCATTGTAGGATATTATTCTTGGACCACACTCTCCTCCTCTCAAAGCAGCTTCCTTCAGCTCTGCAGAAAACATTTTGAGGTCTATTAGGAAAACATGTGAAACATTCAACATATTCATTCACTTTTAAAATAACAAAATGTTCATTTAGTTCAAATAATGCACTTTTATTCCAAAGCACATCTTCCCTCCCAGTGTGCTAGTTGGCCTTTGAAGTATATTGGGATTCCTTGTAAGAACGGGGGGAAAACTCTATCAAAAGTAAAAGATGATATCCTGCCAAGAGTTAGACACACACACCTCTGGAGTGGCATTTAGAGCTTTTGGTCAGGAAGGTTTAGAAGTCCTGTGAAGACAACAGCTTCCACACTGAGAAGTCCTAGATGGAGTGTCCACAGAACAAGGTTTCATCTTGCTTAATTCTAAGAGGAATTGTGGTCAGTGATGTCAAAGGATGACACCCAAGTCTTTGATTTCCTGAAGATGCACAGTGTGGAATTATCTGAATTATAACAGGTATTAGAGTCGGTATTAATGAAAATAACACACCTCTGTGTGTGTGTGTGTGTGTGTGTGTGTGTAATTTTATACCCAGCAAAGCACTTCTATACTCAGAAAGATGTTTATGTGTCTTTAACTGAGTATAGACAGTGAAAGGAACGTTAATTACTTACTGTGGTCATGAAATCACTTGTGCACCTTTCAAAGAGACAACATAGTGATGTTCCTTGCTCCTTCTGGATGCTCACCCTAAACTCACCCTATTTTTCTCACTCTGATATTAAGAGCCAAAAATATTATATGCTTTCAAACCTCCAATCTCAAGTTCTTGGGCCTTTGGTTTATAAAATGCCTCTTGTGAAAAGTCCTTCTTTCTGAACTTCAGTGGCATTAAAAATGTGGATAAGTTTAAGGGTTATAACATGGGTCAGTTTAACAGTTTGCATTTATTTTAAACACCAAGGCATGGGCCGCAGTGGGCTGGTAAAATGGCTTCATTTTTCTATTCTGCTCTCTTATTATTTTGGTTACGAATCTTATTTTATATTGTTACCTTAATTTCAATTGCTTCCCCCCCTCATTCTAGAAATTAACAAAACAGAATTATTATTATTGTTTTTTGTATACTTGCCACGACCCCTTTCTATGCAGAAGTCAAATAAATCAACACTTAAAAATTACATCAGTGCCTTCCTCTAAGCACAGGTGTAAAGGTAATTTGGGTAATGAAAGCAAATGCACGGGACTGCGAACTCCGAGATTTAAATCATGAAAATCAAAAAGCTCTCAAAACTAGAAGAAGTAAAGTTAACTCTGACCCATTCTTCTTACTGTATTGGAACTAAAAGCCACTGTTACTGCTGGGGATTTTAGAAAACAGGCCTAGATGGATATTTCAATGACGGTGGCTATTAGCTTTGTAATAATCATCACATATTAACTATAAATACTGTTTTTATCAAAGGAATGATGTTCACATTGGGCCTGAGAATTCACATCAAGGCCAAATATGTATGATTCTGGGTCGCGGAAATGGAAAAATCAGGCGTACAGCTTCGGATTATGAAAGAAATTGTATTTTGGTCTGGATCACAATTTGAATGAATGAGTCAGAAATGTTTTGAGAGACATTTGGCCTCATAAGGTCTTACAGACTCAAAGAGTTGTGTGCTCTGTACTATATCTTCTATACCAGCGGTTCTCAAAGTGAGGCTTGGGGACCTCTAGGGGTCTCTAGATCCTTTCAGGGAGTCTGTTAGGTCAGCACTATTTTCATAATGACATTAAGACACCGTTTGCCTTCTACACCCTCATTATCTCATGAGATGAGCCTACAGTGGCGTTTTCTAGAGGTTACGGGACGTGCGAAGGTACTGTTTCTCAGACAGTTAATAGAATCGCAAGCTTGTGTATTCCCGCATTTAAAATGTTTCTCAGTTTCGATTTCTAATATGGAAAATAAATATCAGTAGATAACCCACATAAATCAAAGCTCTTTGTGGTCCTCAGTAAGTTTTACATGTAAAGGCATTCTGAGATCAAAGAGGTGAGAACCACAGTCTATACTAACGGTAGGAAAGCGCGACTTCTGTATGTTCCATGAAACCCAAAATACATCGCAAAAGAAACCTGGAGTCCTGAAGGGTGAGTTTAACCGCTTAGTTTCGTCTGCTCGCAGTGGGCCTCAGGCCACCACCGCCACAGTGCGGCGTTCTTTCAGTGAAAGACACCAAAGTTGCCACCAGCTCAGTAGCATTAGAATCTACTAATACAGTACAAAAGTGAATTTGTTGCAAACTTTTTTAAAGAACATTAGATAGAAGCCAGTCTCTTCAGAATCTCTACAACTTTGATTTTAAGCTATGATGAATTCTGCTTCACAGCTTACATACTAGTTACCAGCATCATTTAGGTGCGCCGGCCAAATCCTCTACACTCTTAACGACCCAAATAACTTATTTTTCCACACCTACTGGAAAAAAACGCTATATTTTTTAACAGAAATTTAGGTTATTTTAATAAAACACACTTTCAAACATTAGTCTAACTCAGTCTATCTTCTGATTTAATTCACAAACAGATGTGACAGAGCAGAATTCTTTTTAGAAGTGATAAAAAGTAATATAGCAATTTTAACTTTGGTGCATTGACATATTATAACATAAATTAAATGGAATTACCCATTTCTTCATATATTTTTTATTTTACTTCCTTAATTTGCTATTTGTTCACTGATAGGATGACAATGGAGATGATAAACTGTAAACTCCTTATTTTGAAACATAATTCACACAAGTACGGTCTCCCCAGAGCCCGAGGAGGCACAAAGCTGTCCCAAGGTCCTCAGTGTGGGTGGGGAGATGAAAGGGTAGGTGGGGCTCTGGGTCCCTTAGTCCTGCCTCAACCAGATCCATCACATCAGAGCCTCTTCTGGCTGTTTCAGGGTTTCAATGCCAAAGAAAAAGAAATCACCCCTGACCCATTTTAGTCCAAATAACTTTACTGTTAATAATGATGCTCATGATAATGAAATAATTTTGAATTCCAGTCCATTCTCCTCCAAGGGTACCAACAAGATTGAACAAAAACATGTTACTCTTACATCACTTCATCAGAAAAATGAAGATACATATTAGACCCATTTTTCAGATGAAATAATGGGGAAAAAAAGTTATTTTCCTTTTAAAATAAATGACATTTCTGGGGTAGGATCCAGGTCTCTGACTCATACCAGTCTATTGCTAAGAATAATCAAAACAACCAAAGATTTACACTGTATGTAGAGTGTACACCTTATATTCAGACCTGTTATTTCATTTTTACCTAACCACAGCCCTGTAAGTGGTACATTTGTCTACCATTTCTTCACATTTGAAGTTCAGAAACATCATGGATCCAGTGCCCAGTCACACATCTAGCAAGCAGGGCACTCAAGGCTAACGCCAATGTCTTTGGGTCCAAAATTCGCAACTATAAGGCTGTCACTAAGTGACAATCATTCTATTCCGCTAAGTGGAATAAACATATCAGACAAGAGTATAGCTTCTTTCTTCTCTTCCCTTCTCCCTTCCAATTTTAAGCCCCTCAGGACAACAATAACCTGGACGTCCATCCAGCTTGGAGCCCGTTGGGAACAGAGCATGAATAAAACAGGATTTGGGAGAACGGGCCATGACAAGTGAGGTGAATGATCCCACAGTCCAATAAACCTGACCCCTAAGTCTATCACACTGGGTCAGAAGGTCCAATTATAGGTCTGTTCTAGTTCTTTTTATGATTGACAGCAGCCAGAGGCAAAATTACTTTGGTGTCTGTTAATCCAGCCTCTAATTTTCCCTTTGCCCCAGTCCACACAAAGCATCGTGGTGGCCCAGGGTGAGCGATACTGTGAATCCAGATTTAAAATGCCCTTGTTTCCTATAAGAAGAGCAACCGCGTTCGACTCCAGCCCTCCTCGTGGGAACGTTACCTGTAGCTCTGTTTGGAAGAAGAACTTCTGTGGACACTGTGTGCAGTCATAGATCTTGTCTTCTTGTCCGTGGGCAGAAAAGATATGCTGCTGCAACTTGTTGGCTTGAACAAACACTGAAATGGTAAAGGAAGAGCGAACTCAGGGTTATTTTCTTTCCGAAATGCCCTCGGACTCCTCGTGAACAGCTGCAGATGGAGCGGAAGGAACGGCACGCCTCCTGGGTGTGACCGCTGCTGGGGACCTGGCGGAGCCGGGTCACTGGCGCTCAGGGCCGGGTCTCCGGCTTTTGTTAAGATGCGCTCTACCGAGCACCTGATTCAACCTAAACAGCTCCAAAGTAAAGGTTTTTTGAGGCCCTGCTCACTATAAATCTTTTAAAACTAAAGCTGAAAACTGTCAAATGCACGGCACTCTCTAAACAGAAATGACACTTACTTCTCAGCAACCCACAGGTTAAGAAATCATAGTTGCCCAAACCCTGTTTATTGTGTTTGCCTAAAGTTATAGCCAGCAAACAGCTCTCTATTTAAATGTGTTAATGCTAAAAATTATATCCCACAGCTACTCTGGGGCACTGTCTCTAAATGTGAAACAGAACGGCAGGTAAATTCTCTTTGGATACTTTAAGATCAACTCAGCCTACACACTGAATGCAAGGGTTTCAATAATATAAACATGTTCAATTTTAATGACTACAAAACAAGGCCCTAAGACTGTGTAACAGTTTACCTAGGAGACATACTATTAATAATTAAATTGTATATGCCAGAGGCAGTGTTTGGGTTGGCAGAACTGACTTCTGATGGATGCCTGGTGCACTGTGACCTAAAAAAGTTTGCATCTACAATATTAATCTGTATAGGCAGAGAAAGGGTTTATTAAAGATGCTGGCATTTGACTTTGACTCTAATCATTAAAATTATTCTAATTGCCAGCCAACCTAAAATATCAGAATATTGTTCTTGTGAGTCATACATTTTAATCGTATTTCTCATTACCTTAAAAAGCCACTCAGATTTCCTCTTCCACCTAACATGCTTTATATTGGAAGGGATTTTGTTTGTTTGTTTGTTTAACTGTTATTTCTAAAATTACTTCAAGACACACTAAAACAAGTCAGGTCTGTCAGCACAGAAAATGCAGGCTGTTCATGATTAATGCATTTTTGTCTCTTACCTACACTGACCAAAAGGATTGGGGTTTTATACTGATTTGCAACAAATCTCCATCTAATTTAGCGTATTTTATGAGGCTCCTGGCCACAACGTGAAAGGACTGTTTTATTAGGGGTCTTAATCATGAGGCGATCCATGACCCAGGCTGCCTTATGAAGACTTACTGCGAGCTTTTATAAAGAACCCAGTCTCCTGACTCACTGTATCTTAGGATAAATAGTACGCTATGATAAAAACATAACAATATATTTTTTTAACTACAAATTTGGAAGAATCAAAAAGGAGTCCTAAAAGAAGGAGTGGCTGATGGGATTATTGAATGAAGGAGCCTCACAGGCAAACGGTAAAGGCAGAGCATCAACATACTTGGGAACTACTTGTGCTACGTGTGCAGCGGACACCTCCTCTCTTTTTGTTACAGGACAGAAATCCACAGGCTGAATGCAGTGAAGGCTAATAACCAATGCTGTGGAATTTGGCTCTGCAAACCAAGAAGTCAATCTTGAGAGGAGGATATATTTTTGTTTTGTTTCGCTTTGCTTTTTCTGACAAGTAAGAAGGAAACATATACTTGAGGGGTTTGACCAACAAGTCTAAGACACAGGCAATGTGATCACAAAGGATTTTCCAAAATAACTTTGTCATTGTTGCAGAAGCAGCAGAAACATGTGTGATCATATTTCAACCCCATGGGATTCAAACTGTAGTTCTGATTTGCTTTTTTTTTTTTTTTTTGCTGCTGAAAACTAAAATGCTGCACCCTCTAACAAGAGTTTCTTCTTAACAGTGTAAATTTATGTCAACCTCTACTTTAAAAATCCAGTGTCATCAGAAGTGAAGGTCTCCTCTCATCTGTTCATCTAATCTGTTTTCTAGTTCAAAGGATTCGGGGGAAGGTTTTAATAATGTCTTTATATTTTGTATGGGGAATGTTATAACTCTGCATGCTTAAATCACGGGCGTGTGTTGACAACACGGCTGTACTTTTAGTCCAGGGTCTATGATGGAAAAGCAGACTTCGCCTTGGTAACCTTTTAACATCGAGAGGAGAACAGTGAACGAAACACGGATGTCGTTTTGCAAATGGAAAAGTGCAGACTTCTGAGAAAACCTGAAATGCCATTTGTTCATCCTGACAGTTAACCTTCCTGACCTTTTGAGCCTGTGAAGTAGGCTGCAATCAATAATGCTAATCAGCAGAAATCAAACATCTTCTCCCCAAACTGAAGTCAGATGAGGGAAAGGCCATAGCAGTGGGAAGGATGTCTTGGTGGGACAGACATGATGTGGCCCAGAAAGTCTCCAGAGTCTTCCTGAAATAAACTTCCTACCTGTAAAGCAGACGGGACACTTGAAGGTGCCGCCCATCCCTTCGAAGCTGTGCTCGATCAGGTGACACTGGAGTTTGGCAGGGGAGTCGAAGGTCTGGCTGCAGAGCTTGCATTCATGGTTCAGTCCTTCATCTGTGAAGGCAAACACGTGAGGAGAAAGCTGAAACCCTTACATCGTGGACAGACCCAGAGTTAACTATCATTGCAGACAGTAAACTTTTTCCAGCCCCAAATATAAATGTGAAGTAGTAGATGTGGTTTCTGGTTATTTCACATTATTTATGAGTTTGTATCAACTGAAAACATTTCTGGAATTTAAAATCCAACCATAATCACAATGCAGGTTTTATCTTGGGGTAATGCATTTTATTAAGTTTTTAAAATATAATTGATAGACCAATAGTGAGGCATCCCCTTGTCTCTAACTAGCAAGATTTTATGGGCTGTGTATTTCCAAAGCCCTAAAATAAAGGACCCATAGAAAAATAAGCAGCTTCTTCCCTGGGCTGCTCCTCGGGTTTGTCTAGAAGGTTCTAGAGGCTTCTATTTCTAGCCTAATGTTTTCTCATTGATCCAGACTTTCTTTTTCTACTTCCAAGATATTCTGGCAATTCTGAAACATTACTAATGCTTACAGTATCCTAAGAATGCTGTTTTTTTCCTTCCCATCCCCCATATCTTCTCAGATCATTGCTCCTTTTACTTTGTAAGACAGTTTCAATTTTACCCCCAGATCTAGACTCTGCCTTTCTCCAAAAGCACTTTCACGAGCTCCAGGCTTACTTTTGACTAGTCTTGGGTTTTTCTCTGATATTTTAGGAATAAGATGGTAGGAAAATATTTTGGTGTAATAATGATTGCTATATAAAATGAAGAGTGTGTGTTATAGACGGAAACCATTATTTTTATGTTTTTTCTACATGAAAATGTTTACGAAATTACAAACTTAAGGATTATTCTAACTGGTTTCAATTATAAGAAATGAAAGCCAGTAGCACTAGAATGAACAACCTAACACTTCGTTGGTGCTTACTGTGTTCCAGACGCTGTTGTTGTAAGTGCTCACAGATACGAATTCATTTAATTTAACAACAACTATTGTTACTCCCATTTTACAGATAAGAAAAATGAGGCCCACAGAGTTGAAGTGACTTCGCTCTGAGTCACAGGAGCAATACTTGGTGGAACCAGAACTTAAACCCAGGCAGCCTGGGCTGAGGGGCCATGATCTTGGCAGATACGCCACAGTAATACACCAGCTATTCCCAAGACTCTCATTAGGAAAAGTAAAGGGTAAGACGTTGCAACTTAGCCTGAAATGTTATCAAGTTATACTTTTATCTTCTCTTATCTGCAATGAGTAAAAATGCTACTAAGGGAAATTTGTGTCCGATATTCTGGGTCTAGGGAATAAAAGAAATAGTCACACCATGGGGGTGGCGAGTCTATACTCCAAAGTTATTTGTTTTTATTCAACACAGCATGCATGGAGAAGTCCTTCACCAGTTGATATGACTGGCAACACAAAGGCCCAATTACAAAGTGAATTATTATTAGCCAACTAGGAGTGAAATCACTCTATTTGTATTCCTAATCTTTCTTCTCACACAAGTATGAGTCTTTAGAAGCAGAGGACTGGAATTTGTAAAAAAGAGAAGCAAAGCACTAATTAAGCCACCCAGTACTGTCTGCATTTCACAGGAGATAAAAACCTGCTCTGTATTTGGGTGGCACAGTAAATTCCTTGATTATAATCATGTAAGAAGGAGTTTAATTGTGCACACTGACACGACGAGGGGCTATACAGAAAGCTTTAGGGATTATATAAGATCAAGCGGTTTTCATCTGTGCCTTTCTCTCTCTTTCTTAATCCTAAAGGCACCAACATTTCCCCAAATTTTGGATATTAAGTAATATAAGAAACACTAGTATTGTAGGGAATTGGGTTGGAAAGCTAATCATCAAAGATACTTGCCAAGTTTAAATGTCTTTTGTTTCCTCAGTGCTGTATTCCTTTAGTGTGGTAGTAAGAAGGTGACTAAGAGCGCTAACTTCATCTTTAAATTATGTTTTCTGCCCAAGAAGCGAGACGTGGTCTGTGGGTGTGAGAAGGTATACCCATTTATTTCAGAATTCTTAAACTCGCGATATTTGCCTGGTGAGTTTTCTTGGGGCTAATGAAACAGCTTGACTGGTACATGAGCGTAATGTAAATTATGCCAAGTAAGGATGGTCGTTAATGTGACATTGCCTTTCTCGACTAGGAGTATTTTGTTTGGAAAAATAATAGAAGGGACAATAAATAAGACACATGCATATGAGCACAAGAAGAATGTCCCCATCGATTTTTATTTATTTCCTGTCCAAAGAACAGGGAAGTTCCATCACAAAATGTTAAGCAATCCAAATTTAGTCCAGTGAATTCACAAAAAGGTGACACACACTCATAATGTATTTACGCAGTAGTAGTGCAGACGGATTTTTCATGAATTCCACCCTTTGTGAGGGCACTGACGGCGGTGATCATGGCATTCCACATTTTCAGAGCTCTTTCTAGTTTAAAAGTGCAGTGTAATGTTGAAAAAAACAAGTTGGAAGTTCTACCTGCCTTTTATTTCTAAGTTGCAGTGGAGGTTTTTTCCAACAAATAATTTGTCCTAGTTACTGGAGTAGGATAGAAACCCTAGCTGGATGATTACCCATCAAGTAACAGACAAGCAGAGCCAAGATGCTCCAACCTAGACATGAATGAACCCACCCACATCTCTCGCATTAACTTCGCTGCTCATCCCCCCATGTTCACACTTGCCCACCACCACAGGGTCAAATGATGACGAATGAGAGGGATGGGGGACCCAAAACAGTTTTACAACTGGTTAATACAATTCACTTCGTCCCTTTTTTTTTTTTCATTGAAGAAGAGGGGTAGAGAATCATGGCAAACTAATAAAAACTTATTTATAATAAGAATTTCAGAAGTTTGTCCTCAGTCTTGGTTTAACTCGGATAGCATTCATTCTATACTTGAATAGTGTGGTTCAGGGCAGTGTCTTAATTTTCAAAGAATTTTGAAAACACCCTTAGTCCCTGGGGGAGCCAGCTGAGTTCAGCCCTGTTTCCTTCCAAAACTGAGCTTCTCTCCTTCCCGTTTGGTGGAAGGTCAAGAATAGTGCAGAGTAACCATCTATGTGCATGAGGTGGCGCTATCAACACCTCCAGTTTCTGGTCAATTTAAACCTTAGACTCAAGGACTTCGCCTACAAAGCCACAACTTTCACCTTGTTTCCTAAAGGTGCCAAAAGCTTAAAAAATTCAATCAAAGTAACCATTACTACTCTCCAGAAAGGTAGCAGCTGACAGTAATTGGTTAATACAGTCTGACTCATTTATTAACAAGAGATTCTGAGTCAACTGATTTAATAACCATTACAATATTCCATTAAGAATGTAACAGGCTAGTGCAGCCCTACTTTTTATTAAGAGTTATAGGTGGCATCTACGGATGAAACTTCTAGATTTTTCTTCTTCTCTTTTGCTTCTCTATATTCTTCAGATTTTCTACAATAAGCATGATTTGCCTTTATAGGTTACTTTGAAAATTAAAGAATAGAAAACCACTACACCTTTTCTATACCTTATTAATAAAGATTGATTACAGCACTTATATTTTGGGTGCCAAAAAGTAAGACAGAAAATGAGCAATATTATGGAGTATAGAAAAACTGATTCTGAACATTAGACTGAAAAGTATTCTGGCCAAATGCATGTGAAAGCAGAAATTAGCACAGGGAAAGGGAGAGAGAAACATCACAGTGCATATTAATCAATTCAATGAGAAGAATATGCGGCTTTCAGTTTAAACCTGTATCCTTCCAGAACAAACAGAAACCCCCTCTCTCTCGTATACCAGAGCAGGGGAGCACGCACATGGCCAGCACCGGGGTCCAGTGTCAGGAAAGGCAAGAGGGAAGCTCTTACCGCTGAGAACGTCTTGGCAGCCAGCGACTTCCTGTCCTGGTCAGCCACTTTAAAGCATGATCAGCAATGGCTTGGGTATAATTGAGAAATAATTTCACGTGTATGTCAATTTCAGCTAAAATAATTATTTCATTTGTTAATCTTCATTTAAGTGTGAACATAAATGTAAACAGGAATCAAATCTACATAGAAGAGACTGATGCTAACGTAAATATTTACTCCAATATTAAATGTTTCAAAGGGAAGAGTCTGAATACATAATTGCAATACAACCTCATTGCCTTAGTAGGGAACGTGAGAACCATTTGCTACAATCAGGTGCTAGAAGAACAAAATCTGTTTGTCTAAGGCCAGTTCAAGGGGGAATGATTATTTCTGTCTCTCCAATTTATAAAACCTTGATGAACACAACTATCAATCAGCCAGTTTTGTAACTGAAAAAAGTAATTGTTACCATTTGGGTGCCCAAACACAACCCACGTTCTAAGCTCCAACATGGCAACTGTTAACTGAATACAAGACACTGACATTTCACTATAAGCTTTAAACAAGAGAAACCCTTTAAGCAGCCTCCAGACTGTGTCCCATGTTTATACTCCTTTTCCTTCAATAAAAACAAAAACCTTGAGCAGCTACAAGCAAATGTTCAGTGGTTGACTTACATGCAGCTGTTATCCCAGGAATCACTGGGGGACCCCTAATATCGTCTGATCAACACTGCAGCCATTACTGAGGACCAATTTGTAACAGTTTATAAGTAGAACTCCTTCTCTCATTTACCCTGGAGACTGGCCAGAAGGTTCCTCCAGCTCCTTCCACTGCATAAATCTATAGGCTAAAGTCCAAAGATATAAACCTCTCCTGGTGCATCATCACGTGGCAGGGGCCAGACTTAAAAGCTCTGATGTGAGTGAGAGTAAACTCTGCCCTCGGAATCCAAGCAGAGGAATCCAATGCCCTGCAGTTGTAATTTTTCCAGTTCGAATGTGTGTACCACTATATCCTTATATATATTTTTAAATCCAAGGAAACTATGCCCTAAACCAATTCCCAACCCCCAACCCTTTACTTCGCTTCTCCTCTTCCCTGAGTTAATTTCCAAGCACACATTTATAAGCTAGGGGTCTGAGGAGTAACAAAGAAAAGCCGCATATGACAAAACTCACCCCTCGGCTACGCTGGCTCACCCTAGAAACTAGGAGTAGAAAAATAGGCAGACTGTACTGTAATTTGCCATGCACACAGCATCACATCTTTCTAGGTCCATAGCGCTCGGGTCACCATAATTTGTTGCGTTCTATGCGGCACATATTTCACAACTGTAATGTAAACACACCGAGGTGCTGATTTGGCAATGGAGAATATTACTCAGCCCTCCAAGTCTGCCGGTAGATTAGTCATTAAGCCCCCAAAGTAAAAAAAAAAAAAAAAAAAAAAGCAGCATTGGCGAGTACTGAACACCGTGTGAACCTTCTCCTTACACGAGCTGAAAAGTTCTGCCCTATCCTTTTCCACAGTGCGACGTGAAAATGAATGTTGCCTGAAGACTGACAGAGCACCTTCTTGGATTTTGCTCACTGGCAATATGGGAAAGTCTGGCACTGTCAGTATTTCTGTGCCACACAGGAGAGGGGTATGAGGTTACAAGCATGAGACTCCCATTAAGAGACAAAGGGCACTGGGAATTCTAAGAGTCAGTGAGCACCAGGCACCTCAGCTTTGACTATCCACGCACAAGGTGCCTAACCCTTGGGCATGTCAAGGAAAGCAAAATGATAAACAGCCCACGTATCTCAGCCAGAATCTTACTTCAAGGAGACCTACAGGGTGCAGGTCTGCACTGAACTCAGTTACTACCTGCTTCTGGCCAATGGTCTAAAGGCTAGGATGCTTTTGGACTTTATAAGCAGAGCCACTGACACTGACACGGTTATTTCCTGTCTTGAACTTCTCATTATCAGCAGGGCTGGAGCAGGAAATGATTCAGCTGGGGTAGGCTGCATTGTACCCAGCAGATTTTAAAGAGCCCAGGGGCTGCCTAGAGCCCCATAAACACCAGCAGCTTGGAAACTAGCAGGAGGTCCAGGTGGGCTGGGATGGGAGAGGCAGGCAGTGGGATTTTAGATGCTCTGAGATGCAATATCGTCCAATTCCTTGGCTATTATTATCAGTTGTGGGGAACGGCTATTAGAATATTCTGTTGTAGGAGAAAACACTGGAATGCTGTTCAAATAGTACACAATAAAACAAACAACCCACTAAAAAGGTGGCTTCCTTCCACCTGTGGGGACTTAGTAGCGATACTTTGGCCCAAGTTTGGAATTAGGGCTGAGAACACAGACTAAACACGCCTTTCAGACCTGAGCTACAGGGACGTAGGCACCCTCAGGTCTGCACCCTTTTCTTTACTTTTCTAATCTAAACATGGGCCCCCTGGCTGGAGTCTCAGAGTATGTTTGATACAATGCTGGCAAGCAGCTTTAAAGGCAAAACTTTGGGATTCGAATATATTTATTAAAAACACCTCAAACATCAGGTTTTGGAAAGGCTCTGATAAAATCCCAATGAGCTCCCCTCACCCCATCCCCCAAGGAAAAAGTTCTCAACCAAGAAAAGAAGAAAGTACTACATGTTTCTTAGTTAAAACTACTGCTCGCTCTGGAAAAGCGAGGGCGGGGAACGGGGCGGGGGTGAGGATGGAGACCAACCAGTCTGACATAGTCTCTAGTTCTGTTTAGAAATTAGGGTTACTTGGGCGGACGGTACAGCTCAGTGGTGGAGAGCACGCTTAGCATGAAGGGAATCCTGGGTTCAATCCCCAGTGCCTCCATTAAAAAAATAATAATAAATAATAAAGCTAATTACCTCCACCCTCTACCTCCAAAAAAAAAAAAAAAACCCAAACAAAAATTATAGATATCATTTAAAAATATATTTTAAAAAATTAGAATTGTTTTTAAAATATTAGCTTATTGTATATGACTTTGATTTTACTATATGCCACTGTATTCCACTGCAAGGGGTCCAGTTTATTTGAACAGTCCATTTCCCCCCTTACTTTGAATATATGAAAGTAAACCTTTTCTTTCATGAAGCTTTGTCACCTGATCTTTAGTGCTGCTCTGGTCTCTGCCTTGACAGAAAGTTTGTGGGCACACAAAATAGTGTAAAAAAAAATTCACATACAACACGATTGGAAATAACGTGCTCCCAATTTCCCAATTCAGTAATATGTTCCAGCTCTGGCTCTGCCTATTAGAGAGAGGCAGGTGCTGGCCCCGGACACCTTAGTACCAGGAGAGTGCCAACAACTCAGTTTGGGGTTATCATCAATTCACGCTACAAGGCAGGTCTCAGAAGGGCAAGGGCATTTATCTGTTTTGCGTATTGATGTTTGCCAAGTACCTAGAACAGTGCGTGGCTCATAGTTGAGACTCAATAATTATTATTGAATCTGTAGGAAATATGTACTTAGCTAGTCCTATCTCTAATTTCACCAGAACAAAATGCCAAGACTAACACCAAAACAATGTTTATTATTTATCATTTTACAAGTTTGCTCCAGTCCCTTGAACATTAAACCTTTTGCATGTGACAAATTTGGACTAGCCAAATTCACCTTATGCTGCTTGCCTTCATTATTTTTCAAAAGAAGACTAAAATGCTCTGGCAGATAAAGCATTAACACTGTAACTATCTTATTTGCCAGCTTATCTCTGGCAGGAAACTTATCAGTCAAAACTTATCCCTTATTTCAAGAGGAAAAGTGTTATTATGCGATTTCTGAAATAGAAAAAAAAAGAGAACCATACGAAAGAAGGGATAATTATCTTTCATTTGTCTCAAGTCATACATCCATGACCCATAGGTCACGTTTTAAGCAATTATTATTAATAGTTATGCATTCTTGTATTACGATGCTCTGTTCTTTTAACTGATTGGTTAAACCAGATATATGCATTTATTACACTTTTTGCTTAAAATTTCTCGTTTGCCATTAATTACTTGCTATTAATGCCCTCACATCAGGGGCTTTCGACACTGGTGGAAGCATAGGTGTACTATACAAAAAACCCCACACAAATTGGAGAAATCGAAAGAGGGTAGTTCATGCAGCACAGACTAAGTGTAACCTGTTTTACAGATAAATCTGTCGGGAAAACACCTTGGAGAGCCGCGAAGGTGCAGCAGTCAACAGGAATCCCGCGCAGCAGGGGCCGGCCGCGCAGGCCACGCGCCGGCCACGGCGCTCAGCATGTGTGTCTTTGTGTTCTGTGCTGAGTCTATGGCCAGAGTCGGGGCCTTTCCTTTCCTTTTCTTTTTTTCTTATCTTCTTCTTGGCATAAAGCCACTAGTTATCTGGAGGAGAAAGTCTCTCGACATTGAAAATCTGTCTATTCTCGCTAGAAGGCATAGGTTGCTATTGCTGATGATTTAAAAACAAAAAACCAAAACAAAAACAGAAAACCCCAAATCAAACAAAAGAAACAAGGTTCACCAGCTTTGGTGACGACTGCAGATCTCAACAACCATGGGGTTTTTGGTGCCCATAGATTTAAGACGAGAAACCCTCCAGGCATTTCCAAAGCTAATTATCATTCTAAGAAACTTGTATTATTGATGACTTATGGCAAAGATGACATCTTTTCTCCTAACCCGTGGTGTTCAGGATCAGGATAAAACACCAGAGCACAAGGCTAATCTACAGTGAGGCATGAGGGTCGAAGGTGGGGGCAGTACCCTCAGATTTCCAAGAGGCCTTATCCTGCACCCTTCACTCTGCCTGTGGCAATCCTGAGAAGGTCCTAAGCAGCAATGCAAAAAAGTCACAATACTGCACGTTATTTGCAAATGACTCACATTTTCATTGTTCTGTTGGTGTGACCTCAGAAACTTGGCCTTGAAGAATAAAAAAAAAAAAAAAGGCAATGGTGTAATAAATGCAGTAAGATTTCTAAAAACAGTTTATTGGAAATGTGCTGTGAAACTGGATTCTTCTAATCAAACGATGCCACCCCTCAGAGAAATTTTCCTGTGCATTATTAAAGTGATAGACTGCAGTACTAGTTAGAGCTCCATAACCTTTAAATTGCCCGATTGTAATTAAGGCCACTAGTTTTATTTAGGAAGGTTCAAGGAGGCTCAATTTAAGTTGGCTTAACTAGTGTGAATTTAATGTCATGCTGCCAGAAGGCAGAGGAGCTCGCTGGCCTGGCTGTTCTGTGGCACACGCAGCTGTGGGGTCATGAATTCTAAATTAAGCCCAGATTTAAAGGAACTACAGACATCGGAAGTAGCGGAGTGTGTTCAAGTACACATCCCCATGTTTGCGTATGGACTTCATTCATTCATTCACGCATTCATTCCACCGGCAGCTTCCTAATTTGGGAACCTAAATACATCTGATTATTTGTAGTGTGAGTAGAAGGCATAATGATCAGTTTCACTGCAAGATGTGGCTTAAAGCAATGCCCAGTCTTCATTCATGATTTAAAATAAAATTGCATGTAACAGAGTTGTAAAGGCAGCAATGTTATTCACATTATCAAAGAAACTCTAGGAAGAACCATGTACAGTTAGGGACCTGAGGAGAAAATACAGGGAACAGTTGGGACAGGCCACCAAATGGAGTGCTGAAAATAATATACAAACGTCACTGGAAGAGCAGCAAATCAAGGACTGAAAACGAAAGATAAGAGAAAATGAAGGTCCTCGGCACAGGGACCAGGAGAACCGAAGGGCAGTGGCAGAAAGAAAACCCTTGAGGATCTGACCCGTGTTCAGATTCTGACTGGCTGTGAGCTCAAAAACATTCATCTCTGGATAGAATGCTGGTGATTTCCCGTAGCTCCAACGGCAATAATGACAAATGAATTTCTTCACAGCCAAGTGGCTCAAGCAGCTAACTACGTTACCACTACGTAATTAATAACAATAAGCAATTAAAGAGGACAGCGGGTTACAAATATAAGGTGTCAAAATATATTAGCAAAGAAAAAAACCTGCAACAACACACTTAAAAGAAAAAAAGTACAGTGTGTGAATCTACATACAGTTTCTTCTTCCACACTCTATTGCCGCTGAAGCTTTTTGTGCTTGAAGAAAAATAGAGGACGACATAAAACTCCTGTAAGGTGATTAACATCCCTACAAAAACAAATAGCGCCCCCGATGCTCAGAGAAACCTGAAAAGTGATATGGGAAACGGGATTGTGAGGGCGCAGGAGAGCCGGCTGCCCACGATCTGGCTTTCTCCTTTCAATAAATACCTCCCCAAACTGTATTTGTTGGCTCAAATGTTTTCAAAGATCCCAGAACGCTGTGGTTTTGTTTTTTTTCTCCATGTAAAATGGAGGAGAAGCAATAAACTAGGAATGTATAGGAAAAAGGAAAGGGTAAATGTATATATTTGGCTAAATGCTGAAATGTTTGATAAAGGTTAGAAGGGCCTTTGGAGACAATCTAATTAACTAAAGACTTGTTGAAAAGGTGAGAAAATGGAGACTAGAGATATTAACTGATGCACCCACCATGGTAAAGCATTTGGTCACGGCCAGCACCAGAATTCAGAGTTCCTAAATTCTAGTACTGCACTGTCCCGCCAATCCCTCATTTCAAAAAAGTTTCCTCCCTCTGAACTACAGCAATTTAAGTCATCAGTTATGCAGAGCAAAAGTTCTCGTCACTCTGGATCTCTCACTGAAGTGCAAAGAGCTATTTATATTTCCACACCACCTGGTCACTCCTTGGCTCCCCAACAAGACAAAGCCTGAATGGATTCCAGGCCACATCGTCTCCTATTCCCTGACCAACTAGGTGCGCACCATTGAGGTCTGTTGCCCTTGCAAACGCCCTCCTCTCCCTTCAGGAAGGCAGGGCCTTAGCTGATACGCAGCACCTGTTGGGAGTGGAAAGTTAAATTCCCCGTATCTCCCGATTCTGCGGAGGCTCTTGGAACACGTTCCTTGGTAAAGCGCTCTGGGCTGAGCCGTCAGTGTGAAAGGAACACTCGTGATTATACAGCTTACGACGCTGAAGGCATCACGGCTGAAGGCTGTTGCCTGCTCCCAGGGCAGTCACCAGCGATTCAGTTAAACTGTCACCTGAAACCCTGTGGAGACTGGGCTGGAGGCTCTCCTTTATGGAATCATCATTATTCAGAAACAAAGACTGATTCCTTAATTCTCTTCTGCCTGTAGCTAATTACACTTCTTTAAGTGCCTGAATCATCCCCTGATATTGTACAAAATGGAGTATTTGGGAAGAAACTGGGACTCCATGCATATCCTAAGTGTGTGGCTTACTAAAAATCCAAAGCCGTACTTACGTACGGAAAACAAGTTAGTTCAATATGTTCCTAACCTACGTTTCTCTCTTGGGTATCATTCTGGACTCACCAGCACATCTAGACACTATATGCTGAAGCCAAGATGTTACTGGCATACCAATGAATCATACTCATTCTTATCTCCTCTGTCTGTTTCCTGTCAGTCAGGAGAGAGTTATTATCTACTGAGATGGAAAAAAAGAAAGAGACAAAAGGGTTGGGGGGAGTGGGAGAGGGAGGGAGGGAAGAAGGAAGGAAAGAACGAAGGAAGGAAGGAAGGACAGTTGACAGATTCACATTGTTACAAAGATTTCTGTCTTACTTCTACTGAGCTTGGAAGTACGGTGAAGAAGCAGATATTCTTAGGTATTTTGTTAAGTCAAAAACCAAAGCTAAAGACTATGAAATGGGCCTAACAAAAACCATGGATTAGTTAATAAGTGTATCTGTTAAATGAGGAATGAGACACAATAATTAAGGATAGCAACTTTCTTGGATAGTAATTCCTTATATTACCTTCTGCAAAGCTATTAAATATTTCTAAGACTATAATGCCAAATTATAAAGATGCTTTGGGCACAATAAATTTTTAATCCTCTGTCTTTATGACAATTTTTCTAAAACCTGAACCAGCTCATTCACGGGCTGTTTTAAATATTTAAATACTGTATATTCTGTAAATATAAAGAAGGCTGATAATTTCCTAGCACAAAAGGAAATCTATTGGAAAAAAGTCACTGAAATATCTACCAAGGGGGAGGGTATAGCTCAAGTGGTAGCGTGCATGTGCACGAGGTTCTGGGTTCAATCCCCAGTATCTCCTCTAAAAATAAATAAACCTAATTATTGCTCCCCTTGCCCTGCCAAAATAAAAACAATTAAATAATACAATAATAAGTAAATAAAATATTTTTAAAAATCTATCAGTGGCCTTACACATTTTACATATTTAAAAGCTCTACTTTGCCCCGCTGCAGGATGGGATGCTGTCCGCATAGAATTACAATGCTGTCTTAAGCAACCTAAGCAGAAATCTGATACTCATAACTCTAAAATTTATGTCCTTTCCAAAAGCAAATCATATTTAGCACTTATCAGTTTCATCATTAGTAAAGGAAAACGTAAAATTCCAGGATGAAAGGTGACCTATTCTGATGTTTTGGCCTCCTACTCTTCCTTTGCTTCTAAAACGCAATAGCAGTGTTTGGTTTCTTAAAGACAGAGATTAGCATGAGAGTTCTGATATTTGACAATCTGGAGAAAAGTAAATACAGTGTATAATTTTGTAGGAGAATAACTGTTGGGTAAGACGGAGGTGAATAGTCTGATGTGAACCAACAATGAACAAAGTTCTCCTTTCTCTGCATACTGGAGGGAAGACAGATCAGAAGTTAACATGAGAGTGGGTAAATACAGTTAGCCTGGAATGAATGTGCAGAAAGGAGTACAGTATGTCCCTATTTTTAGCATATTTTCAACCAGTCACAATAACTGACCCTGCATAGATACTTATATTTAGAGAAAAATGCCCAGTAACAAAATAAAATTTTCTTCCTCATAATGGGAAGAGAAGTTTCCTTAATTAAATATTGGTCCAGCTACTTCAAAGAACTAAAAGTAAAACAAAGCCTCAGAGAATAAGAGTACCTATGACATTACCCTTTTGAGTGAGCTGCATTACTGATGAAGCAGTAGGCTGGCATCTCGGCCAGACCAGGCCATTCTGAGCCTTGTTACTCTACCTCATGGCACCCGCAACGCAGGTGGACACCCTCTCAAAAGGGAACAGCCTGAGAAAGGAGAACGTGGTCAGGTGACACACAGAGACAGAATCTGCATCTAGAATCTGAGCATCTCTCTTTCGAAATGAATATTAGAAAGTCTGTCTTAAAATGATAACGGCAGGGAAATTCCAAATCAAAGTAGTCAATGTGGCCTCAACTCACCCGATTAAGTCTACATATTACCTCATCTGCTGCCAAAGGTCATACTTCGTGCTCAGGCCAACACGACTTTTAAGCACAAGTTGAATGAAGCGTCTATACAATTCAGACTCAGCTTCTCCTGCCCCATCTTTTTTTTTTGAAAGCCCCATAAGAAGGAGGCTCTTGTCGGTGCTACGACGATTACAGTGGTACCTTTTCTTCATTGACCTCTCCCTGGGGATGATTATACATGTAACACCTCACTATATTTATAGTGAACTTTACAATTTTCAAAACGTGTGTGTGGTGTGGGCTTATATACCTCAATTCTCAGTTAAGCTGCTCAATAACAGGGATTAGTCCAGGTTAACCCAAATCCTAGGAAGAGTGTAACTGATTTGCTCAAAATTACGTAGGAAGTTACCGGTAGAACTGCGTTCTGATCTGTGTCTAGGCTTCAGATTATGGGGCAAGAACAATGATTACATTTCAATATGGAACCAAGTTTCCATTTGATCATCTATGGGTCCCTGTGCTCAGGAAGACGGGAGATCACCCAGCCGCTTGTGTTGATAATGTCTGTTTAGTTAAGGCAGTGATTCACAAAGGGAGGAAAAATTAGAAAAACAGACTTTCAGCTGGACCTTTCTGATCATCTGACAGGTTTATCTGAGTGCCCTTTGAAGGTTTAAGGCCAAATATATGATGCTCTTTTTTTTTTTTTTTTAGATTATTACTTTTGGATTTATCAAGATTGAGTTCAAAACCTGGCATTCAAAAATTTGACTAATTCATGAAGAAATAACATATTTCAATTTTGCTGGTATGTGTAAGGAAACCGATATGAATCATTTTATTAACTAAATCTGTTTTTAAAGACCAAAAAAGTCATTATTTTCAAACTGCGTGAAGCAAGGCAGAATCATTTGTTTCCTGACAAATGGTACCAGTTACAAGGCTGTTTTCTCTTCTGCGTGTGGAGATTTTCACATAGACTGTTAAATATAACTTACTGAGTTGATCTGGAAAATACCAAGAAAACTATATACTGTACAGCTCAAATGCTTGGAGTTAACAAAAACAAACAAGCCCTCCCTGGCCCCCAGAAATGTAAATAAAAAGTTAGATTTCCCTGTACTACATTTGATTGCATTAATTGATGTTTAAAAAAAATCTGTTGAAAATAAAGCCCAGCAGTAGCATTTTTCTTTCCTAAATCACAATAGCAGCACATTACAAACATTACCAAAAGGTCCCCTGGTACGTTTGTAAAGTTCCACTCTGGCAGTAAAATGCATCCACTGTGTGTTCTCCATTTCCATCTCTACCCTCCCAAATATGTATGAAAGCAGGTCACAAGCGCAATTAAGCCTCCCTGCGCATTGTTTAAATATTCATTTCCGATAAGACTCAGAAACTGAATGGTCAGCCACTGAATTCCTCTTAATTCAAAAAAGCAAAATCTTCTAAAACAGGGTTCAACCTCTGACAGCCGGCAGGCCATTATTACTGAGTCCAGTTTTGTAATCTGTCACGTTACCAAAATCCTGATAAATGAGGCACGCGCTCGGTGGGCATGTTAGCGAACACAGACCTCTACCAGAGGCTTCAGTGGGCCTCCACCGCCGTGGAGAGGACAGACAGTGTCCACAGAAGTCATCACAGACATCATCTGCAAAGCCTCTCTTTCCATTCACCGTGGTGGAGTGACTTTAAAAATTCGGGCTCTGGAATTACTCGGTGGTGGTGGATGCCCCTAACACGCTGTGGAATCTCTTCTACATCACTTAACCTTGCCGCCGTCAAAACGTCTAGCCAGTGGGGCTACCAAGTATCCACAGCACAGGGCTGAGAAGTGAGACTCAGTGGGGCAACGGAGATAATCGACAGCAAGTGTGCAGCGCGACGCCTGGCTGACGACGAGGGCTCTGTAAGTATCGGTCGTTTTTGTTACTAGCATGAAGCAAATGTTTACTTCATTTGCTGGAATATCTTACATCAAGGGTTTTGACTCTTTAAACTTCACTTACTGACTTTGCTCCCCTCTATTTCTCCCCCCTCTTCTCCATGGAAAGTGCTTTCTCCTCCATGTCAGCTCTGTTAGCTGCCCCGAAGCAGTTCTGGGCCTTGCAGGACTTGAGAGGTAGAACCAACCGGGATGGGGGCTCCGAGGGCAGACACGCGGAGGCTGCTCTAGGGACGCGGCCGGCGGGGCGGGTGGGCCTCTGCTCCCAGAGGCGGTGGGGGGGGGGGGCCCGCTGCCGGAGCAGGAGCAGCGCTGACTAGGCCCCCAGGCCTGCGCGAGCCTTTGGGCAGATCCAACAGAGATTTTTTCTTTAAGGTTTTCAACTTAACTCAGATATTTATGAGGAAATCTTAGCATATGGTAATGATAAATTTTAAAACAATACCCAGAAGATGTTAATGCTGTTAAGTTGTCCACTTTTGAAAACCTCTTCCTCTCAGGGCATTGCCATGACACAACTGGTTATTTTTCTTTCTCCTTTGTCTTCTCCTCAACCCAACTGTCTGTGTGTTTGTGGAAAAGACCTGCCACACTTTTTGTTGTTCCTCAGGCTTTAGTCCCTGGCCAGGTCCCTTCCCCTCACTCAGAGTTTATTTCTCCTCTGAATTCCTACCATGCTTTATGGGACTCTTAGGGCATTTGTCACATTCTCCCTCAGCATAAATACAAGTCTTATTTCCTCTATAAGATACATTCCTTCTTGATTATCCTTCTTATCACTTACTAGGTCTGTTCTCAAGGCAACTGTGTTTTTTTCACTGTTGTCGAGTGAATGAATGGAAGGAAAAAGACAAGAAAGGAAGGGAGACACTGAGGGAGGGAGAAAGCAGACTTGGGAAGCCACCAAGCTGTAAGGCATGCTGAGTCCAGCATGGGCCAGGTAGGAACAGACTGGGGAGGGGGACGTGGCTGGCTCTTTTTGGTAATCCCACATAATTCAACACGCAACCAAGGAGAGCTTTTCAAGTTCATTCCATTCCTCTACCCATGCCTCTTGTCCAGCTTTCTTACTTCTGATCAGTCCCAAATTAAAAAACAAAAGCAATTGTGTGTTTAGCCCTGTCCTCTATATTTATTTCTACCTAAAAATAATACTATTTTCCCCTTTTCTAGTGGGGCCTACTTACTGCTTGCCAGCGTTCTGGTCAACTTCAGTTTCTCTCAGCAAGCAGAAAAAGATGGCCAGGTCCTGACCCGAGCATTCTGCATTGAGCTGCTACCATTTTCCAGGTATGGACTTCCCCTGAGTCCACCGCCCAGAAGATTTTCTCTATTTTAACATTTTTAAGTCTCGGGCATTAAGAATGGGATAAAAAGAATGGACTTGTAAGTACTTGTGAAGCCGCTGCATCCGTCTTGTGTCACGCGGTCCCTACCAACCTGGGGACAGTCACACTTTCTCTCTTTAGAATGCCTCCTCACTGTAACCTCGAGGAATCAGAAAGTATCAGAAGTCATGGAGTTTGAAAATAGTCTCAGGACTGGTCTGATTTTAACAATGAAGTGAACAGCTGCTAGGGCAAAAATACAGCTCAAGAATCGAGTGTGAAATATCTGCCTTGAGTATCGGCATTCTCCTAGTCTCTCAAGACCCTTCCCCCTTAGCCGAGTGCTATGACATCTGACCAGCTGTTCTTAGTAAAAGGGACGCCCCGGGTCAGCTGGTGAACAAGGAGCGGGGAAGGAGGTGCAGGGCACCTGATGCTTTCCCTCGTTTTAAGGGGCCACCCTGCTTCTTCATTAGCCTTTGCGACTCGCGCTTCCCGAGGCTGGGTTGGGTCTTCTCATTAGCGCTGGATTCCCTGCCTCTGAGCAGAGCACAGATGTCAGGCGAGCCTGACCCAGTATTGGGCTGATCGGATGCTGTTTACTTTCCTAAGCCTGAGGTTTTAGGGCATCTTGAGACAAGGTGGTGGGGTTCTTCTCTGGCCCTCCTTGTCGGGGGGTGGGCAGCAATGGCATGCACCGCAGGCCCCCGAATGGCCGAGCCCACAGCCACAAATCTGTGTTCGGCGAGGGCTGCTCTCTTCCCTGGGCAGCTTCCCTAAAGGACAAAGGGTCCAGAAGGCTTGTCTGCCAACGAAATCTGCAGGAGGCTCGATCCCCTGAAACACCCAGGCTCGCCCTGGCACATCCAGCCCTGGGCAAATGGCCCACTAGCTTGTCCTCTTCAGAAAGTGTTCTTTGTATGGAACTAAATAAATAAGTAAGGGCATGCATACATACATGCATACATACATACAAATACGGAATGAATCTCTTTAATAATTTGAAGAAATCATCTTGGCTCATGTATGAGGCGGTCATTAGGGGCCCGTGACAAAGGGGCCTTTGGGTTTTCTCTGTACCTTTGATCTGCATTATGAAATGTTAATGTCCATCCCATCAGAGCCTCTTCCAGAAACACACCCTCTCTCCAAAGGCTTACCCCTGCCCACTGCAACTTCCACTCAGATGCTCCATTTATACTGAAGCTCAGGCCCAGAAGCACTGACATTTTTAAACAGGGCTAGCTCAGCTGTGAAATAAAATTTACGATGACAAAGAGCATGGCCGAGACTGAACTGTGGCGATTTAATCCCGCGCACACCCTCCTATCCCGTGTACCCTGACGTTACACACGCACCTAGTGGACGAAACTCAACTCCAAGGGCTTCGCCTCCAGTCGGTAACGCGGGGTGGGGGGAGGGTCCACAGAATCTGAGATTTTGTGTTGATGAGGTAGGAACCACCACAAGCACGTATTTTGATATCTCTATTAACAGCCTGTTCATGTCGAACTGCAAAACTTGGTTGTAGTTCTTTCACCATCTTTGCCCAAGACAGACCAGTAAACACAATTCCTCTCTCTATAATTAGCCTTTTCTCTGAGGGCCCTGAAGTAAGTCTGCACGCCGTAGATTTAATATCCAGTGCTATATCCATATGTGCTGCCCTTGCCAGGTCCCAGAGCATATAAACTCCCCTATTAGCAGCCTTGACTGCTTAATTATGCAGATTTTTTTTGTACCCGCCTGCCTGTAAAATTACTGTGTCTAACCTTTTTTTTTTTTCCTCTTTGCACCATGCTGGCCATTCTAATGAAATCGGCATAGGGGAAAGGGCCTGATTTGCAGTTATGGAGGCTGGATCGCACTGGCAATCTGTCCTTAGTGGGAGTTACAAAAGAAGTCAAATGCCTTCATCTGGTTCTACCCTATCATCCCCAAGGTGATTGAGTTCACTTCCCGACGCTTCCCAAGTTTTCCTCAGGCTGTCCAATCAGCACGTCCACCAGGGAGCCCAGCCTAGCTTGCAACAGTCTCTGTATCTAGTTACAGCCCCACCAGGGACAGTCAACCATCCACCCCCCAAGCCTTCAGATGAAAACCTTTTCTAACAAGGCCGCCCAGCGCCAATGAAATAACACACATCTGCATATCCACTGGGTCCCATGTTTCTTGTGCTCATGGATTATGTATCTTGCAGCCTCTAATAAAGAAATGCAGTTCTTTGTTTAATGTTTATCTTGTGCTTGTTAAGCAAATGCTAATGTTGTATCAGAATGCTTTAGTGCTATTTGGGTTTTTGGTGATTTACTACAAGACAATCTGCTGTGAAGTAAATTTAGAGAGAGAGAGAAAAAAAAGAGGAAAAACATCCTTCTGGTTGAAAGGGAGAAAAAGAAATCGGTTTGACAGAAAAATCAAGGAAAAGGGGGTGAGAGAGAGTGGGGAGCATGAGAGAGTGAAGGTGCATTCCAGAGACAGAGCAGAAGCCTGAGACAGAGAGACAGACAGGCAGATGGAAGGACACACATACACGCCAACAGGGGCTGGGGAGGCGGGGGCGGAGAGCAGGGCCTGGTATAAACCCCCTGGCCCCAGGCTGACGCATTCACCCTCTCACTGGACAGTTTGCAATTTG
The DNA here is from genome assembly GCF_009834535.1 of Camelus ferus. Lineage (NCBI taxonomy): Eukaryota > Metazoa > Chordata > Mammalia > Artiodactyla > Camelidae > Camelus > Camelus ferus. Next base: position 10,644,607 of record NC_045719.1, read on the forward strand.
AAGCTAGAGGATAAACCCTGTACAATTTCCAAAAGGGATGAGATGGTAACTTCCCCTTCAGTGATAAGGTAAACAGTGTCCTGAAGGGTAAACAAAAAATAAAAAAGCCTTTTTGTTGTTGTTGTCTGCCTTTGTGCCCTGATGGTTAGCACTGTGCACTGTTATTCACAGACCACAGGGAAGCCCTAAATTTAATTGTTCATGCCTAGCTCTGCTAGAAATAGGCAAAAAATAATCAGAACCTCCCTCCTCCCAATTTCAGGGAGAAATGGGGGCTGGGGAAGAGAAGAGAGGGTGGCAGCTTGAAAGCTGATGAATGAATGCCCTTTATTTATCCTTTGGCAAGACAGGATGCAGATAGCCAGTCCACACCGTCCCCTCCTGCTTTCCAATGCCTGCCATCCTGTTAGGGAAGAGGATGTCAGTTTTAGACCAAGAGATCACACATCTCCATGCTATTCACATTTTTGACAGAAGAAGTCAAGATGCAATTCTCTAAAAGTAAAATCTAGAGGTCTATATATTTTATAATTACAGTTATTATAATTTGTTGACAAATTGTGATGTTAATCGAGGTTGTATATTTCTGTGTTTTATAATATACAAAGATGATTTGATAAGAGATAGTATCTTGCAATATATACAAATATTGAACCATTATGTTAGGCACCTGAAGCTAGTATAATGTTATTTGTTGATTATATCTCAATTAAAAAAAGAGAGATAATGATGAAAAGGATAGAAAAGTGATTAGGAGAAATGAGTATTTTGCTCAGGAAGGACACTTGTCACAAATCAGAGTCAGTTCCTCTCCTTCCTTTCGGCATTTCACAAAATAAATCAATGAATTTCCAAAAGGATAAAAAAAAAAAAACTCTAAGTGAATAAATGAAAAGCAAACACCTGCCATACGAATACCAGTGAAAATTACTTCACACTGAAGAATGCGTGTTAGCTTTCTTCTTGGGCAAACATCTCTATCCTCAACACACCACAGAGGCTGAGGATAAATGCAGTCTTCATGATTAATACAATTAATTATAAGTACTCTGGTTCTTTTGGAACACCTCACTGATGTCACAGAAGTTTCCATTAAAAGTGTTAACTACTGCTTCAGAAAATAAAGATCCAATGTACCTTCTTCTTTGCTGAGAACATGTCTTAAGTGTTTTGTTTTTCTTCTGAACATTTTACTCGATAAATTAAATCCTGCTTTCTAATGATGCCCTCTTAATACAAAAAGGCTGAACTCAAAGAAGCCCTTTGGAGGCCAGTGGAAGAAAGGAGAACAGAGAGTGAAGGTATCCATTTGCTACAAGAATAACTGGAAATCTGAAGTCTGGGCTTCTCAAAAGTACTGCCTCGTAAGGCACCCAGGGCTCTCTGCAGAGTGATGCTTAATTACTACCAGTGGGCATGATCTGGGGGTGTGACACTTGCTCTTTGGGGTCCAACCAGAAGGAATCGACTTCCTTCCATGATGTCATTTCACTAAAAACATGATCACAACAGCTTCATTTAGGCTCAAAGCAAACCCTACTGCTGAAAATTCTCCCTTCCCATTGTTTTAGCCACTTGGTCCCCACTGGGGGCCATTATTAGAACTGGAATTTTAAAAAGACAGAAAAAGGAAATCAATGGTACATTTCATTAGCTGGCTCTTATATCTGTGGTAAGGCGTGAATCAGGGGCTTTGCTGTTCATAAAATGTCACAAAAGCTCTCTACATAATAAATAGAAGCAAAATATGCGTGTTGGGATCTTTCTACTGAGACTTGCAGGCACTCCACAGGGGGAGAGTGCCGTAGCAATGGCATCTCCCAGAAGCCAGGCTAAAGGATCCTGGAGCCCCCTGAACTGCGGTTGAAACAAAATCCAGGGTGAGAATCAGACATTGGGTTGCATGGAGGTTGAAAGGTATTCCAGTTGAGGAAACGGACGGAAGTACTTTATTAAAAACAAAACAAAATAAACCAACCAAACTGAAAAACCAAAAGGCAATCCTTGAAGCCCAGTTTAGAATGATATTTAGAGTATGTTAATACCTACACTCTTAGGAACCACCCTACATATTAATTTTTAAAAATTCACGAGGTACCTGTTTGTCTTCATATAGAGCAGAGGCAGAGTTCCACTTTGGATTGGCATAATCCAAATCAAACCTGTATTGGCATATGCCTATATCAAACCTCCTGCAGATAATAACTATAAATTCTGGGCAAAAAGTTTAAAAAAAACCCCACAATTAACCTGAAGGCACTGCATGTGACTATGAGTAGACAGAGTCTGGAGAGAGTCAAAACTTAGATGAAGGTAATAACAGAAGATGAATTTCCCACTTTTATGAATTTTAGTCACACATGAATGCTAACAGTCCAATAAGAAAGCATTTCTGGCTTAAAAAAAAAAAAAGTTGGGGGCAGGCAAAGGCACTAGAAAGTAGAGGAAAAACTCTGGAAAGCAAGGAGCCTGAAAGAGGATGGGAAAAGCACAATCCTGTGTAAAACTCTGCCCAAATCTCTGGCTGACTTCTGAACCATACATGTGCAGGACTGACTGCATGAAGCACAATTAAGGATTTAAAAACAAAACAAAACAAAACAAAACAAAACAATACAGAATGGACATTTGAGCTGCAGTCCAAGAGACAGGGTCTTCAGTTTGAGTCCAGTCAAGCTACTTGCCTCCTAAAACAAAAACATCAGTACCCTTTGGAGGAGTATAACAGAATCCAGAGTATCTACAACATAATATTCACTATGTCCAAGATACAATCCAAATTACTGGACGAAGAAAATGGAAAATGTAACCCATTTTCAAGAGAAAAGACAATCAACTCAGATGTTAGAATTAGCATCTAAGGATTTTAAAGCAGCCATTCTAATCATACCCAATGATATGTAAAGAAAAATACACTCCTCATGAGTGAAAACACAGGAAATCACAGCAGAGGAAAAGAATCTATGAAAAGATACCAAGTGGAAATTCCAGGACAATCAGTGTATGGGCTGAAAAGCATAATGGATATGATAATGGAAAAGTCAATGAATGTAAAAACAGATCAACAGAAATGATTCATTCTGAAGAGCAAAGAGTAAAGTACTGAAAGAAGTGAAGGGAGTCCTCGAGAACCTGTAGGACAATGTCAACACCTGGGGTACTGAGGTACCAAGAAGGGGAACAAGAGAATGATGTGCAATAATAGTTTAAGAAATAATGGCTGAAGAGCCCCCCAATTTAGTGAAAGACACAACTCTACAGACTCAAAAAGCACAGTGGACTCAAAGCAGGAGAAGTTTGTTTTTTTGTTTTTTTTTTAAAGAGCATGTTCTTAAAAATGAAGAGAAAGGGAAAAATCTTGAAGCAGCAAACAAAACAAAATAAAACAAACAAACCAACCTCACAGAAACATACTATGTAGGGGAAAACAATCACTTCAATGACCTCTGACTTCTCACTAGAAACAATGGCGCCCTGAAGACAGTGGACCGACACCTTTCTGGTCCTGGAAGAAAAAGAAAACTATCAACCTATAAAGCAGCAAAACAGCCCTTCAAAAGGGAGGTAAAATAAAAATCTCTCTCTATAAAGAACACAAAGAGATTGCTGCTAGCAGGGTTTAACTATAAGGGGTGCCTCCTCAGGCTGAAGAGAAACTGCACCAGATGAAAACTGGGATCTTCAGAAATAATAAACTGCATCAGAAACTGTGTGTGGCAAACACAAAACTTATTTTTCCTTCTAATTGCTTTAACATACATATGATTACTTGAAGCAAAAACGGTAACATTGTCTTGCGGGGTTTATTATTCATACAGATACAATACACATGAAATCCATATCATAGATGGACCTACATAGTTACAAAGTATCTGTATTTTATATAAAGTGGTAAGATATTAACTCTGTGAAGAGTTAAGAATGCATATTGTAATCCCTAGAACAGCCACTAAAGTAATAAAGCAAAGAGGTATAGCCAGAAAGCCTGAAGATAAATTATAATGGAATGCTATAAAATATTCAAATAATTTAAGAGAAAGCAGGAAAGGAGAAAAAGATAATTTAAAAAAACCGAGAGGGTAAATAGCACACAAATAAGAAGTGGTAGGCCTAAGACAACCATATCAATAATTATGTTACATTATAACGGACTGAACGCTAATTACAGGCAGAGATTATCCAAATGAATTAAAGGAATAGCCAACTAGATGCTGTCCACAAGAGATGCACTTTAAACATGAGACTGGGAGGCTGAGAGTAAACGGGCAGGAAGAAGATGTACCATACCCAGGACAAGCACAGGAGTGTCAGAGTGGCTGGGTTAATACAGGCTTCAAGGCAGGACTGCCAGAGATAAAGGAGGGGATTTCATAATGACAAAATGCTCACTGATCAGAAAGATATGAGAGTCACAAATGTGCGTGCACTGAGAAAGAATCTCAAAATACATAGAGAGCTGACAGGATTTAAGGAAAACATAATTTTATAATCATAGATGGATATTTGAACCCCTCTCTTAGTAACTGATAGAACAATTAGACACCCCCCCCCCCCCCGGCTAGTGACTCAGACCATCTGAGCAACACTGTTAGACACCTTGGCCTAACCGATCGCTGTAGAATATTCTCCTCAACATCTGCAGGATACACACTGTTTTCAAGTGCACATAAGACATTCACCAAGACAGGCCACAGGCCATATGTTCACCCACAAAACAAGTATCAATAAATTTAACAGAACTGAAATCATACAGAGTACGCTATCTAATTACAATGGAATTAAATTAGAAATTAATAATAATTGATATCTAGAAAAACTCCAAATATTTGGAAATTAAAAGAATACTTCTAAATAGCCCATGGATCAAACTAAGAAATCACAAGAGAAGTTAGATTATATTTTGAACTAAAAGTTACTGAAACCTCAACATTCCAAAATTTGTGGGATGTAGATAAAGCATTTCTTAGCAGGAAATTTACAGATTTAAATGCTTATATTAAAAAGGAAAAACAAAGGCTAAAATTAATGACTTAAGTTTTAACTTAAGAAACTAGAAAAAGAAGGGCATATTAAACCTGAAGTCAGTATAAGGAAGGAAATAATATATATAAGAATAGAAGTCAAAGAAATAGAAAACAAAACATAAGGATAAATTAGTGAAATCAAAAGTGAATTCTTTGCAAAGATCAACAGAGTTGATAAACTTATCTAGACTGATTGAGAGAAAAACAATACAAATGGCCAGTATCAGGAATGAAAGACCATCACTATTGATTCTATGCATCTTTTTTTACCATAATTTGGATATATTTCCTTTTTTTTTTCTATAGCTATTTGAAGGAAAATAAGGGAATATCATGAACAACTTTATCCCAACACATTTGCTACAAAATTAAACAGAAAATCTGAACAGCCTTTTATCTACTAAAAAAAGTGAATTTATTCAGGAGGAAAGGAGGAAGGAAGGAAGGAAGGCTGGCTCAGATGGAGTCATCGGTGAATTCTAACAAGTATTCAAGGAAAAATTAACACCCATCTTAAATTCTTTCAGAAAATCTTTCATGAGGGCAGAATAATTTTAATACCAAAACCTGAAAAAGACCTTATAAAACTGGTAGAATTGGCCTATATCCAACATGGATAAATTCAATCATGTTAATGTGCTGAAGTGGACACTGATGGATAAATAAAAAAAAAAAGAATGAAAACTAATTGAAATATTTTCTCCTTTCTTATTCTCTTCCCTGTTATCTATTTAATAATAAATAGATCAGCCTCTTTAGAAATGAAAACTGATCTGGGCGCAAACGCCCGGGGCTCTCTCCTCACTTCTGGAGCGGTCTCTGCTGTTAGGCAGTGTTTCCGCCTCCTGTCTGCAGTGAGACCTGGCGGGGAGCGGGCAACACAGCGCTGCGCGGCTGCTGCTCCAGGAGGCGCGAGGGAACCTGGTTTTGGTCACGCGTCACCTATCTGCTCAGGTCTGGCCTTATCTGTAGTAAAATTCTTATTTTGGTCAAAAACTCTTTGAAGAAAAATCCAGAGCAAAACATACATATGTGTACACATATATATTACTGCATTTGTTCTCACTTGTCCCCTAAAAAAGAAAATAAGGTGAAAGGGAGGAAGGCAAGTTTTAAACATTTTTAGAAGAAATGAAATAGGAAGCAAGGAGCATAGTAGCTACTCCCCTTTCTCCCCCTCAGGAGGGGGGTGGCCATGCAGGAACAGGAGAGCACAGAGAATTATTAGAGGACAGTAATACTTCAAGAAGTTCTACCAAGGAAGCTGAGAAAGTATTTAAGAAAAGTCCAGACATAGGTGCTTTAAAGAATAGAGGAGCTTGTAACTGGAGTGCCAGTGTGACAGCAATCCCCGTGTCCCTCTCCTGGGCAGCCCAAGTGCCTGCTTGGGCTGATGGTACAGATACATCTTTTAATGAGGGTCGATGGAATTGAGATCTTGGTTTGCAACCTGCCTCCCTCAGTTATAGAACTGTGTCTTTCTGTTTTAACTCTGAAAGTGATGGTCAATGAGAATGTACTTCATAATCGTTCTAGTCAAGGCAGAATAACAGGCAAAAGATTCTCCCTCCCATCTTAAATAACTAAGAAAAAATGGACAAAATATATGAAGCAGTGTGTTTCAAAGACTGGACATGAGGCAGTGCAGGACAGTGATCTCTGAAGGAGGGAAAGCACGTGAGGTGAGCCCCAAATTGCCCAGCTATGTGTGGAGCGTTTCCAGCCACAGGGTAGAGAGTGGAAACCCAGGGTGGGCAGGAAGGTCCTTCTGAGCTGGCGGCGCCAGGAGGCGGAAGTTCAGTTCCTGAAGCAGAGTCCCGTGGTGCAGAGAACTATCTCGAGAGAGGACTGCAAGGGTCCTTCCGAGTCTGAAGCGGAGCGGTGGTCAGTGCATGCATGTGACAAGGGTACCTGAAGCCAGGGAGAGCCTTCCCTGGGGCAGCACAGCCCCCACCAGGCTGTGTTCCCGCAAGCCTGAGCACAGCCCCTCCTCCCTCAATACCCCTGTCACACTGACTAGTGTGTTCAGAAGGCCATTGCCTCAGTCGTGGGAAAAAACTAGCCTAAATCAAAGGTTGCTCTGATCCTACAAAAAAATAAGTAAATAAATGCCTCCAAAGGATCAAATTAACTTAAATGCTTCCCAGAACAAAGCTCAATGATATTGCTATAAATACAAAAATATCTAGCACCTAAGAAGGTAAAATTCACAATATGTGACGTTTAATAAAAAAATCACTAGGCCCACAGGAAAATGGCACAGATGAAATTAGCAGACAAGGACATTCACAAAGTTATCATAACTACATTCCACGTATTCAAGCTGTAGAAGAAGAAACGCTAAGCAGAGTTACTAGAGACATGAAAGCAAACATAAAGAGACATGTTGAATTTTAAGAGATGAAAAATACACTGGGTGCTTTTAACAGCAGATTAGACATCACAGAAGAAAAGGTTAGTGAATTTAAAGACGTAAGAATGGAAACTATCCAAAATGAAGCACAAAGGGAAAAAAGGCTGAAAAAAAATTAACAAAGCATCGCTGAATGGTCGGACAACTTCAGGCAGTGTAATATACATGGAATCCCTGAAGGGGGCGGGTACAGAAAAATATTTGAAAATAGGTAATTTTTGATGACAAACTGTCATGGGGATTCAGGTTATCTGAATATGTTCCAATTCTCTATATTTTCATGATTTTAAGTATATACTATTTTCTGAATATGGTAATTAGAAATACATTATACCTGGAAATGAATAATACTTAAAAACAAGCCCACATTTAAAATCTGGAATTATGCATAGTCTACCAGATGAGTGGTTTTCAGAATACATTTAAGAAGTAAAATAAAATTCTAATATAAATTTATCGTCTACTTTTTGTGGACCTGAACATTGATGCATTACTGACGAAGAAGTTAAGAAATTTCTCACACAGAGAGCTCTTCTCCTTCTGACTGAGATGATGGCAGCTTATGAAAGCAAAGAAAAGAAATTTCGGTCATGAGTTGCAAAGAAAAATCAGCAAATTGTAGTACGAGTATGGAAATTGACAAGTTTCAGATCAAAATGAGAAAAAAGGAAGGAGAAAAAACCATCAGGAACATATGCCAAATCACTGTTTTGTACACATCAGACTTACACAACGTTATGTGTCATTCACATCTCACTGAAAGGGGAAAAAGTCAGGAAGAAGCTGAAAGAGTGGGAAGTGAAACTTGGTCTAGTCAGGAAGGTGCAATTCATACACATTCAGACAATCTTAGGATCTTGGTTTGATCAAACAAAGTACTTGATACAGGGGGAGGCTCTGTCCTCTACTTAATCCAATTCTACTTTACACAGTCAGCATTATACTGACCACTGAAAATCTGAGCCAGATTTTCCTCTGTTTGGGATTAGGATGATAGTTAGAGAGATGAACAATAATATATGCACGGTGGTCAGCTTCAGACAAAGAGGCAGAAGAAGCAAACACTGCTTTTTGCTTCAAAAATTTATCTGTCGACCAACTGTTATAAAGCATACTGCATTTTTTTCTCCATATGCACGGTGGTATCATTGGAGGCTGAAATGTTGAGCCAAGGCTCAATTTAAAACACAGAAATGATAAAGGAAAAAAAAAGTGAGGACAAAGGGAAAAGCAACAATATTAACAAAACCTCCTCACTGTTTAAATACTAAGATTAATATTCTCAAAGTCAAAAAATTTTAGAGCTAAGGTACTTTCGTGCAATCTCCTTATCTCCCGGAGGTAAGGAGACGCATCTGGGTTATGCAGCTGCCTAATTTAAGCGAAGGAACTGAGATGCAAGTCTCCTGAATCACAGCCCTGAGCCCCATCCACTGAACCACCAATTTGCTTAAAAGGGAAAAAAGCATGAGCCCACTGTATCCACTGATTTTAACATGGGAATCTAATGCCCCGGAGAGCGTATATTAACACTTAAAATAAAAATGAAAAATAAAAATACTCTTTCTGATATAACCTTGATCCACCTTGACCTACTACATGAGAAATATTAATAAAAATATTAATTCAAGAAATATTAATATAATAAATATTAATTCCATACTTAGTTACTAATAAATTTGGGCTCTCAGAATTTAGAAGCACTTTTGAGGACGCTGGTTTGAATGACCCCAGGTCTCTTAAAAGATCTGTCCATGGAAGATACCATCCCTTCTTTAACCTTTTGATAAATGGTCTCCTTTATGCCTTGTAAGAAATTCAGATTTACTCCATTAATTGTTATTTTCATAAATCGTCATTCCAGTATCCTTTAGAGGAACACTTCAGGGGTTGAGAGCCAAGAAATCTGAATTCTGCCCCCATCTCTTGTTTGGGGCTTGGTAAGTCATGGAACCATGGATGTCAGCTTTCTCCTGAAAACAAGGGGGACAAATGTGCTCTAGGTTTCGCTAAATCTCTCATTGTCAATTGTAAGAGTTAGGAGAGCAAGAATCTCTAGTCTTGTATTTGCAACTCTATTTTCTTTTCTTTTCTTCCCTGTTCCATTCTGTACTCATCAACAAGTAGAAGCATCTGTGAAAAGACATAGAGTGGCAGTGAGCTAAAGTAACTGCTAATGAATTTTTATATCTTATTTTTCAACATCAGCTCGAGGATGGTTTCTTTTTCTCTCCTCAATTCACTGGCCACGTGGGTCTTGCTTCAGGAACGAGGTAATACATTAGTAAAAGCATTGGTAATCGCTGTTTTTTGATGAGCACCGTGATGAAAGGACAAAAGTTGAAGAATTGGGATTGCTGTGTGGTTTAAATGTAAGCTAATTTCAGAGCAATCCTTTATTTTTGGCTTTTTTTATTTGTCCTGAACTCTTCTCCTTTTTCTTGATTCTTATTCAGATTTCCTTTCCTGATCGTGTTGTATAGATGATTCTCATTTACTTAGTTATTTTTATTTTATTTTCAATTGTGGGAACCAATAAATGACTTAACTATGTTGACAGCATTCATACCAAGTAAAGATTCTATCCAAGTTATATCAAATATGTGGAAATGCTTTGCTCTAAACAAATTAAATATCTACGTCAAATATACTCCTCCATACTATAAATACGGGTTCCAAAGCTCCTATTTTTAAACCACAGGTATTAGAAAGATGCACGTAGAAATGCTTTGAGTTACATAAATCCAAGCTATAATCATCATAATAGGTAGTTCTGCTTTAAGTGGTTTTATATTGCTTATGGAATTTTCTAGTACGGTGTTTTGTTAAAGTATTTAACCAAACTTTCCTTAACAGCATTTTTGAACACTGTCCATATATAAAAATAACTTCAATTAGTTGACATTATGTGCCTACCACTAGTACCTCAAAGAGAATGTACCCATCAGTATCTGTCTGAGACATGAATTCACTTTCAATACAATATTGAGCTCATAAATTCAACAATTTATACTTCAAAGGGAGGGGTGGATTTTTCTGCTGTTTTTATTTACAATGAAAATTGAATCTTAACTAGCCCCATGGGAATACGGTAGACAATAATCCATTGTTGAACATTAGCCTTAGTATTTATCTGATTTATTGATTGCATGAAATGAGGTCTCTGATTCAACTCAAGAGTTTGGCATTTTACACATTATAGTTTGTAAAACTGTTTGATTAACACTAAACTTCAAAGAAGTCTATTAATGTTGAGTAAATTTGGCTTAATACTAAGAGATGTCAAGATATAACTTATGTTTGATTTGTGGTTCAACTTCTCTTCCTAAAATGAAACAGTAATGGTAGATCTTTTAGTGTGTGTGTGTGTGCTTGTGTTTATAAAACAAGTTCAATTACAGGTTAACAAGATTGCATCAATTATCTCTTTGGCTATGTAGCGTTTGAGTAAGTAGGTGCTGCTTCAAGCAATTTAGGATAAAACTGACTAAAAAAGTGAACTTGGGCGAGATTAACATGGGTGTGTGTGTGTGTGTGTGTGTGTGTGTGTGTGTGTAATGGTGTCATAAGTTTTCTCCAGGGAAACTTTCCAGGATAGACTTAGTTTTCAAAATTGCTTTATTATTAGTAGTAGTAGTAGTCATAGAAAGCTATGAATTGGCTGTGATTTTGCTATTGTTTCTAAAATATAAACTTGTTGTTATTCAATTGTAGCTGGTGCTTTAAGTTTTACTATGGATATAAGCCTAGATTTTGCAAGTGTTTGACCATTACCATTAAGTACAAAATTAGAAAATGGTTTATTTCATCTTATATTCTATTCCTAGTTGTAGCAACCTTTTGACATTAGTACAACTTTTGTGCACTCTATCCCCCTTTGGTGGCCCTCAGAAATGTAATTTTTGCCTCTATGTACTTTTTAAAAGTTAGGAATTTGGATCCAAGGAACAGCCTCAAGAAACAGGAGAGACTCCTTCAGGATAACTCTTAAGAATAAATATTCTTGAAACTTGAAAGTGGATTTGACTTTCCAGTAATAGAGACCACATAATAATACTCCAGCAATTTTGTCAAACCCATGAACCCACTTCCAGGTCTCACAAGCAATCCTTGGCTTCTTAGAACCTTTTCCTCCCAAGGAAATTGACCAAAAAACTTTCCTCTCTCTTCCTCTGGCTCCTAACTTTGTAGTTTACAAACTCATGAATGAGGTCAGGCTGTTGATATTAAGCTTACATTCTACACGGCAATGTTACAAATTTAAATGAAGCAATATCTGTGTTCTGGCTCCTCAAATGAATAGTTCATTCCATATAAATGGAAGGATTATTAATGACTACATTCTGCCCTTCTATCCCCTTTGTAGTTCTCAATTAGAAAAAGAAATAAAAGGAATATAGATTAGAAAAGAAGAAATAAAACTGTCTTTGCATACACAACATGATTGACTATGCAGAAAATCCTCCAACACTGGCAAAAAAAAAACTGGAACTAATGACTGACTGTAGCAAGTTTGTAGGCTACAAAGTTAAATATGTAAATATACAAAATTCAATTGCTTTTCTATATACAAACAATGTGCGCAACTGGAATTTGAAATTGAAAACACAACACTATATTAGCAACAAAAATATGTAGGTATAAACTTGGCAAAAACATATATAAGATCTTTCTGAAGAAAACTACAAAGTTCTGATAAAGGACACTTTAAACAGATCTAAATAAATGGAAAGGTATTCTATGTTCATGGATAGGGAGACTTAATGTTGTTAAGATGCCAGTTCTTCCCCGCTTGATCTATAGGTTAAATGCAATCTCAATCAAGATTCCAGTGTGTTACTTTGTGGATGTCAACAAAATAATTTTAAAGCCTACATGAAAAGGCAAAAGACCTAAAATAGCTGACAAAATACTGAAGAAAACCAAAGTCAGAGGAACGGTGTTACTCAACTTAAAGACTTATAAAGTTACAGCAATCAAGATAGTGTGATACTCGTGAAGGAAAGACAACTAGATCAATGGAACAAAATGGAGAGCTGAGAGAAACAGACTCACAAAGACAACGAACTGGTGTGTCACAAATGAGTAAATACAATCCAACAGAGAAGAGATAGTCTTTTCAACAAATGGTGCTAGGACAACTGGACATTCACATGCAAAAAAATGAACCTAGATATAGACCTCATATCTTTCATAAAAATTAACTCAAAATGGATCACAGACTAACTGTAAAACACAAAAATAAAACCTCTAGAAGGTAACACAGGAGAAAATCCAGGTACCTGACATTTGGCAATACATTTTTAGATACAACATCAAAAGCAAGGTCCATGAAGGAAAAAACTGGAAAGCTGGACTTCATTTAAATAAAAAAAAATTCTGCTCTGCTTAAGACAATGTAAAGGAATGAAAAGCCATGGGATATCAGAAAATATTTGCAAACACATGCCTGATAAAAGGACTTGTATCCAAAACATTCAAAGAAATATTAAGATTCATCAATAAGAAAACAAACTACCCAGTATAAAGTTGGAAAATGATCTGAACTGACACTTTATCAAAGAAGATACACAGATGGCAATAAGCATACGAAAAGATGCTCAACATCGTTTGTCATTAGTGACTTGCAAATTAAAACAACAATGAAATACCATTATCTACCTATTAGAATGGCTAAATTCTAAAACACTGACCAAACCAAATGCTGGCAAGGATTTAAAGCAACAGAAACTCATGCATTGCTGCTAGTAGAAATGCAGAATGTGACAGCTACTTTAGAAGACAGTTTGACAGTGTTTTCCCAAAGCTAAACATAGTATTAACATATGATTCAGCAATTGCTCTCTTATGGATTTATCCAAATGAGTGAAAATGTACGTCCATATAAAAACCTGCACACAGATGTTTACAGCAGCTTTATTCATAATTGCTAAAACTTGGAAGCAATCAAGATGTCCTTCAGTTGGTGAATGGATAAACAAACTGTGGTACATCCAGACAATGGAATGATATGCAGACATAAAAAGAAACAAGCTATCAAACCATCAAAAGACATGGAGGAAACGTAAATGCATATTACTAACTAAAAGAAGCCAATCTGAAAAGGCTACGTACTATATGATTCCAATTATATGACATTCTGGAAAAGGCAAAATTATGGACACAATAAAAAGATCAACGTTGCTAGGGGTTCCAGAGGAGAGGGACAGTACAGTGGCTTTTTAGGGCAGTGAAACTATTTAGTTAGCAATAATATATATTAATAATGGTTCATCAGTCGTACCACCCTCATGCAAGATGTGACTAATCTGGTTGTGCCGTGGGCTGGAGCGAACTCTGTACTTTCTATTCAATTTTTTTCTATAAACCTAGAAGTGCTCTAAGAAATAAAGTCTGTTACTTAAAAAATAAAGTAAGTCTAATCTAAAGTATATTTTTTTAATCTATGGCATACCTGAATGGAAAAATGAACAGTGTTGTCACAAAAGTTTGGCAGCAGCCGGAGAGAACCAGAGGGAAGCAGGCACAGAGCAGAGACAGCTCCTCCTGCCTGTTCCTCCGGCTTCCAGTACTGCCCCCTCCACCCACACTCATGCCACACTGAATGGCCCGTTACTAGAAAATGAGAACGTGTCACTCCCTGAACTTCAAGAAAGCCCCTGGGCCACAAGATAAAACTGAGACTCCCCGGTAGGGCACACAAGGTCTGTCACAGTCAGGCGTGCGCCAGTCACTGCATCCCACCCGCCGTATGTACGATTCACCAAGAGGTTCTTCACAGGCAGGAAAGTCTTCCTCTGGCCTTGCAAGCTCCTGGTCATTCTTCAAATGTCACTTAGGGAGTTCTTAACTGGCAAGTCTTCTCTGAGCTTCCCAGGCAGCTTTAAGATCCTTCTCCCTGTGCCCCAGTTGACCAGGGTCATGGCCCCCATAACAGAAAGACCACATTGAGGTTTAATGATTCATTTGCATACGTGGTGCCTCATTTGCCCAAGTTCCTTTAGGGGACCACTGTGTTGCATTCGTCTTTATATCCCTAGTGTCTAGAACACAGCCTAGTATATAGTAGGTGTTGAATAAATGCTTACTGAGTAACACCAGGAGCTGAATATTCAAGCTCTGATTCACTGCAGCCTCTACGGTAATACCCTCTAGCCAGTATTTTAATAGTTCACACTTCTCTAATTAATTCTCACTTGTATACATAGTGAACTCTTGATTACCCACAAGAGGATTATCCACATTGTAGTTTCGTGTAGCAAATCTTACTTTAAACTTCTTGTTGACATCACCAGCTGTTTACTTATGTCCTTCAATGACATTGTCACCGATTCCATCTACTTTTACTCCTGTATGAGCCAAGAGCATGGCAGAAGTTGGAGGGGAAAAGGTATTTTTAAAGAAACAAACATTTATTTGCCTCTCTTTACCTAAGATTCTGGGCTTAAAAATGCAAGAAATCTTGAAGACAGAAAAAAAGAGGATACCAAGTGAAGCCAGGTAATTCTTTATCTCAAACTATAAATCTCTGAATCGCTTTGAGGATATGTTACTTAACAAATAATACTATTATCTCTAGATACCATATATTCTATGCCTGTTGTATCAGTGGTTTATAACTCCTAACTTTTTCAATCCGTTTGGAATCACCAACTTGATGATCACACTCACTGGGGCAGGATGTGTAGGAACAAGAGCGGCTGCACACACCTAAAATAATCATATATTAAACACTGTCTTCAATTTCAGACTGTTACTAAAGATAAAAAATAAATACTTCAATCTCAGGCACAGGGCTTTTTGTTTTGTTTTGTTTTGTTTTATGTTTCCCTGAGTACATTCTATGAAACTATTTTTTAATGTCATTTACATTAAACTCTTGAGCCGCTGACTGTGCCTTAGACTTGTCTGAAGGCCCCTGGTAGTGATTCTTCTTTTAAATTTAAAAGCCTAATGAACCCAGATTTTCAAAAGTAGCTAATATTGGGTTGAGGGCCAAACAATATAATGATGCAGAGCTGCTCGCATTATTCCTGGAGCTATTTGATTTTGACAAGCCCACATTTGGTAATTAACATGAGAATGCCCCCTTGGGCCGTTCTCCTGTTAGCTAAAATATCTTATAAATTACTGTAATAAAAGGGGGAAAAAAGGAACACGCTGCCTGTCAATGTTTCAACTTATCTAGCAAGAGTAGAGGACAAAGCCCTGATCTGGAAACATACAGATGCCAAATTCGAGCATAAATTCTACCGTCTGCCCCAACAGGAGGGAGCTGTCTACGAGGGGACAGGTGCACAACCGTCAACCGACTTCCCAAAGTGACAGGTGTGTCGGCCCCTTGGACAGGTAGTATTTTTATGACTCACATTTACACTGAGGAGTGATGTCATCATCTACTAAATAGCAGGTCAGCGGACACAGCACGTGTAATTGAAGAAGCAGCTTTATATATTCGTTTTAAGGTCTCTTGGCAGAGTTTAATAAATAATACCATGTACCAATGATGGAAAGTACAGTCTAATTTATTATCCCAATTGAGATGAATGTATTAACATGGCCGTAATACAGAGTCTATGTGCATTTGTGGTTAGGAGTCAAACGTCTCTCTTCACTACTTCTGTTTGCTCCCATCTGGCTACGAGCTCGTAATCAGCTAAAAGAATTGGAAGTAGACAAATGATCAGGTTTTATAGTTTATTTTCTTGAGGCAAAGATTTAGCAGTGACGTAATTCTAATTCTGGCAAAGAGAAATAACAGTCTGTGGCTATTTCCTTCGAATTGACTTTCAGAATTCTTTCAGTCCACACTTTTTTTTTTTTTTTTTTTTTTTGCTGTTTCACCCACAAACACATTTATTAGCCTCCTGTAGACACAGAGGTCATCAAAAGATAATATGATACAAGTAATGCATTCTTCACAGGCAATGGAGAACTGTGTCTCCAAGCACATCTGTAGTGGTATGCTCCAGGTAATCAGGTAAAGGCATATGCAACAAATGTGCCTAAAAATAAATCTGATTTCCACAGTACAGTGTTACCTACTGTTACCTAACCGACTTCTGTTATCATCAGCTTATCTTAGTCTGGGACAATAACCAACTTACTCTGAGTTGACAACAGGGGCTGATTGAAACAAAAGTGTTCCATGTTCTCATGTTCTGATACTTAGGGTCCTTTTTTTTTTTAATACTCCAGCTAAATGCCTGAAGGAATCAATGTGTATAAAAAGTAGACTTATTGATACAAATTCTAAGCCTGCAACAGAATATAGCTCAAAAATAGCTGTGTTTAATCCACAGCAGACATAATTTGCTACTACTGCTGAATTTTAACAGGAACAGATCCAAAATCATGTCAGTGTTCCCATTTCTGTGCCACAGAGTAATGACATTTAATCAGGAATATTACTACACTCTTCTGGTGACAGCTGAGACACAAAACCAGCCAGCTGATGCAATTCCTGTCTTATTGTTGGCGACCTATAGGCAGCAGCCACAGACGGGAAGCTGCCTTACCTTGTACGTATTATCAGAGGAAACTTTGCAGAACAAGGCTCGCAGACAGACTGCAAATGGAGACAGACTATCACGTTTCCAAAAGACCTCTGGAACCATCCTAGTCCTGACCTATCCCTGTGGCCAAAGGGAGCGTAAGGATTTAACTGTTCTAGGTCTTCTTTAATGCAACGGCGCTGCTGTCGCCAGGTGTGAGGCAACATGAGGTCTGCAGAATACGACCGCCATGGCTCCTGCTCTGTTAGATCGATGGCCCGTAATTACCTGGGAATTACTTGGACACAAATCAATGGTGTATTACGTCCCATTCATAATGAGCAGGGTAACTTTTGCCTGGTCTGCGGACGTCATGACAAAGATGATCTCCCCATCTGCTTCCCCTGCCTGCCTCTGCCCAAACTGCTATGATCCAGCCCAGAGAGACTGGGGAGATGGGAAGAGGGCTTCGGCGGGAAGAGAGTGGGGCTGTGTGCCTTCCCTCTGGAAACAGCCTTCAGTGCGCGGTAGCGGCAGGTTTTCCCTCAACCCGATGTGCGCAAAGATTGACATCTCTGGGATAAAAGGCACCGCATTCCATTAGATGTCATCAGCTTGGCCAGCCTCCTCCCCCGGCCACGCCCCAAGGGATCCAGCCACATTTTGATGACATCCATCAAGCTCACGATTCCAGCTCAACAGTTTGCAGCAATTTCTCCATCTTGCCGCTATCACCGAAAGAGGGGCGGGGGGAGGCCCAGGCAAGGGGTGGGGAGGGGCCGCTCCATGCTATTTGATCAAACACCGAACGTGCAGCCCCATAACTAAACGGCCATGAACACACCACTCTATCCTGTAACACTCCTTAAAAGTAAAGGAACAGAGCTGGAGTCCTGCTGGATTTCCCTTAGCAACCTGACAGGAGCCCACAAGGTCAGCTAGCAGGAAGCGTAGAAAATTATACAGCGGGGAATTATCAGCTAAATTATTTCACTATACTCAGGATTTTTACTGTTCTTCCCAAGACAGTGGCCTCTTGCTACCCAGATTAGAAACATGAATAAAAGGACAAGAATGACAAAGGGAGGGGTTAAAAAAAAAAGGGAAACATTTTAAATGCCTTATTATCTTATTTTATTATATACACATATATGTGTATCTATACACACACATCTACATGTGTATCTATATATTTACATCTATATATTTATTTGGCTTTGTTTTTTGTTTTAATGCAACTCCTTGAGGCGGCTGCCCAGGGATCCAATCTGCTTGTTTTCTTTCTCTGGCCATGATGCTTCTCATCCTTTTTGTCTGGGGTGGAAGGACAATGGGGGTTGGGCCGCAGACTGCCTCGCGATCACGTTGGCTGCACGAGCTACGGCAGCAGGAGCAAGCATGATTTATCAATTAACAGGTAATGAAAAAAATTCTCCGCAATTAAAGATATGATTTTGCTCAAACAGGAAGCGGCACCATACAACTGTGTACCCCTCTGAGGAATAGTCAGCTCCTGTCACTAATGTGGAACACAGCTAATTTTAACAGAGTGTGTGTGGGTCCCCCAGGGGACTCCATGTTGATGAAGGAATATACAGTAGGGAACCCCCAGAGGACCTCGCTGATTGGAGAGCCCCAGGAAAGGTGTAGGGAAATTACATTTCCTGTTTCTTGGGAGAGTTATTAAAGGGAAAGGCAGCTTTAATCACTGAAAGACCAGTTGCTGTATTATTTTTGATTTATATACCAAAACAATACCCTTTATTCCTTGGTTGCTTTTTAATACATTTGTCAGCTTAGTCAATATTATATTTCAGCGTAACATATAAACAGCTGTAGGATCTTGTTAAAAATGTGAAGGGTTTTGAAAGATTATACAAGATAAAGTGTATTATTGCCTCTCAACCAAAAATCAGAGAAAATCAAAGTAGACAGACAGAAATTTTCCTTTTTTCCCCTTTCACATGAGTCAACAAGATTTTTTTTTCTAAAAATGGATTTCCTAATGATATGGAAAAAGTCGTAGGGTTCCCAGTATTTTCTTTTTCTGGGTAAACAGATAGTTTCCTTAGAAAATTTTCATTTCTAAGCAATAAATGCAGAAAGGACAGAGTGATTTGTTAAAATTATGTTTATGTCAGTGTGCTTAAAATACTTCTGTACAGTCAATATTCTACATCAATAATTTAATAAACTTTGGGGATGGAGGGGCCTTCAGATCACCTAGTTGACCCTTTTCATTTTTCAGGTGAGAAAACAAAGAGAGAGTCTGGGTACTACTGGCGACACAGCAACCCCCATAAATCTAACA
Source organism: Camelus ferus (assembly GCF_009834535.1). Classification (NCBI taxonomy): domain Eukaryota; kingdom Metazoa; phylum Chordata; class Mammalia; order Artiodactyla; family Camelidae; genus Camelus; species Camelus ferus. Next base: position 10,663,849 of record NC_045719.1, read on the forward strand.
TCAGTTGGGTAGTTACTCTGTGAGGCACTGCTCTGAGCTCTGTGCATGTAGTATTTTATTTAATTCTCACAGCAGCTCTGTGAGGTATTATTATTAACTGCCACTGTTCTCTTCATCTAAGGAGAAGCTCAGGCTTAGAGACAGTGAGGGACCCACTCAAGGTCACACCTGAGAAGGGCAGAGGCAGGCTGTGGGGCCGTCTGGCGTCTGTGTCCTTGCCCACTAGGCTTCTCTGTCTCCTGTCACACACTGATGACAGAGGCACGGGCCCTTGCGCCCAGATCTCTTGATTTCAGGTCTAACATAATAAAGAAGGCAATTCGATATCTATTAGACTATGTTGAAATACTCTGCACCAACAGATCACCCCACAATGTAGAATTTCAAGAAGTAAGTCCTGGTAGCAATTCCAACTGTGAAGCCAAACAGGACACCACGTGTGCATGTCAGTGAGGGTGCTGAATGTGGCTGCCGGACTTGGGGGGGAATGCAAATGACCTTGGGGAAAATGAGGCAAGAGGCCGGGGCTCCTGCTGCTGTGACCTCTGACCTTCCAGAAGGATCCTCCTGGCCCCCCCTTAGTCCCCCCTATTAAGTCTCCCCACATCCCAGGCCAGTCCCAACCTGATTACATTTGTAAGAACAAGTGTTTCCATTTCTGTGCTTTTAAAGTTTAACTGAAAGACCAAATCCTAAAACAGCTAAAAATCTATAATCGTTCTCCCAAACATCCTCACTGAAAACTCCTCCACTGGCCAAAGCCGTGTTCAAGGACAACTATGGTGTGTGGTGGGAGTGCAAACAGCTTTCCTTCAAAACACAAACCAAAAAAAAAAAAGGAAAAAATTACAATCTAGCCGCTCTCAGTGATGGGGAACATTCCTTTAAACCCTGCCCCACAGTGTAACCTCAGGCAAAGGTTTCCTCTTCTGTCAGAGTTGGAACATTTGGAAACAGGCTGCCCCTGCAAGCTTTGTTCTTGTTTCTTTGGAGGATTCCTCCAACGGTCCCTAACTGCATTATCAGGATTTGTCTCGCTGGTAATGGCCAATTCATTTGTGTTACCACGTTTAGACCTTACACTAAGCAGACAATCGCAGGTATGAAGAGGGGTCCCACAGATTTTACGGCAACCGGCTGCTCTGACGGCTCAGAGGGAAATACCAGCAGGAAATCAAGCCCGTCCTCCCCATCTTTCCCGACCTGTTTCCCCATCCCCTCCAGTAGACGTGCAGACAGACTGATGGACAGACTGCATGCGTGCGCACAAACCACACCCCCCGTAAACCCCAGTGGTGACCCTCAACCTCACTGGGGAAGAATTGGGACAGACATCAGCCCAGTTCTTCACTGTAACAGCCAAGGAACTGACCCCAGGAGAGGGTAAGGGACTCGCCACGTGTTAGTTGTAAGCGGCAAAGGCAGTGGCTTGATCCCAGGGACATCTGACTACTGCTGCTTAAGCAGCACTGTTCACTAATGGCGTAAAGAAGTCCTTCTACGATACTGGGGGTGTTCAGGAGTTTCCTTTCTACAAGCCCTTGTTGGGTGACTCCATCTTACAGGCGATCAATTTCTCAGGCCTCTCTTCTGAAGGCCTTTCCTGCAGACATCGTGACCCACTGGTGCAGCGCGGCCCCCGGCCGCCCAAGCTTTCCCACGTGGTTCTCACGCCAGTCAGGCGCCATGGATGATACCTCTCCCCAGTTCATCGCCTCCGCTCTGAAAACAGCTGTGCGTATTAAAGGCACCCACCCCCCCACATCGAAAAACGGGGGGTGCCAGACAGCAGCACCATTTCAAAGAACTTGTGAAGGAAAATAAACACTAGGAAGTTATTTAGAGGTTTGAAATATGAAAAAAAAATAACCCTGAGTCATATTCTAATTTTTATAGGTACAATTTGTACCTATCTTTCAGTAGATGAGAGAGGTGGCACACGAGAAACGGATCATTAAACAGTAGTGTGAAACCAGGGAAATTAACCAGCTGCTGTGAAAGCCACCTCTCTTATTCTCTGAGAAAGAGGAGAGGGTGGGGGTGGGGAGAGCGGGCCCAGGAAAAGCAGGAATAAAGGAGCTGGTTGTGCCAATGAGCTTAGAAGTCCACGCACTGTCCTTAAGCTGATGAACAGCGAATGTTTGATCAAAAAATAATAGTTGCATGTGAATGATCTTTCATACTTTTGAAGTCATAATAATTTGTTCTGGAAGGGCCTTAAAGATCATGTCATTCAATGCGCTGATTTAACAGGACATCAAACCAGGGAACTGGGGTTGAAGAGAACTGACTCAGCCTCGTGACCACACAGCAAGTGGGTGGCAAGAGCCTGGCCGCCTGGCTCCCCGTCTTGCTCTCTCTCCACTGACCCACGCCGCCTGGCCAGCCAATGGGCCAAAAGGCATTAGAGAGCCTTTTTCAGTTAAGCAAGAAAGTACAGGGTACAACACAAGATGGCTGGGTTTCGGCTGTTTAGCTGTTTTTCTGAACACACAGGAGGCGACCTCTCTTCTTCATCTGAAGGAATGCATGGGACGGTCTGGGCTGCTGAGAAAGCACCCCGTGCGCCTCCGCCAGGCCAGAAGTACAAAAAGACTGTAAGGAATCTGGCAAACGGCCATGCCCGAAGTCACTGCAGGAAAGCTGTCCCATGCATACACAGTGTCCGAGCATCCAGGACATTTGGGAACAGTATGACAAAAACGGGAGAGGAGCTGAGTGCCTTCCTTACAGGTGCTACTCCATTTAGTCTTCACACACCCCCTTCTTAGGTGACACAGTTGAGGCCAGAAACCATTAGTGACCCGCCTATCACACAGAGAACCAGTACTCCAACCCACGTCCACTGGGTCCAAGTTCTTCCTTTGTGACCCTGTTCCTTTTCTCTCTACAGGCGCTCTGTGCATGGCAACTAGGTCTTTGGGTGAAACGAGACTCTGGTACCAGCTCATAATTTCCATCTTACTTGCTTCATCCACTAAATTCCAAGTTCCTCTCAGCTCCTGAATGAAAAGAAAAGGCCGTCTCTTCTTAGCCCCCCTTTCTGATCCCACCCTGACACCTGGAAGAACAAAAAGGCGCGCAGCCAACACGAAGGGAAGGCACATCTCCCGGCAAGACTGTGGAGCCCAAGACGGAGAGAAAGCAGGAACAAAGTAACAAATTATATTGTCAGAGAAAATGTGAACTTTCTGATTGGGGATGACATTTATTTTAAGTGTGCGATGACGGCAGGGAATCTGTCAGCGTAAGACGTGGCAGAGGTTTCAGCGTTTCTTAAGAGTGTCGTGGGAATTTAGCTAAAACTGCTAAAACTGACACCATTGGCTTTTGTTAACACATTAAGCATGGGAAAAGTGCCAGTCAGCATATCCTCCATTGCATCAATTCAGTTAAATCATCTGGAAGATGCATAAAACTGGGGGGGGAGTGCGGATAATAACGGCTACATTTTTCAACACATGGGGAGATTGAGGGGAGAAGGCCAGTGCCATTTTGATAAGGATGACAAATGATGCCGTTAAGATACAGCTCCCAACAAGGGAAAAGGGGTAGGGAGGGCATTTTTATCGGCCCTGCTATATTCCTATCGACATTCTAGTCTAGGAAACAAAGTTCACGGGCTACTGCATGAAACCAAAACTTGTAGAGGAGACTGATCATGGATCAACATGTAGACAAACGCACGGATTTGACTGAAGTAAAACTGAAGATCTGTCTCAAACTTTCTGCTTAAAAACAGACTCAATTATTACTTCGGAGTTAGGCTGCGTGAGAAAAAGCAGAAATTCCACTGTTTGCCCAGGGAGATGAACTAAACCCAACGCAAAGGCACCTCTGCTTCTCCACGAACTCTTCAGGCGGACCCAACCCACTGAACCTTGCCGTGACCCACTCCCTCCCTAGAAGCAGATCAAAAGAAAAGAAAATTGAAAGCTTGATGATGATGATGACATGGTTTCCAACAATTAAATGGGTCTGAGCTCTCGGTGACCGGAACATTATATCGAAATGGTAGCCTAAGCTGCTCTGGACAAATGTTTTGATTGGAGTCGAAGATTTCGTTCTCAGCACCCTTTGTCTAGTCAATGAAAAATTACATGTTTGTGTCATAGGAAGATTTAAGAAAAAGGGTCGGGTGTTTATGTTTGAAGAGCACAAAAGACACCGCGGGGCTGCCAAGTTGCGCTAGAAAGCCCCGAGCCTTTCACCATAGCCCCGTCCGCGCGCTGGCCAGACCTCAGCAAATGAGATACTCCTTCCAAGCCAGGGCGTCCCCCGGGGGCCGCTTTTCCTCAGGGCACAGAAAACTGAAATTCTGTCTTAGGGTCCCCTTGCTGACTCCGAGACTAAAGAAAAGCCTTCAATTTGGCAGAACTCTATGAAGCAAATGACTCACCGCCCTTTGGCAGAGACTGAACCCCGTATGTGCTTCTACGTCAGGATTTACGCCCTTTGTAATGTGCAGGCGCTCGGGGTTTGCTGCTATCTGACTTGGCACTTTCTGGTCCGCTTCCAGGGGAGTGCTTATTGTCCATAGGTTAGGGTGCGTCTAATTTAAAGCTTTTCCTGGCTCCCTGGTTATCTGTAAATGATTACTCCATGCTCAGATTTTTCAGCAATAGACTCTAATGAATGTAAGTAAAATATGCCCCCTTTCTGCAATTGTAGAGCCGCAACCCCCTCTCTCTACAACAACCTCTCCACTGACTGGAGGTGACCAGAGTGACTTTCCAACCTTCCATGTGCTAGGAAGTTCTTGCTCATTTGCGCCTGTCTGGTTTAGCTGATAAAACACAGACACAGAATTAAGGGCAAAAACATGGAAATCGGCTGCCAAGAGCTGTCTTTCTACTAGGCAAACATCATCTTGTGTAGCTTAAAACACTAAACGTTTTTCCTAAAGGGCTGCTTCCCTCATCCTCCCCCTCCACACCAGAAAGGGAACATATGGAAGAGTGAGCTTGGACCGAAAGCATCCTTTCTTTTGGCTCCAGGCGTGGAGCAGTCGCACAGGCATGGCACCTCATCAAATAAACCAGCCTGACACCGTTTGGACTTGACCAACCTAATTTCCTAGGTCTTTCAAGTTCTCCCTCTCACAGAGCTCTGGCTGTTAGCAAGCACCGGCAGCTCACCAGGCACAGCACCTGGGTTATCCAGACACACAACTACTGATTTAAAAAAAAAGAAAAAAGAAAAAAGAAAAAAATCAAGTGGTTGCCATAAGCATTGTCCAGATTCAGAAAAGTCAAGTCTTATCCCCAAGTCAAACTGATTGAAATAAGGTCACCGGAATTGGACTCATTATTGGCAGCCTTCGATGGAAAAACAGCTAACGCACACATGACCTAATTCTTAACTCGACTTTCCCTACTGCCTACCTCGAAAGTTCCCAGACTGCTTTTTTGCAGACAAGACGGCACAGATGTGCCTTCTGTGCCTTAGACTGGCTCAGGTGACGGACCCTTGACACAGCAAGCCCCAGGAGGGAGAAACAAATGGAGGCGAGTGATCACAAAACTGCCCTCTGTTTTAAGCAATGCACGGGCACTTGGGTTGTTTTCTAGATTTTTCACAGAAACTTTACAGTAGCCTTTCTTTCACGTGGTGGTGTTTAGCGTCTAAGAAAGGTAGCAGAAGCATTCATTAACACAAATATTTTACAAAAGTTTCTATTTATTCCAGAAATAAAGTTCAGGAGACAGTTACCTAAGAGATTTCTGTTTCATGTGTGCCCTTTAGTTTGGTTTTTTAAAAGCAATTCTCATTAACTAAAAAAAAAAAAGCAACTCTCATTAACGATTCTAATAGGTTATGGTAATTCAGTACCAAAGTTTATTCATCTGCCTACAAACAAAATCACACCTGCTAGAGATGTTCACATTGTTATCAATAGATCTGCAAATACTCGTGGTACTGACCTTCCCCTGACATAGACTAACACAGCCAGAAAACTTAATGAGCACCTGATGTCCCACACACCTTTGAAATGACACATTTAGTGTCAAATATGTTCTCTGCATCATATTTTCTACACTATAATCCTCATCTTCAGTCTTCCCAATGGAGCATTAAAGCGTGGATTTTCCTGAAAAGCTACTTTTCTAGCAAATGTATCTCATCCATGCTTGTGACATCACAGAAATTTCCCTAATAACTGTAAAATCCCAAATAGAAATTTATTATCATGTCAAGTTGATAATAAAGGATGAGGTTGGCCACAACAACCAAAAAGCAAGGTTTTTCAGGAAGATATTTGCCTTCAGGAATAAAGAGATGAAAAATAAAGAAAAAGTAAAGTGTGACTGTCAGGTGAAGAGATGGATTTTCTTGTATATCTTGTAAACTGGCTCGGAGAACAATTAAAATCAGGGCTCTAAAGGTGTTCTGAGCAAGGATGATGTTATTTAGAATAAGTTGATAGCCTTCAGTGGTGATTATTTGAAGAGTAACCTTCATTATTATGCATAAGTACCATCATTTCAAAGTTAAAACTGATGTGAAGTCTAGTCTTCGAAAATGTCTTCCTAAAGTTATTTTTTTAAATATAACTTGTGTCAAATATGCTAAACAACAAGAAAACTATTTCCATTATTTTATACATTTCTGTTATTTGAAATGTTTTGAAAGAAAGAAGAAAAGAAAAAGAAGAAACATTTCTCCCTCAATGGGAAAAACCAACAGACACTGAAAGTTGCCACAACTACCTGTAATAAACTCAACTATCCAACATCACATGACTGGAAGGGACAGAAATATTTTCTGAGGCAGTTGTTCAATTTGTCTTTTTACTAAGTGAAGCAATCAGCTATGCCAATAAGATGGTAAATATTTTCACTCGTACATGAAACAACCTTCTGGTTGGTTTATAATCACAAGCATGATGCTGACTGAATCCCTTGCTTTGTCTCAGTATCCCGTTAGTACCAGAGACCTCTCTGCCTCTCTTGTTTTTCTCAAAAGCAATTTAGAAAATGCTTGTATTTGAGACAAAAGGAGAACATTTGGTGAAAGAAAATTCATCATTAGGTATCTAGAGGTTTGTTAATAGAAAAGGCAACTCCCACAGTGTATCCTGGTGCTCAAGCCAGACACACATGCTCAGGACCAGCAAGCTGCCTTCACAGTGGGCCAAAAGTCATTATCATAATTTTATATTACATAGACTACATTGAAAATTTAATATATCCCAGCAAAAAGAGACAAAAGACATTTTGCATAATGCTTCTGTGAGCGCACTCTCTCTCGCCACTCTTTTAGCCACCCCATGCAGATAATCACACCAGGAAAAAGAAGTTCATTACCTAAGCCAAATCAAAATTAGGCTTTTCTTTTTGATAGGGAACTTCATTAGTAAGCCCTGTCTTATACAGCTGGGAGATTTGATGAATCTATCTTAGAGTAATAATTCAGTACAATCAGCCACGATTTTACTTTAAGTTTTACATCTTTATTAAGAAAAGGAGAAATATATAAACTGGATACCCAGAGATGGATGTTTAATGATGTTAAACCAAGAGGCTAACTAAAATCACTTTTGGGTGTTTGAAACATTTCAGGGTGAAAGAAGAAACCCAGGTAAGAAATGAACCTCTCTGCCAACCTAGCGACCCATGATTAAGGCTTTCAAGGAGGAAAAAAAAAAAAAAAAAATCAAAGGAGGCAAAGCCTGAGACACTTGAAGTTGAGGAAAGCGGATATGTATTGAAACGATTCAAATGAAGACATTTTCAAATTTTAAAGTTAGCCTTTGATTAGCAAGGAAATGCAGGGGGAAAGAATCATTTTCGATATCTTCTTGCGATAAAGGCTAAAGATCTATTGTCCCTCCAGGCTGTCCAAGAAAATACCCACCGCAGCGCCGAGCCCCCATTTATATCATAGAGAACTCAGTTATCCCACAGACACGGAACAAAGAGCCCCACTCTCCCCTTTGTGTGACCCACATGTGCAAGGAAGTGCGCCAGCGTGCAGGAGCTCTGCTGGCTGCAGACGACTGTCTGTGGAACTCCTCCAAGACTGCATCCTTTCACGCTGGAAAAACCGCTCTCCGTTGCCCTGGTTGTGGACATCGTTTTCCGCACTGAGCTTGAAGCTAACCTTGACTTCTGTACCCAGACAGCAGCTTCCACATCTTGCAGGGCTCCTTTGGCCGTGGTCCATTACGCTCTCTCTCAATCATACAAATCATACAAAGCCAGCTCTCCTTCAAGAGAAATATCAGTCTCACTTTGCCACTTTTCCCCCTCCCCACCCTTATTGGCACCCATGAATTTTTCCCAATACTTACATCAATATTACTGAAAGAATGAGAGCCCTGAATTCCTGAAGGTTAAGCCTTTTTAAAACAGAGAAGACAACTTCATTTCCCAGGCCTCTTGGGGTTATCAGTATTTATTTTTTGCTAACTCTGGATGGAAGCCTATGGCAAAACAACAACAGAACAAAACCAAAAAAACAAATCTCTTTCACCCAGTGGTAGATGCCACTTCACCCATATCCTGAATGGTCGGAGCACTCAAGAGACAAATTCCACTTGACTTAAGCTGACCTGGTCATGGAGCATAAATGGCCCCAGTGGACAAATCCATATTCAAATGCTCAACGACCTCTTTTTGAGAAAGGAAAGAAGGCTTAAGAAGTTCCTAGTTTAAGAGTTGAAAGCTAAATACTTTCTTACATTCACAAGTATTTAAAATGTGCTCTCAGAGCATTCAGAAACATGAATAGCATTATGAATCCCAGCTTCCCCATAAGTTTAATAACTTATACAGATGAATAACACAGTCCATTTTATTCCTTTCTGATGTTTCATCTTCTTTTGAAAACTCTGCTGTTCCTGGTACTTTATTGCCACAGGCAGAAGTAGAAGGTGGAAACAAAACTGTTACCAACATTTTAAGATAGAACAACATGGGAAACCTTTAGAAAGGAAGATGAGTACCAACAGTTACCATTTTTAAAGTCTTAACTCTGTACCAGGTATGGTGTTAGGTTTGTTTTCTTTAAAACAACTCTATTAGTTAGCTGCTGCTATTATTCCCATTTGATGGATTAGGAGGCTGAGGTTTTGAAAGGTTCAGTAATCTGCCCCAGTCACACAGCAAGCAAGTAGAGAGGCTTGGATTCATACTCATTAATCTGACTCTGTGCCCACGTTCCTAATCACTGTGTTCTTCAACCCTCCCAAGCAAGCGGTGAGCAATGTGCAAGTCCAGGAAATCAAAAAAGTTGCTCAATTCTAACAACTGTCCTATAAGTCATTTATGAAAATGCCCTTCCAGGTGTCCTTTGGGACCAGGACCTATAACAAACATTTAAGATATACAGAAAAAAGGACAGGGAGCCATATAGAAAACTAGGAAAGATATGTGAAATATGGGCATATTCTACATTGTGACTTTGGTTTCTCTGAAAAAAGACTATTAGTATCTCTATTATCTGGTTTTATTTTAAAAAAACACTTTTATTTAAAAACTTTCACTTTTATAACCCTTGCTACTTGACCAGCTTAACCATAACTGATACCCCTTTAAGGTCTCACGAACGTCACCCCACGACACTCTTCAGTTCGTTCCCTAACCAAACAAAGGTGGGTGGACCGAGGCCAGCGGAGGCCTTCTTTCCTCTTTTTGCTGGCTCAGCTGCACTGTTCTTGAGGGCTTCTGGAATTTGTCCCTCTCATTTGACTTCTTATCCCTGTTACATTACCCTGCGATCGTCTCTTTATAGGTATGCCCTGTCCCCAGGCCACAACCAGATTCTATACTCCCCGAGAGCAGGAGAGGAGACTGCCCTTATGTGTTTGTAAGTGAAAAGCAAAACAAAACTGGATGCTCAAAAAATGTGTGACAGACAGTGAGGGCAAGATTACGCAGGCATCTCATTCAGGATACACAGCCGTAATTCTGTCTGCTTTGGTTTTCTTATTCTGAATCTTTAAAGAACAAAGCAAGGCAAATACTCTTAAAACTGAGGTTTACAAAGGCACCGAGAGACAAACCAGTACGCAGTTGACAAAACAACTAGGAAAGACAACGATCAAACACAAGCCAACACCAGCAACACGATCAAACAGAGCAGTCATGTCAACAAGTAACAAAACAAGGGAAAGCAAAGGTCCTCAGATTCATCTTCCACATTAAGGTGCAGTAACATAGCCTGAAGAGGCATTTTTACATATTTTATAAGAAAGTTGGAGGTTGTATGAACCCTGGACACTTGGCCATAAAATCCAATCAATGACCGTCCCAAGAGGGACCAAATACACATATTTTAAAAACTACCCCCACAGTCACTTGCAATTTGGTCCTAGTTCAGAGAATCCAGTTCAGCTATTTTGTTTTTCAACAGATTTCCACGTTATTAGAAGTACACAGTTAACCAGGTTTCGCGCAGTAGACAAAATGGCATTGTGGGATTACATTAGTTCGACAGCTGCTTTATGACTATAGCTTCCAGACCAATTTATTTAATATTGATCTTTAAACAAACATCAGTACAAATAAATTTGAGCACTCCAGTCCTGAGATTTTCTATCTATAAAAGAGGCCTATATTCAGAGAAGTGGGGCTGCTTGTATTTCTGCCTTTGATTCTGTTTTCTTTGATCCTACCAGGTATCAAATACATCAATGCCAAATTAAAACAAATCCATCTTCAGATAATGCTCTGTTTATAATCTTTCGTGCAGAAAGAATTTTTCTATCAATAACTTCCAGCGAGCGTTTTAACTGATCTTTTTCTTGCTTTATTCTGGCGACTACAAAGGGCAGCAGTGCCCTGTCCTGACTTGAGCTGTGCGCCCGGCTCCACCTGGAATCTCTCCCAGGAAGAACTCAGTCCCATTTCCCCGTCTCCAAGCAGCTTGCTCTCTCTTAACAGTTCCATCCCAGCGGCAGGGACGCACTGAGATCCAGCTACCCCGACTGAGAAAATTGCTGCACAAAGCTAGGGGTTGGAAGGCCAATCTCGAGATTTTTACTGGACTACAGTTGACCATTTGGAGGAGGGGACAGCTGGGTGCTAAATATAAATGGGAAAAAAGACTTAGATAGGGAAATAGATAATGAATCCTGGGACTAAACACTCGATTCAATTAGGCGGGCATATCTGAAAGCGAGGCATAAGTGGACCCAACATAATTATTTGTGCAGGACTTATTTATGCCCTTCTTAGTTATCCTGATTGAGCACAGATACGGGGCTCACCAGGGGATGGCTGTGCCTGGGGTCTGGAACTGGGATAAAGTTCAAAGATTTTGGTCACAATTCGTTCCTGGCCACCATCTGTTTTACGTTCACTGAGGTCGACGGATTATATCGATCCTTCGAAGAAATAGTTTCTTTTCTGTTCTTTACTCATCCCTGTCTCCTGCCTCTTCCTCTCCATCCATTCCTTCTTCCTTTTCTTTTAAATATAAATATTCTGGAAATGGAGTAGGTCAGTGGAAAAAATCTTTATGGGAAATTAAAAATCCCTTCAGCAAAATATTCAGATTTTTCCAAGACACCCTGAAACTACACTATCAAAGGAAGGTATATCTGCTCTGAAACTGTAAGACAGTTGTTTACTGTGAGTTATGAATTTTGGTCAGTGAAGGATTGTTTTTAAGGAACATGTGAATTTAAAAAAAAAGAGTCTTTTTACTTTGTCATAAATTAGGGCTCAAGGAGAGATTGAGACGACATGGTATTTTAATGTTTAACATCAGAGATGCATAAAAGATACAATTATTTAAGACCACTATCCCTCAGTCAATCTAATAGCTTGATGCTATAAATAAAGAACCAAATCTATTATTTATATAAGTACTAGCTTCTGCTATGCCCCTCTCCAGTGCGCTGACATAAGTGAAGCTGGAGCATTAAACAAATGTACAGACTAGGAACCACATCTATTGCATTTTCCTAATTTGAAAGGACTCTTCTTCTTTGTTCACCAAACCATTAAGACCATTCATAGTCTCGAGATAGATGAAAAGGGTCCATGTGGCTAAATGTGGCTGCTCTCTGGGCCCTGGGGAACAGGGTGAAATATAAGGCACAGGAATTTGTCTGCAAAGCTGCTGGATCTGAGACAGGACGTGGACCCTCCATACAGCTGGAGGGTGAGGGCTGGTGCCCCGGTAGCCACCGAGATGCTACTGTTGGAGGAGGAAGGTCTTCTTTCAGCTGTGTGGGTTGCGGGGTGGGTAGAGAATGATTTTTCCCCTCTTAGAATTACTGAGAGGATTAAATGGTGAAACACGTGTAAATCTGCTTTGATAACCAGATGTCAAGCCAATATAAGGTTCACACTTTTTCCTAACTCATAATTACCATTATAAGCTATCTAGGGAGGCAACAATTTCATTAAAGGAAGTCCAGCTTTTGTGACTTATATAGGCTTCCATTCTGGCTGATGTTTAAACCAGACCAAGGGGTGGGACAGGGTGGAAGAGCCAGTCATCTCTCTTGGTGCATCCCTTAGCATGCCCACCCCACCCCCCCAAACCTCCTGTTCCATCCACATATCACTAAATGAATCCCCTTCAGGCGTCATCCCCACTGAGAACTCTGCGCCTTTTGTATGGCATCCCCACTGCATCCTTTCCCTGGCTGATTCTCAGAGAGTTGGGGCAGGCAGGCGAAGGGAAGGTATGCCCCAGCCCTGGGTGCTCACATCCACAGGGACAGCCTGTGATGAGAGATGAGTCAAAGGTGCTCCTGAGGTTCTTTGCCATCTGGGTGAGCCAGGGAACTGACGGTGTAAGTCTCAGACACCAGTCATGTTCTGGACAGAGGAAATCCTGAGACCCACTCCTTTGCAGACATTCCCATATTTTAAACCTTCACAGCAAGAGAATGTAATTATTCCCTTTTTGCCTTGTACCTACTGACCGAGAGCATCTGAGATACATTCAGCAGATTTCTGCATCCTTAATCAATGACAGAGTCCCTGGCATAGACCAGATGATGAATGAATGGATCAGCACAGGTGAGAGGAACAGACTCAGAAGAGAGGTGATGATGGTCTGAAACCATGACATACGAGCAGAGTTTGAATGAACTAGTAAATGTTGATCTTGGAGGAGAATCAAGAGAAGAAGCATGTCAGCTGCGATAAAATATACGAAGGACTTTATGGCAGAGGAAGGATTTACCTTCCTACACGTGGACCAGTGGGGGGAAATTTCAGAGACAGGCTTATAGCTTCCTGAGACTCGTTCTGTCCCTTCATCACCCACATCTTTGGGTTGTAACTCCTAAGTACTTCTGAGTTCCATTTCCTCTCCATCTCTACTGCCATAGTCTTGGTTCTGGCCCTCACCTAAATCTCTTGGGTCATTTATACTTCCCTGCACGTAGTCCCTCACTCCTTTAATTCCACTCTCTAGCCTGTTCCAGGTCTTACTATGTTGTCCCCTGATTAAAATTTCTTGGAAATCTGTCCAGTGTCCTCAAAATAAAACTCAACTTCCTTGGCTTGGAAACAGAATCTCTGATGATCTGGTATCTCCCTGAGACTTTTAACTCCACGCTTCAGACATGCTCTTCTCTCTGACTGAATATCCTTCTTCCTCGGTTCTCCTGAGGAACCTGCACTCATTACTCAAGACTCTGCTCAGAGGTGTCCTTTTATAAAGCCTCCCCTGCCCCTCTGAGACATGTTTATGTAGCCACTTCCTTGTCTTTTCATACTAACACCTTGTGGTTTCATACATTTCAATTATGTATATTATTATTTTTATTACCTTGAGGAAATGTAACATTCTGTTTATCTTTGTATCCCATTCATTTTGTATCCTACTGACTCAACATTTTATTTACTTTGTTGAGCAAATAAATGAATGATTAGGCGATTTACTCTTTAAGTAGATCTTCAAAAATTGGAGCAGGCTCTTTTGGGAAGTGGTGCTCTGTTAGGTGTTCAGCTGGGGGGCTGGATTAGACTTTTATAGATTCTTCCAACTCTCTCCCTCAATATCGCACCCCTTAGGGCTTGGTGAGCAGCGGGGTAGGAGAGAGTCAAGGCAGACGCATGTGTGGAGGTTTAACCAGAGCCTTCTGTTCGGGCGAGCAGACTAGTCAGAAGAGTCAGGGCTAGCTTCCACTGCACGCAGATGATGAACCAGTGCAGGGTCTAGACTGAAAGACTGTAAAAGTCCCCACCATCCCCATTCAAGCTAAGCCTGTCCGGTAAGTGAGAGAGGACTTCACTTAGGAACTCAGTTGCACAAACAAGGAATGATTTTTATATAGAAAAAGACTTTTAAGCAAAGTCCTTTCTTGCGGGATGGGGGTCAGCAAATCTGTGCTCTCGATGTTGGCTCCTAATGATCATTTCTTACATCATTTCTTACACATGCAAACACTAACATCCCATTCCTCTGCTTGCAGAGATCTCCCAGATTATTAAAGAGTCATGATTCAGAAGTACCATTTTCACAAATCCATACTGTGGAATCTTTCTACACATTTTTAAAGCACTAGCCATCTGGGAGATCACAGATCTGCAAGATCACAGATCGCAGATTTATCCTCACATTTAGACATTTTACTTAATGCACCACGAGGGCAATTTAGAAAACTGTCCAGTGATTCCCCGAACTTGGTTCCCCTCCCTGAGTGCCTAACCCGTTACCAAGGGGATGTCCTTACTGCTAGAGAGAATTTAACTGTACAAAAAGCTTCAAATCTGGTACTAACGATACCCGGGAAAATGAGTCTTGTGTTATAAGTGGACGAGTGCCCCTCAACAGAAGAATGCTCTCGCTGCCTCAGTTCACCTTTTGGACATGGGTTTAAGATCTCCTACAGATTTACTTTCATGAGGAGTGAATTCAAACTCTCTTTTCTATCCTTAGATGTGGCCTTTGATTACTTTTAATACTTTGTTGCCATTAGAGAGAAGAGCGTAATTACTAGAGACAAAGGTAAAATGCCAAGTGACAGGCTGCTACTCTTGCTCTGCAAGAGCTGCTGGGACAACCAGGATGGGCGTTACTCTTACTTAAATCTGACCAAAATACCTCCAACACCGAAACAGGCATAGGTGTCTATCTTATAGCACAAACCATGAGAGCTTTTCAAAACAATTACCTACAAATGTTAAAGTGGACATTTAAGATTCGAGTTGCTTACAGTTTTAAGTGTGAATTTTTTCACTGGTGCCGATGACTGTTTATTATGTCTTTGGGTACAAGCAGTGGTGCTGCTCAGAGCGCCTGAATGCTGCCAGTGTGGAGAAGATGGTCAGCGAAAATTTCAAGTTGCATGTAATCCACACTGAGGCTTTAAGTAATCCGCTTGGTCGTGGAAATGGAAATCATATCATCACAATTCTCTAACAAAAGTCTGTGCTCTTAAATTAAAAATCTACTTCCTATACTGTCCATAAATTCCATCTGCACCAGGATTTACAAAGTGAGGGGGAAGCCTGCTTGGTCCTGCCCCGTTTCCTGTCATCCTTTGGTGCCGAGGATAATGAGAGACTTGACAACACGGCTGCGGGCTGGAACTGAAAGCCTCTAGCTCTTCCCGCTCGGATTTTATGGGGCCTGGCTGCGGAGACTTCACAGGACCTTGCTGAAACGACCTGTCTACTCCAGCTCCGCACGGTCCCACTCCGGCTAGGCCTTTGGATCAAACCCTTCTCGTGTGAATACAGACAACGTCTGGGAAACCGGTGCGATGTCTCCACAGAGAATCACAGATGCTGTCAGGACCGAGCTTCACACTCAAACATTTGATGCATTTTAAAAAGGGATTCAGCCTCAGACTCAAACAGGCAGATGGATCGTCTAACACTTCAAAGGCTTGAGCAGGATTGCAGTTTTTTTCCTTTGTCCCATAACCCATTCTGCTTCTCCTCCTTCTCCTCAACTCGCCTTTGCCCAGTTCTAAGTCTCACCAATCCTAACGGAATGCAGCAGAACCACCACAGATCCGGGAACGCCCTTACAGAATCCCGAGCTTTTCCAGCTCTGATACCAGTGGTTCCAAGAAATCAGGGTGGGCAAAGGGAAGGAGTCAGAGAAACAGCAGCAAGATGAAGGAAGCAATACGAAAACGCCTAGTTCCGTGCCCTGCTGTCCCTGCAGAACGCCGAGCATCTTCCAAATCTGAAACTACTCTGCCCTGACAGTCAGTTGCCACCGGCAGAGTCAAGGTCTCCCAGATTACAAGACAGGCTGATTTCATTCTGGTTCTAGCCATTTTTCCAGAAAAAGTCTGAAATCCAAAATGATCTTTCCCTAAAAGGGTTTATTTCTACAACTATTAAAGCAATTATTAAATTAGAAACATGCTGGGAACGGAGGCTATGGCTGTGTCCACAAGTTCAAAAATTGGTGCTTTTCTATTAATTAATTATTGAGAGTTTACACAAGTTGGTCAATTGACATGGAATATGAACAAAGGATTTTCCCCAGAAATATCCAGAAATAGGTCAATGTCTGAGTCATGTCCCTAACCTTGATGAGATCCGATGCCACAAAAAAGTTGAGGGTTCTAAGGAACCCTAAGTAGGGGTGAGGCAGAGTAGGGCAGAATAGGCAAAGGTGGGCTTCAGAAGTTTTAATCAATCAATCAGTTAGTCAACACATTCTTGTTATAAGTGAGGGTGTCAACTACATCCCAGATATAGTAGAAGAAGATATTTTACGTGTCCCTTAACTTTTTGAAATTTAATGGGAGAGGGAGGTAATATTTACTTACGTGAAATCAGTTGTAAATAACCTATATCCAATCATAGATGGGTTAGGAGTGCCAGGGATAGGAAAGGAGAGACAAGCTGTCTTTAAAGTGGAGCATCTCTGTATAGGTACGGTGGACTACACTCATGGGTAAATTAAGAGAAGGTTAAACTGAAAAAGAAACTTTAGACACTGTCTACTACAAAAACCTTTATAAATAAGGTGAAATGGACTTGTCTATAGCCTTTTGGATAAAATGGCAGAACCAGACTGACAGTCCAGCTCCCATCAACCAGTCCTGTGATCTTTCCACGACAGCCTTCCTCTACGTCTGGGGATTTCACTGTATAAAAATCTACATGTCAATTTTCCATGTTTAAGAAGAAACACTTCCTCGTGCTCGCTCACTTTTTCAAAGCAGAGATGCAAAATTCACACATGTGCATACGCACATAAATAGGAAGTATTTTAAAAAGTCCAGGAAGCCACGTGGAAAGACTGGACCTGGCTTAATCCATTCAGGTCTTGACTTAAATTTGATATGTTGTCTGTATCCACATGTCAGGTAAGAGCATTTTCTTAATCTATTGATTGATGTAATTTGCAAAGGCTAGTATCCTTTATTTATTAGATAATTTAAAATGTACCTGTTGCATTCTTAAACATTTAAGAATTAACATACCTATATTAAATACCATTAAGAAGACAAAAACAGTAAAAAAGTGGGAAAATAGTAATGTGAAATGTTCTTTTAAGTCAGTAATATAATGACAAAAGCTCATTTTGAATGGCCATAAGGCATGAGTAAGTTCTTTTTTCTAAAATATCAAATAGAAATGGTGAATAAAGGATGAAAAAAATCAATCTCACTAGTAATAAATATTTGGAAATTGAAATGAGGTATTGGTGGTATTTATCAGATGGAGGTTTTAAAATTAAAATGTCTACTTTTTAGAAGTCTATTACTCATTGTGATCAAGGGCTTGAGGAAATGGGTCTCCTCACACACAAGAGGGAGAAATGTGTAACAGGACAAAAATTCATCTGAAGAGCATTAAGCATATTCTCATACTTTCTTACTTGTAAGAATTTATCCTGAAGTAATCAGAGATAAAAATACAGTTTTTTGGAGGACAAAGTTCATTACAGTGTTGCTGAAAAGAGTAACATATGGGCAACAATTAAAAACGTCCAGCTCAGACTATGCAGAATGTCCAAGTGCACTGCTTCAGTAAAGATGAGCAGAGTATTTGAAGGGCTATTTGGAATTATTTAGGTGTATAAAGAGTCAGTGTATCTCAGTGGTTTAGAACACAGCCTCTGGACTTCAAACTCTTCAGTCCAAATCTTGCCAACCATTAGCTCTGTGACTGGGGCAAGTTACTTAATCTTTTAGTGTCTCAGTTTCCTTAAATACACAATAGGGACAACAGCAGCCCCTGTCTCATGGAATAGCTGTAGCTTAGTTAAATGAATTCATATGTTGAGTTAGCACAGCGCTGACAAATAATAAGCACTCAATAAGTGTTACTTATGTATTTGATATATTTGAAGAATATTTAATAATCTGGAAATATGTGCATTATATAATAATACTAAAAAAGCAGAAAGCACTTAAAACGTTATATTGTATATTAAGATCACACTCCTATTTAAAGTATACACTCATGTGTGTATATATTTGTATAAACAAAAGGCTGAAGAAGAAAAACTTGAAGAATATATATCAAAATGTTATCATTTGGCTTGTAGAATTGGGGCTGTAAGTAATTAATGTTCCTCTATAGTTTTCTGCATTTCCCAATTTGGCCATAATCAGAAAAATTACAGATTATTTAAAGAAAAAAAATAGGCACAGTTTTGCTCTATCTTTAGATTCCTCAGGAAGGAATTTTAAGAGGAAAAGAAAGCACCATTATGTATGAAACCACTAAGGCACAAAAAGAGCAGCTCCCTAAGACAGTCAGGGACCAAGAACACAGGGAAGAAGAGGGGAAGGAAATGAAGTAAGAAGAGACGGATCTACCAAATGGAAAGATGAAAGGAGGAAACAGCAAGTAACTGCGGAAAGACCTGGGAGATAAAAAACATGAAGTGTGGAGACCCCTGGTCGCGTTTCACAGGCCTGTGCAGCAGCTGCGGTTGGCCGGGTCAACCCCGCTCGCGGGCCTTCTTCACAGGGACGGGAAGGTGAAGCCGGCTGCTTAGCCGCTTTGGGACATGGTTACAGGTAACTGAGAAGTTGGTCATTATCGATGAAGCTGTGCTCACGTGGCCTGCTGGGGTACAGCCTACAAAGTGAGCTAAACAGTTTTTTCCACAATTTTCTTTTCATTTCCTTCACAGTACATGTATGTGCTGTGTTGCCCAAAGCCAGGATGACCCCAGAACCCAGGCATATCCTGAGGGCAGGAAAGGTCTAGTGATGGCGCCATGCCACATTTAAGTTTCCTCCCATTACTGGCTGAGGAAATAATCTAAACCAGGGAATGTGCAAAAGTTGCTTTTTACAGAGGAGAAATGACTAATATTGAGTAACAAAAAAGGAGCCATAGAATTAAAATGGACTTCTTAGGGTTGTAAAGTTGAGGGGGAATTACTGTCAGTCGCAGCTGTGGGTAACACGGGGCTGTAGCCAAGTTAGGTCTGCATCGATCCAGTGGGTCAGTGTAAAATTCAGAGTAGTTTGGTCCACATGGGAGATACTCGAGAGAGAAAAGAAACTGTGAGCCTTGACAGGGACTGGAAGGAATAAAAGGTCTTACAGTCGGGGCCATGTCATCGCATGCAATGTAGAAATTTCATACCAAGGTCAACTAGATTACACTTGCCAGGAAGGGCACAGGACCAGACACGTGGCTTTGAGTAAGTCCCTCAGCCTCCTTCAGCCTCCTGACTGTAAAACCAGGGTCGCAACATAACCAGCCAATTAAGTGAGACAACCCATGTAAAATGCTAGTCTCAGGGCAAACTATTCTACAAATGATAGGTAAAAAAAAATGGCATAAAATTAGCTAAAGAAAATAGGTTATTATTTTGTAACTATTATCAGGAAATCCTTAAGGAAATACTCTGGGAGGATCAGAGATGAGGAGATGAGAGTGTACAGATGGGCACCAGACAGCTCAGCCTCGAGAACACTCTTTCGGTCCAAGGTGGAATTCTGCTAGACACGATCTGAATTAGCCATCAAAGGGTTACTTTAGTGGCGTGTTACTCTATCCATCTTTGCTGGCAGGGCCACATTAAATGCAAAGCTCATGAAACCGAAATTGGGTAAGCTTTCCCCCAACAGAAGAAAGTGGGGAAAGTACCTTTTATGAGCAGTCACTAGTGCATTATGGGAATATCCTTTAGGATGTTGACTGAGCTATGTTTCCAGGTGAATTAATGCTTCTTTGTCACATTTACTGTCCAAAGGGTAAATGAATGAATGAATGGATGCCATGTACTTTGGTGAGATCAACGTCACCTGGTTAATTTGAAACAAGTGATGAAGCACTTGTTTAAAAGCTCAGTTGGAAAAGCTGGGTTCTTTTACACATTACACTTGCATATGTGCACACGCCACATACAGAGACACGCACCACCCTGCCTGATTTCCTTACCACACCTGCATTCACAGGGACTTTATTTACTAGTCTCATGTCAGGTTGGGAAGTAAAATTTCCACAGATAAATTGCCACATATATGCGCTTTGGGTTTTGTGTTCTTTACACACTTTGTACTTTCCCACAGTGAAAAGAAAAACAGAAACCAGGGTGAGAATTCTTCTGATATTTCCATTGCTTTTCCTATGAAACAGACAAGCCGTCTGCCATAATGGGAATTAGAGACGGCATTTGGGGAGGTTGCCAATTTTGAGGGGAGGGTGTGCGTGTGTGTGCTGTTTTCTGCTGGAGTTACTATAGCAGATAATTCAAAATAAAATTCAGCAGGTCCTGATGTTAAATGTCGGGCACCAAACTGAATTTAGGGAGAGCAGAAGTACCAGGCCTCCCTGGGGACGCAGGCTAATGCCTCCTGAGGCCCCTGGCTCAGCTGTGACAAGCTAATAAGGTTACCGTGCAGCAGACGCAGCTGTTAATACAGATGTGGCAGGGGACCTCCGGAGGCAGGTCACAGTCATGATAGCTCATGGTCGTATGCAATATACTCATTATGAAAGCTGGTGACGGGAGAACCTCAGGCTGGAGGTATCACCGAGCGCCACGCTCCTTTGTCTCCTTTTCCCTCAGTTCACCTGATGGAAGGCGGGTTGTCTAATACATTTTACACACACTTACACACACACACACACACACACACACACACACACACACACACACACACACAGTGTTCGGGGGAGTTTTGTTTGGGACACTTTCCCTTCAACGCAAAGGATTTTAATCATTCTAAGGCAATTCAAGTGATTGGGGAAGCACGTATAGAAAACCTCCTGGAAATCGAGTGTGACAGCTGGTGTGGGGGGTCCAGAAAAAGGAGCTGCCACTATTCATGGACACAACTGGAGAGGAATGGTTTTTGGCAGCTAGTTTCAGGGTTCATGGTGTGTGGTGAAATGGGTAATACTGCGGATGAGGACTGATTATCAATAAAATGGTGTGTTTCTTCAACTCTTCCCACTGTTCACGGTCTAACAGGATGCTTTGGAGAAGACAGATGAAAACTACTGGATTTAATTTTCCTGAAAACCTTTTTGAAGTGAGTCGGCCAATTTGGAACTCACAAAATCACAGGATCTCCTGAGTGAATGGAAGTTTGCACATACAGTTTGCACACTGAAGCAATAACTCTGAAAACTATATGCTGGTGACTTGGGTTACTGCAGGACAGAGCGGAACAATGTAGAGAGTAGCTTAAGCACCAAAAGAATCTGATGTGTTCGATGTTTTCAGACTAATGGAGCTATTCACGTTCTGATTGCCAGCCCTAGAAGACAGACAAGCGAGTTGACTTCTGAAATTCCCCAACCACTTCATTAACAGGGATGGCGGGTTACAACATGATAAGCAGCAACTCCTGCACACATGGGAGCTGCCTTCTGTGGGATTTCCAAACCTCTCAATCCTGGGGGGAGTCGGGGTATGGGACAGTCAATGTAAGTAACGTTAAATCTCCCCTGTGAATCACATTTCCCCAAGAGGAACTCTGTCGCTGGGTCATCCTTTAGCTCATCTGAGCCAATTTTCCTTCCTCTCCAAGCGGTCATGAAGAGAACAATCATTGTGCTCCAGTTTGAAACCAAATGCTGTTTACAAACAGTAGCTTCAAGGAAGTTACAAATGATGGCACAGAGGTCTTACGTATGTGGGGATAACTTATACGTGGGGATAACTATCACTCTTAAGATTCTTGCAAATGAAGACCTGCAAAAAAGACATAACCTTTAATCAAACTAGAGAGAAAAAAAAATAAAGTTAAGAATGACCACTGAAGGACATGAAAGCAAAGTGTGATTTCAAATTATACTAGTATAATGGATGGGAATGGGAGCCTATGATGATTCAAAAGGCAGTGCTTCTAAGTGACATTTACATCACTAGATCTCTGCTTCTGCAACACATCAAACCACTGTACATTTCAGTGTCTAAGTTCACTCCTTCATTCACTGGGTCCGTTAATCAATCACCCGTTCAACAGTCTTTTCTTGCTGGCCAACAAATTTTTAAGTGTTTTCTCTAAGATATCAGAGATTGTAAAGCAAGTCCAACAGAGCTTTTAGCACCAGACTAGACAGCCTGTTCTTTTCTGTAAGAATGCCGTGAAGATTACTGACAAAGTTACTTCAATAATAAAGTCCGTATCAAACGTGGGTATGGGTTCAGGGTTGGATGTGGCTCCTGAAAAAAACAGGAAGGTAGAAATTGAACTAATGCCAAGTCAGTTACCTCTGTGACTGGAATATTTCTATCACAGAACAAGACATTCATCATAACTTAGGCTCAGCTCTTCAAGCTGTGTCTTACAGGGAGCATTCGGTCAGATTTTTGGTCTATAGTTAACAAGGCCTTCAGGATTTAATATGCTAAGTCCTGGCTCACCTGAGCCTTCAAACACATTCATTATTTAACTATTAACCTAAAAGATTAAAATAAAATAGCACTGGTACGTATTTTTCTCAGCTGCTCATTCTTAATTTTATCCTTTCATTAAGGGGAAACAGAGATAAGAAAGGACTATAACTCAGGATCTTATAGCTAGTTAGTAGCTGAAAGGCTTGCTTTCTAATCAATGATCCAAGGTTTATACACCTTCGGTCATACAGCTTTGATCGATTTTAAATTACCAATGTTAGAGTAGTCAATAATATCAGAGGAGAAAACACAGCGTAGTATGAGAAATAAAGTGGATCCACCTATGTTCTGGGCCACGTAACTACGGCCTGAGTCAAACAGAAGCGTGAGATCTGATAACCCCACAGACAACGGCATTCTTTCCATTCATAATAAATTGACAGCATTATTTTTTAACGACAAAGATGGTTCAAAGATTTAAAAGTTGCCGGACCCCCTAATTAGAGTCAAGATCAGCCTGGTTTCTAGCAAGCCCCTTTTTTAGCATCGTGTTATTGGTTTGGTCCAACACCATCCCCTGCAGTGCGTGGAGACAGGCCAGGAGTGTGAGGGCTGCAGAGCAGAGCAGGAAGAAAATCAACTGTGAAATTGGTAATTTTATTGAGTTTCACGGGGGGCTTTGTTGTTAAGACACAATGCTATTGGAACAGAACGCCTGTGGTAACACCACGCACACCATGTCCATTTCGTGGCCAAAGGTAAACTGCCCCTAACTAAAAGCTACATGGACACACACATATCCCTCCTCAAGGGCATTTTGCAAAGTGGGAAAAGAAGTGGATCTGGTGAAGGATGAGTGGTGATGTTACAAGGATGGGAGCACTGCCAAACACAGGTAGAGTGGAAGTGTGGAGCGTGTGTGTGTGTGTGAGTGAGTGCGCACATGTGTGTGAGTGCATCCTTCCCTCTTGACATCTCAGAAGGTTCCTTTTTTGAGTAGGGCCTGCTGGTGTGGATTTAGAGAAAAGCTGTCCTTTTGCTATAAATGGTAAGAAGGTCCCAGAAGGAGTAAGTGAGGAAGACAGGGGCAGAAGGAGAGGACAGACCGAAATGTAATGCCTGAACAGCTGAAATCATTTGGTACTCTCAATCCCCCAGGTGAAATAAGAATTAAACATAGCTAACAGGATATTACTCCCAAGTGGGAAAGATCTGCTTGCGGGCGATGTGGAAGTGAAGCTAACAATGGGTATTTGTTCTAGGGGGGTATGTTTTTCCCCCTGAAAGCTTAAGGCAGGAATAGTTAAATAAAGGATGCTGGTTAACTGGGTAAATACATTCGCAGCTTCCGTGCCTTGCGGGGTTGTCCCTGCAGTGGGTTAATTCGGTTTCAGATGGAAGGATGCCCGTGACATGATCTAGGCGTCAAGACCGGGCAGGACAGCCGACGCTGGCAGAGGAGGTTAAGGGGTGGTGAAAGGAGGAACATGTTCATCCTGTGAGGAGAGTGTGTGCGTGCAAAAACACTTCTCCTTTGACACATACTTTCTCCCACGCCAGCACATGAGTCCTAGCAGCAAGCTACCGTTCCAAGGTTTCATTTTTTTTTTTTTTTTTGCCATGCATTTTGACCCCATTTTTGCAGGGAAAGAAAGGAGGAAAATCAAAAACATCCTCTGTGTTCTCATCAGTTTGATCTAAACTGTATGCGGAGGTGGCGATGCTCTGCTCTCTTATTTGGGGGCGCATCTCCGGAGATTTCTGCCCTCCCCAGGGGACTAAGTCGTCATGGTTGGCTTCTCCCCACACACGGGCAGCACGTGGATCAGGCTGTGCATGAAAAGGGAGGGCACATCACTGCCCCTCCCTGGGGGCTCCTTCCATCCCCCCACCGGGAGAGGCCCCCTCAGTTCACCTTTCATGCTGATAGTGACATAAGACGGCCAACTGGCACCTTTTACTCTTATTTATGTTTTGTGCCATCAGAATAGCAGTTCCATCCACCAGTGAAGTGTAAGCACATAATGCACCTAGAGATAGCTCCATTTCCAGGACACAGAGCAGGGGCACGCATTCACTTTCCACGGAGATGACAATGAACACTGACGTGCTCCCTCCAGAAGACACGGCCTGGGTGTCTGCGTGTGCGGCCCAGCCTGTCAAAGCAGCCGTACGCACCCGTCTCACTCTCAGACGTGCATTCACATCGAAGCACCTCTTTTAACACCCGTACTTTTTTTTTTTCCCCGACGCACTGTACTCTATGCTGCTTTTCTTTTTCAAAATGCAATTAATATGGCTGTGTGTTAAATGATTCAGTGAAAGTCAATCTTTTATATTCAGGTAAGCAATTCAGCCTTGTGCGCTTTTCTGGGAATTAGGTGTTTTTTGAAGTCTGGGCTGAGCATGCCCATAACTCTGACAGGGCCCTGCAGGCTCTTGTCTTCACCTTCAAATCAGTAAGACAGAGAAATCAAGCTCCCTCTGTGCTCTCAATTATACCAAAAAACACGGAGCAGAAGTCTTCAGTAATTCAATCCCTGTGGAAGCTTCTTCATACTGTTTGCACTGTTGGAACTGCTGACAGCAGCAATCCCACAGTCCCCCCCGGTAGACTGTCAAAGCTCCTCACACGGCGCGAGCAGCCCTGCTCTGTCCCCCGGCCCCTTCTCCTGAGACCTCTAAGCACATGCGTGACTTTTGATGCTTGCTGGATACAGTGGCCGAGAGGCCAGCAAACATCACGACGCGAGTTCTCATACTTTTGCAAGGTACTCTGCGCTCGAACTAGTAAGTTCTGTGGCTACACGTGGGCCTGAGTCGGTGTAATTTAATCACAAGTACAGCTGCATAAACACTGGTACTAAGGAATGTCTGTCTGCAATTGGATTCTTTCTTTGAAAATACACTGTAGAAAATTCCTGCGTGCCATTTTCCATATGGTTAATGAGCAAATGTATCATGGCCAGCTTTTAAAAGTAATTTGAATTTATGAGTTGCACTGATCCTAGCACATGTGCACAAGACATTGTGCGTACCCTGGGCTCTTCCTTATCATGCAACTCCATTTCAGAGTCTGCTGCCAAACGACACCAAAAGAACCACTCTGTGTGTTTAACTGGCTTAAATCATCAGTAACAGCCAGCAGCCGACATCCCAGTGGCCGCAACCACTTCTAGTCTCTCCCCTCAAAAAGTGTTGTAGGTAGGTTAGCCCACTGACGACACAAAGGTGCCATTCATCTATGCAGCTACACGCTATAAATACAGATTTCAAGGAAATCTTTTAAAACACTTTCCCACCCACAAACTCCGCTGTCACATCCCATTGAAGTTTCTACTGTTCTTTTTAATGGACTAAAAGACGCAGGGGACAATCCCAAGAGTAAACTCTAATGGGAACTATGGGTTGGGGGTGGTTACTATGCGTCGCTGTAGGTTCATCCACTGTAACAGGTGGTCCACTCTGGAGGGGGCTATGCGGGTGTGGGGGCAGGGAGTCTACGGGAAGTCTTTGTAGCTTCCTCTTCAGTTTTGCTGTGAACCTAGAGCTACGCTAAAAAATGAAGTCTTCATAAAAAAAATAAAGAGGGTGAGGACTTCTCTACAAATCAAACCTGCTGCTGTATACGTCGGCCCCTACCCTTTGACTGCAGCTATCCCAGTGTCCAAAGTTCCAGAGCAGCTGAGTAAACCTGAAATTCACTAGGTGAATAGAATTTGTCTCAGTGTGTATCCTGAACTTCCTTGGATTTTTTTTTTTTTTAAACAAGACTTTTGTCTTTGTCTCACCACAGGATAATTCTCTTGTTCTAGATCTTGATGCTGGCACATTCAAAATACTGGAAATACTGAAAATCATTATTTTTAAAAAAGAGATAAAGATACACACGCACCCGTTCCTCCCCAGGATAACAGAAGGACACTTCATGGAATGTGTAATATCAGCTTTCCTTATTTATTTTTTTTTTTTTAGCTTTCCTTATTTTTGTTGTGGATATAATTTTAATACAAACAGAGAGTTCAAAACTTTTCCCAGCAGGAACGTAGCTGCTTCTGCATGGCAAGCCCCCCCCCCCCCCGCCACCAATCATGGCAGGAACGTCCAGCTCTCTGTTAATATGAATTATTACTGAAAACATATACCTGAATAACTGGCAGAATTAGCTTCCTTCTGCAAGACAGCACCATCTATTCAAGTAGTAACTTGAATCTGTTTGACCTACTACATCTGCAGCTCTATAATCACTGGCCCACTATCTGATTTAGTTTGTACAGTGATATTTGTTGAAGAGATGGATTAATACTGCACATCCATCACATGTATTTAATTTGGCTAACATGCTACTAGTCTTGGAAAACAGTGTTTACATTTCCTTTCATTCCATTAACTAGGAATTAACTTTAATCTGCCTTTACTTTATATATTTCTCATCACTGCTTTTCTGCTGATTCATCTGTGGCCCAGCACATATTCCTTAAGGCCTGAGAAAGAGATGGCTAACTGCTCTCTTTCTCCAGCACAGGTAAACCTGGTTCACCTGAATGGGTACTTATTGCCTCAGAGGGAAATGGTCACCAAACGGTAATCAACAAGGTGTCACTGCAGCTCACCTGGAAGCTCTGTATTAAATGCAGCTTTGCTTTTCAGAGATTCATGCTCACTACAATTTTCCACATTTTTCTGTGGGCTGCTTGTCTCCTGACCAGTCCAAAATTCACAGGCTTTAAAAAAAATACAACCCCCCCCCCAAAAAAACCAGATCTCTCCTACTTAAGTACTCCTGCAATAAAAAACTGAAATATTAAGGGCAAGTGGATGTACTAATTCAAAAGGCAACACAGTCCAAAATGACAGAGGCTTTTTAGGAATAAAATAAATCTCATCAAATTGGAAGACATTTATAAAATTTACCTGTTCAAGATTTCTGAAAAAGGACCCCAGTGAATAAATCTGTATTTTGGTCCTTTTCGGACCCAGGTGGGTGCTTGTTGATTTTAAATCTCATCAGCCCTTCCTGATCCTTTCCTTGTAAAAATGACTTCCTAAGGCCAATCGGAAGAAATGTCTTAAATTATACCAATTCATGCCAACATTGTTGCATGAGGATTCTAGCTACCATGAAGCAAGCATTTGGTGGAGGAGGAGGGACTAAAAATTTATGATACAAACTGGAGTTATGGATTGCTCTGTGGCTTTGTGCCCCATCTGTCAAACTGGGGTGTCTGAACGGAGAGAAAGCAAGAAATTCCCACAAATCACAGATTGCAGCGCTGTTCGGCTCCCTCGTTACTTTAAAGGTATGATTCTGTGTGAATAAAAAATGTACAGTTAGCATTCTGAAGTATTGAGTGGCTTTTAAAAGCATTTAAAAAATATGTACAAGGATGGAAAGGTCGCTTGCACAGAAGAGGGCACGCACAAGGTGAACGTCTAATGAAACATTATGCGGCATCTTTTTTGGTGCTCAGAATAGCTCCAAGGTTAAGAGACTCCGAGTCAGTCTTCTGCAGATCCATTTCCTCTCTCCAGGCTTCTCATGTTAACCCAGTGATTTAGTGCTCTGCATTAAGAGCAATTCACCTGCCTCTCGTGTCCCCGCGGCCCGTCCCTCTGGGGAGCGAGGTGGAGAATAAAAAGTTCCACATATGGTAAAGTCAAGCTGCTTGGAGCCTGCTGAGTGTCTGCTGTGGGGATAGCGGCTCCTGAAAGCCCCAGCTGGTACTTGGAAGAGATTCTGCATTACTACACCTCAGTGCCTGCCTGGTTCCCTTCGGAAACTGTTGGCTCCACATACGACAGCCATTTTAGATCTCTTCAACCCTTTTCTCCCGGTTCTGTATCCAACTGAACAGTTGGTCCTCTACTGCTAGATAATCAAATTCTTCCATCTGGTCCCATCCCTGTGGAACTGAAAAGGTGTAGTATGCACCCGGTCCCAAACACATACCAGGAGAGGCACAGACTTCCCAACAAAAAGCAGTCCACAACAGACAACAGCAAAACCTTGATTTTAAATCCGGGGGAGGGAGGAGAGAAGGGAGTTAAATATCTATAAAATTATCTCCGAAAGAGAAATCATTGAAACCCGCCCAAGTTCCTAAACTGCACGAGCCACACCGCTCAATATGATACGAACAATGCCCAACACTTAGACCCTGACGGGAGCGCCACGCCAATTACTTTGAGATCCCCTCCAGGCACGTGTGGTACCCCAGACACACGCACCATCCTGCGACTACATCAGTGTGAGCCACCAACATCAACTGTGCACAAGCTGAGGATTCGGGCTAATCTTTCTTGTTTTTGCTGCAGTCTACAATAATACTCATTACACAGCCTGTACCATTTGGACCTACACCCACTGGTTTCTCTGTGTGTGTGTGTGTGTGTGTTTGAAATCTTTCTATATTTACATATATAAGCTTCTTATTGTGAGGGAGAGAAAGAAATGTTAACAAGTAATAGTTTCCATAATGATTGCTCCTAAATGTTCCTGGCACTATAATTATTCTATGAACAGGCTAAAAGTACTTTGCTTTCCTTCTTGAGGTGGTTTCGCTTTTAACCAGCCAACTATTCCTGTAACATAGAGCCGTCTTCAATCTACGGTTTCCACGTAGCCTCCAGTTGTTGACAAAAATATACATTTTTGACAGCTTACACTTTCCTATTGCTTTACGCTTTTTAAAGAACTTTAACACAACATCTCAACTGATCATCATGAGACTTGTGTGAAAGTGTCCAGCACTGGTATTTTCAACCCACACTGTATAGAGAAAACAACCCACTCAGATTGAAGAGGTGACTTTCTGAGGGCGGACAGCTAGTGAGGGGTAAAGCTTGTCACAGGACTCCAGACCTCCTCTTCCAGGACAGGTAAAGAATTCCAAGTTACCAATGAAATGATAGATTTCAAGGGCAAAGCAGGCAGTTTTCATGTTGAGATTTGTCTTTCTGTTGCTATTCTTTATAAAAGTGTAGGGTGAATACCATCCACGTCAGAGACAATAAAAACTAGTTTAAACATATTAAGTCCAGCCCCTTGACTGTATAAATAAGGACCCTGGAGGACCAGAGAGGTCAAAGGACTCATCTAAGGTGGTCAAATTAGTACTGCTCCTATTTTAAATAAATTAGAATCTACAGTTTGTGTGATTCTTGAAAAGCAACTATCCTAAAGTTGCTTCCAGGGTACAGAAATGAGGGTGGGAACAGAGTGTGGAGAGTTGGACTATGTTTAAGGTAACTGGGTTAGCAGTTTTTAAAACCTGAGTAAGAGATCCAAAGGTTAACCTCAATCTACCAATAAAGTCCTTACAAATCTTCACTGTGTTCCCTCAGTGTGTATGAGTTGGTTAGACTGCAATCATAAAATAATTTTGCATCTTATTAGGGCTTTTTATGAAAGAAACTTAAAATATGTCACTACTCGCTGTTTCATTAATGATACAATAAACATTGATTTAGGGTGTCATCTTTCCCAATAAGTATTTTTTTTTTCTGTTTCAAAAAGCTAACAAGAGTTCACAGCCAGTAGGACTAGCAATACTTCAGTTAGGATGAAGATGTTTGTTTATAAAAGTGGTTTTTATGTTTTTAAGAAAAACTCGCTTATCTCATTTAATCACACCAACCAAAGGTGGCGTTTGATGCTCAAGTCACAAAACACTCTCCCTAGCTCCTGTCATCACAGTGATTGGAAAATCTTCACTAACCTGAAATGCCAGAACTAATGACCAGATTTAATATGACTTCATAAATAATTTAATAATAATAGACTTAGAGTATCTCATTCCCTATTCTGATTGGTGGAAAATCAATTGCACTGTGCCTGGAAATGACTGACTTCCCATTAGAGTTTTTCCTAATTGCAGTCAAACACAACATCTTCGCCCTTTGGTGGTGCCAGACGGCAAAGCAAAAAGTTATTTTTAATATAAATTTTATTTCCTGTAAGCCCTTAACAACAGTCATTCTTTATCTCCTCTAAATCAGTTGTGACTACAGTAAGTGATGAGCCTGCTGGTACACACTCTCTCTGGTTTCGAATGACAAAGCTTAACACACGAGTTGTTAACTACCTGTAATGACACGAGGTTGATTAATGCTTCAGTGACACCCAATTTGATCTCATGTCCACTATTAAATCGCAGCCATGTAATATAATTCAGTGCTCAAAGATTTTATAAAGGAGGCAAAATTGGTTTTGAAGGCCACTCACATTTTTAAAGGTAAGACTGGTCATACAATTCAGGCCTATTTTTCCCTTGGAGTTTCAAGGAATTAATTTTTCACTAACATCTACTAGAAGCTGTATCTTGGCATTCGTGCTTACAAGTTAATAAACCTGTTTTGTCTCTAAGTAAGTCAGTGGCTTTCCGTGGATATTTGTAGGAGGATAGACTGATTCCAGTACTAAAAAGTCTGGGGCAAGAAAATATAACGAGATTGGATCAAAGACAGGGAGAGGGATTGGCTATAGCTTCTTGGCCCTGTTATGTATCTCTAGTTTTGACAAACAGGCAACTTACAAAAACTGCATTCACAACTGTGCTGCAGAATTCATATGTACACCAAAACATAAAATTTTATTTAGTGAAATGAGAATCCAATAAAGGAGTATTACAAACAAACAAAACACCAAAAAAAGTAACAGCAATCAGCGGGGAACTACTGTGAGTAACTGCATTCTGCTCCCCTCACACAGACTCCAAACTCGAAACCATCACTGCATCGAAGACTTGTTTTCTATAGCAGTTGAGCTTCTTTGAATGGATTCCCTATTGTATAAAAAGTGTGCCAGTCTCTGACTGCCAAAATCAATTAGCCACATTCATTACGCCTCTATTTATTAATGTTGTACACTTTATAATGCACGTGCTGACGGAACAAAAGAAAGTTGTGGAATATCAAGTATGTGTTAAGATTAAAATCAGAGAAAGAGAAGTAATGATCTTTAGTCTGTAACTGGTTACAAAGCCACTGTGAAGATTGGATTAGTGGTGACAGATTTATAATCTTTTCCAAAACGTAATCCTTATAGTTCAGATTTTGCAATAGAAAAAGTATGCAATTGGTTATAGGTTATTGGCTCCAACCATTACGTTCAGGAGAATACTGTGTTTCTGTCTCCTGAAATCTAAATATATGATATAATCTTAACAGATGCAATTTTAATTTGTATTGCACTGTTATTATAAAATGGGGCAACATAAGGCTCTTTACTGATACAGGGTTCAGAGTTAATTCAGTGATGCTAACAATGACTGACTGATATTAAAAATCAGCAAATAATGAAACCTTATGCTAAAATGAATGCAGAACAATGCTGGCATTCTAGCAGGGAGATTTTGATGGAATTTACTCTCAAACTGCCACCCCTACACTTTCTACATGAAACAAAGGCTATAATTTGTCTCCCTGTAACAAATAGTGTTACATTCTTCATTTACCCTCATGTATCGCAGCACAGAAGTTGACGTACACATCATACAATTCCTGGAGTTCTTTTTTTGGGTGGGGTGGGGGCAGGGTGAAGTGAAGGGTGCATGCATTATTGTTTTAATAGGAAAGACTATTCATTGCTTCTTGGTACTAAAATTTAAATTTAGAGAGTGATAGGTAGACACTCTGGAACATTTAAAGTTTGAGGGGAAAACCACATACCCATTAAGGTCTGAAATTATAACAGACACTCAACGAATACATTTGTCATGCCTCCTAGGATTAGCCTCTAAAATGCTGCTTGTGGCTCTACCCGAGTCATCCCAACTGTCCAAAAATCCATCTAGTTCCCTGAGCCTCTTTCCACTGCTGGCTTTGGCAAGCTCTTCTATACTCCATCTACTTACTGTGTTTAAGGAAACTTCCCTGCAAATTGCTCAAATGTGATAGTCTGGTCCAGTCCTCCATTTCAGTCATGACCTCTATGCTTTCAAATTAGTTTCTACTTCAAAAAGCTTACTGGCATCAAACTGATCTCCTTTTAGGAATATTATTCCATTCTGCTAAGTCCCCACTTAGCTTTTCTTTCCTCTGAGCTAAACAGACATGATTTATCAGTCTTCAGATTGCATTCT
The DNA here is from genome assembly GCF_009834535.1 of Camelus ferus. Taxonomy (NCBI): domain Eukaryota; kingdom Metazoa; phylum Chordata; class Mammalia; order Artiodactyla; family Camelidae; genus Camelus; species Camelus ferus. Next base: position 10,696,629 of record NC_045719.1, read on the forward strand.
TAAAGCATTTTTTAGTACCTAAGCACCCAGGTACAGGGGTGATAGTCATTACTAAATGCGTTTTAGGAAGATAAGACATTAAAGAGAATGTGTAGGAAGCTGACATGCTAAACAAAAATTTCAGCTACAGATGGAAAGAGAGTTCCTCTACTTGCATTTCCAGCCTTAGTCATAGCATATCTTGTTTACTCTTAAACCTTCCCTCAAGTCTCAACTATCTTTTCTGGGTTACACAGTTGTCGGAACCAACTTTTGAACATGAATTATGAAGGTTACCCAAGGATGCAGCATGCAATATACACCCTTATACATAAAATCCCCCACTATTAAGCAGATATCCTGTTGAAGTTGTGTGAATGCAAATCCCAAGGAACTGAAGCCGCCTGGTGCTTTCCACTTACATCTTTTTATACCATGTAGCTGAAGTATGCAAACAAATTTTTACAAAAATCTCATCACAACGTATTCTGAACCCTTTCCCAAATTTTCCAGATCCACTAACTCAGCAATAATGCATTAGATGCCAGCAAGAATGATAAACTTGAGTAAGTCCTGGAGTGATGCCGTGGGACATAGATTCAATTTTTATTAAAATATGTACATTCCCACAGCTTGATTTCTTCCAGGCCCAGGGCTAGTGGGCCTGTGCTAATTTCCATGGCTGATGGAACTCACAGGTTAATCAGGGGATAGGTGCTGGTTTGACGAGCCCCCAAGGAGGTGGGGTGCAGTGGCTTTTTGATTATTTTCACACGTTATTTGAACTATGCATAATACCTCTGACCTGAACTCCTTCTCATCACATATTCCACCCCAAGCCTGCCTCCCTCCAATCCCTGGCTAAATTCCTTTGCAGCCAAGCATTCCTAAGGCTTCTTTCTGTTAAGGAGTGAACCCTGGGAAAAGGTTCCCCTGTTTCCTGGCCATCTTAGAACAACCGTACTAGTGCCCTCCTCACTCTGGGCTGGAGGAACTATATGTACACACACATATACATTTAATTGAAGAATAGTTGATTTACAATGTTGTGTTAGTTTCTGCACAAAGTGATTCGGTTATGTATATACATGTATATACACACATATATGTATATGTAATTGTTTTTCACATTCTTTTACATCACGGTTTATTACAGGATGTTGAATATAGCTTCCTGTGCTATACGGTAGAACCCTGTTGTTCGTCTATTTTATATACAGTAGTTTTCATCTGCTAACCCCAAATTTCTTATTTATTGCTCCCCTACCCGCTTGCCCTTTGGTAACCATAAGTTTGTTTTCTGTGTCTGTGAGTCTGTTTCTGTTCTGTAAATAAGTTCATTTGTATCATATTTTAGATTCCACATATAAGTGATACCGCATGTTATTTGTCTTTGTCTGACTTAATTCACTTAGTAAAATACTAATTTCTTAGTGTAATACTAATTATGTTGCTGCAAGTGGCATTATTTCATTCTTTTTTATGGCCGAGTAATATTCCATAGGTATATGGTATATCTATATATACCACATCTTCTTTATCCACTCATCTGTCGATGACACTTAGGTTGCTTCCACGTCCCGGCTATTGTAAGTAGTTCTGCTATGAACATTGGGGTGCATGTGTCTTTTCAAATTAAGAGTTTTCTCCAGATATATGCCCAGGAGTGGGACTGCTGGATAATAAGGCAATTCCATTTTTAGTTTTGTAAGGAACCTCTGCACTGTTTTCCATAATGGCTGTACCAATTTACATTCCCACCAATAGTGTAGGAGGGTTTGGGCTGGAGGAACTAGAAATGGAGCTTCAGAATAGGACAGCATGTGGGTGTTTTACAGAAACCATTTGTATAAAGTTTTACATTATCCATGCTCACTAACTGGCATGAGTGGGGATAAATGAAAATCGGCTGCAGGTGGAAATGAGATAAAACAAAATGGAAAAACTATGGCAAGAAGCTATGCAAAAGCATTAAGAAAAAAGGAAGCAAAATTGAAGAAAACAATCAGCTATTTTACAGGCCTATTTCTTTAACATAGGGAGATCCACTTCAAAGACTGAAAATATTTTGTCATATAATTAAGCCAATTTTAAATCTAATTCAGTAATTTCAGTAATTTTTCTCTTCTTTATTTCCTTACTTCAGTATAATCCTCAGTCTAATACCATCATTCTCACAGTCTAAGATTCATTGCTTTCATGTTATCT